>NW_027458480.1:0-300000 GCF_050624435.1 Tenrec ecaudatus | reverse complement strand
TAGTTAACCTACATAGTACAAGGACCCACTAATTAACCTACATAGTCCTAGTGCCCGCTAGTTAACCTACATTGTCCAAGTCCCTGATCGGGAACCTACATAGTTCAAGTATCCGCTAGGTAACCTGCATAGTCCAAATGCCCCCTAGTAACGTACATAATCCAAGTGCCCGCTAGGGAACCTACATAGTCCAAGTGCCCGTTAGGTAACCTAGATAGTCCAAAGGCCCGCTAGGGAACCCACATAGTCCAAGTGCCCGTTAGAGAACTTACATAATCAAAGGGCCTGCTATGGAACCTACATAGTCCAAGTGCCCTTTAGGGAACCTATGTAGTCCAAGTGCCCGCTAAGGAACCGAGATAGTCCAAGTGCCCGCCAGGTAACCCAGATAGTCCAAGTGCCCGCTAGGTAACCTACAAAGTCCAAGTGCCCGCTAGGTAATCTATATAGTCCAAATGCCCGCTAGGGCACCTACATAGTCCAAGTGTACGCTAATTAACCTACATAGTCCAAGTGCCCGTTAGCTAACCTAGATAGTCCAAGGTCCAAATAGTTAACCTACATGGTTCAAGTGCCCGCTAGGTAACCTAGCTAATCCAAGTGTCCGCTAGTTAACCCATATCGTGAAGTGCCCGCTAGTTAACCTAGATCGTCCAAGTGCCCGTTAAGTGACCTAGATAATCCAAGTGCCCGCTAGGTTACCTATATAGTCCAAGTTGCCGCTAGGTAACCTAGTACTCCTAGTGCCCGTTACCTAACATAGATCGGCCAAGTGCCCGCTAGGCAACCTACATAGTCCAAGTGCCCGTTCGTTAACCTAGAAATCCATGTGCCCGCTAGGTAACCTAGACAGTCCAAGTGCCCGCTAGGTAACCTACATAGTCTAAGTGCCCGCTAGGTAACCTAGGTAGTCCATGTTCCTGTTAGCTAACCTAGATAGTCCTAGTGCCCGCTAGGTAACCTACATAGTACAAGGGCCCGCTCGTTAACCTAGTTCGTCCAAGTGTCCGCTAGTTAACCTATATAGTCCAAGTGCCCACTAAATAACCAAGATAGTCAAAGTGCCCGCTAGGTAAACTACATAGTCCAAGTTCCCACTAGGTAACCTAGATAGTCCAAGTGCCCGTTACCTAACCTAGATAGTCCTAGTGCCCGCTAGTTAACCAACATTGTCCAAGTGCCCGATACGGAACCCTCATAGTCCAAGTGTCCGTTAGGTAACCTACATAGTCCAAATGCCCGCTAGTAACCTACATAGTCAAGTGCTTGATAGGGAACCTACATAATCCAAGTGCCCGCTAGGGAATTTACATAGTCCATGTGCCCGTTACCTAACCTAGATAGTCCAAGTGCCCGCTGGGGAACCTACATAGTCCAAGTGCCCGTCAGGGAACGTACACAGTCCAAGTGCCCGCTAGGTAACCTAGATAGTCCATGTGCCCGCTAGTTAACCTACATAGTCCAAGTGTCCGCTAGGTAACCTAGATAGTCCAAGTGCCCGCTAGGTAACCTAGATAGTCCAAGTGCCCGCTAGGTAACCTACATATTCCAAGTGCCCGCTAGGTAACCTAGATAGTCCAAGTGCCCGTTAGCTAACATACATAGTCCAAGAGAACGCTAGGTAACCTACATAGTCCAAGTGCCCGTTCGTTAACCTAGATAGTCCAAGTGCCCGCTAGGTAACTTAGACAGTCCAAGTGCCTGCTAGGTCAACTACATAGTCCAAGTCCCCGTTCGCTAACCTAGATAGTGCAATGACTGCTAGGTAACCTACATAGTCCAAGGACCCACTAGTTAACCTAGATCATCCAAATGTCCTGTGGGTAACCTACATAGTCCAAGTGCCCGCTACGTAACCTAGATAGTCGAAGTGCCCGTTAGGTAACCTAGATAGTCCAAGTGCCCGCTAGGTAACCTACATATTCCAAGTGCCCGCTAGGTAACCTAGATAGTCCAAGTGCCCGTTAGCTAACATACATAGTCCAAGAGAACGCTAGGTAACCTACATAGTCCAAGTGCCCGTTCGTTAACCTAGATAGTCCAAGTGCCCACTAGGTAACCTAGACAGTACAAGTGCCTGGTAGGTCACCTACATAATCCAAGTCCCCGTTCGCTAACCAAGATACTCCAAGTGCCGGCTAGGTTAACTGCATAGTCCTAGTGCCCGTTAGGCAACCTAGATAGTCCAAGTGCCCGCTAGGTAACCTACATAGTCCAAGTGACCGCTAGGTAGCCTAGATAGTCCAAGTGCCCGCTAGGTAACCTTGATCGTCCAAGTGCCCGCTAGGTAACCTACATAGTCCTAGTGCGCGTTAGTTAACCAACATTGTCCAAGTGCCCGATTGCGAAGGTACATAGTCCAAGTGCCCGTTAGGTAACCTACATAGTCCAAATGCCCGCTAGTAACCTACATAGTCCAAATGCCCGTTAGTAACCTACATAGTCCAAGTGCCCGATAGGGAACCTACATAATCCAAGTGCCCGCTAGGGAACCTACATACTCCAAGTGCCCGCTAGGGAACCTACATACTCCAAGTGCCCGTTAGGTAACCTAGATAGTCCAAATGTCCGCTATGGAACCCACATAGTGAAAGTGCCCACTAGGGAACCTGCATCGTCCAAGTGCCCGCTAATTAACCTAGATAGTCCAAGTACCCGCTACTTAAACTAGATTGTCCAATTGCCAGGTAGTTAAACTAGATCGTCCAAGTGCCCGCTAGTTAACCTATATAGTCCAAGGGCCCCCTAGTTAACCTAGATATTCCAAGAGCCGGCTAGTTAACCTAGATCGTCCAAGTGTCCGCTAGTTAACCTACATAGTCCAAGTGCCCGTTAGGTAACCTACATAGTCCTAGTGCCCGCTAGGTAACCTAGATAGTCCAAGTTCCTTTTAGCTAACCTAGATAGTCCAAGTGCCCCCTATGTAACCTAGATAGTCAAAGTGCCCGTTAGGTAACCTAGATAGTCCAAGTGCCCGCTAGGTAACCTACATAGTCCAAGTGCCCGCTAGGTAACCTAGATAGTCCAAGTGCCGCTAGGTAACTTACATTGTCAAAGTGCCTGCTAGGTAACCTAGATAGACCAAGTTCCTGTTAGCTAACCTAGATAGTCCAAGTTCCCACTAGGTAACCTACATAGTCTAAGGGCCCGCTCGTTAACCTAGTTCATCCAAGTGCCTGCTAGGTTACCTGCATAGTTCTAGTGCCCGTAAAGTAACCTAGATAGTCCAAGTGCCCGCTAGGTAACCTACATAGTCCAAGTGACCGCAAGGTAGCCTAGATAGTCCACGTTCCCGTTAGCTAACATACATAGTCAAAGTGCGCGCTAGGTAACCTACATAGTCCAAGTGTCCGTTAGTTAACCTAGATAGTCCCAGTGCCCGCTAGGTAACTTAGACAGTCCAAGAGCCTGCTAGGTCAACTACATAGTCCAAGTCCCCGTTCGCTAACCTAGATAGTGCAAATGCCTGCTAGGTAACCAACATAGTCCAAGGGCCCACTAGTTAACCTAGATCATCCAAATGTCCTGTAGGTAACCTACATAGTCCAAGTGCCCGCTACGTAACCTAGATAGTCGAAGTGCCCGTTAGGTAACCTAGATAGTCCAAGTGCCCGCTAGGTAACCTACATATTCCAAGTGCCCGCTAGGTAACCTAGATAGTCCAAGTGCCCGTTAGCTAACATACATAGTCCAAGAGCACGCTAGGTAACCTACATAGTCCAAGTGCCCGTTCGTTAACCTAGATAGTCCAAGTGCCCGCTAGGTAACCTAGACAGTACAAGTGCCTGGTAGGTCACCTACATAGTCCACGTCCCCATTCGCTAACCTAGATAGGCCAAGTGCCGGCTAGGTAACCTACTTAGTCCAAGTGCCCGCTAGGTAAGCTACAAGTCCAAGGGCCCGCTAGTTAACCTACATAGTCCAAGGGCTCGCTAGTTAACCTTGATAGTCCAAGTGCCGGCTAGTTAACCTAGATAGTCCAAGTGCCCGCTAGTTAACCTACATAGTCCAAGGGCCCACTAGTTAACCTAGATCGTCCTAATGTCCTCTAGTTCACCTACATAGTCCAAGTGCCCGCTACGTAACCTAGATAGTCCAAGTGCCCGCTAGGTAACCTACATAGTCCAAGTGCCAGTTAGCTAACATACATTGTCCAAGTGCCCTTTAGAGAACTTACATAGTCAAAGGGCCTGCTATGGAACCTACATAGTCCAAGTGCCCGCTAGAGAACCTTCATAGTCAGAGTGCCTGCTAGGGCACCTAAAGAGTCCAAGTGCACACTAATTAACCTACATAGTCCAAGTGCCCGTTAGCTAACCTAGATAGTCCAAGGGCCAAATAGTTAACTTACATGGTTCAAGTGCCCGCTAGGTAACCTAGCTAATCCAAGTGTCCGCTAGTTAACCTAGATGGTCTAGGTGCCCGCTGGTTAACCTACATAGTCCAACGGCCCGCTAGTTAAACTACATAGTGCAAGGGCCCGCTAGTAAACCTACATAGTCCAAGTCCCGCTAGGTAACCTACATAGTCCAAGTGCTAGACGGGAACCTACATAATCCAAGTGCCCGCTGGTTAACCTACATAGTCCAACGGCCCGCTAGTTAACCTACATAGTGCAAGGGCCCGCTAGTTAACCTACATAGTCCATGTCCCGCTAGGTAACCTACATAGTCCAAGTGCAAGACGGGAACCCACATAGTCAAGTGCCCACTAGGGAACCTACATAGTCAAAGTGCCCCCTAGGAAACCTGCATCGTCCATGTGCCCGCTAGTTAACCTAGATTGTCCAAGTTCCTGTTAGCTAACCTACATAGTCCAAGTGCCCGCTAGGTAACTTAGATAGTCCAAGTGCCCGTTAGCTAACAGAGATAGTCCAAGTGCCCGCTAGGTAACCACATAGTCCAAGTGCCCGTTCGTTAACCTAGATAGTCCAAGTGCCCGCTAGGTAACCTAGACAGTCCAAGTGCCCGCTAGGTAACCTACATATTCCAAGTGCCCATTTGCTAACCTAGATCGTCAAAGTGCCCGCTAGTTAACCTACATAGTCCAAGGGCCCGCTAGTTAACCTAGATAGTCCAAGTGCCCACTAGTTAACCTACATAGTACAAGGACCCACTAATTAACCTACATAGTCCTAGTGCCCGCTAGTTAACCTACATTGTCCAAGTCCCTGATCGGGAACCTACATAGTTCAAGTATCCGCTAGGTAACCTGCATAGTCCAAATGCCCCCTAGTAACGTACATAATCCAAGTGCCCGCTAGGGAACCTACATAGTCCAAGTGCCCGTTAGGTAACCTAGATAGTCCAAAGGCCCGCTAGGGAACCCACATAGTCCAAGTGCCCGTTAGAGAACTTACATAATCAAAGGGCCTGCTATGGAACCTACATAGTCCAAGTGCCCTTTAGGGAACCTATGTAGTCCAAGTGCCCGCTAAGGAACCGAGATAGTCCAAGTGCCCGCCAGGTAACCCAGATAGTCCAAGTGCCCGCTAGGTAACCTACAAAGTCCAAGTGCCCGCTAGGTAATCTATATAGTCCAAATGCCCGCTAGGGCACCTACATAGTCCAAGTGTACGCTAATTAACCTACATAGTCCAAGTGCCCGTTAGCTAACCTAGATAGTCCAAGGTCCAAATAGTTAACCTACATGGTTCAAGTGCCCGCTAGGTAACCTAGCTAATCCAAGTGTCCGCTAGTTAACCCATATCGTGAAGTGCCCGCTAGTTAACCTAGATCGTCCAAGTGCCCGTTAAGTGACCTAGATAATCCAAGTGCCCGCTAGGTTACCTATATAGTCCAAGTTGCCGCTAGGTAACCTAGTACTCCTAGTGCCCGTTACCTAACATAGATCGGCCAAGTGCCCGCTAGGCAACCTACATAGTCCAAGTGCCCGTTCGTTAACCTAGAAATCCATGTGCCCGCTAGGTAACCTAGACAGTCCAAGTGCCCGCTAGGTAACCTACATAGTCTAAGTGCCCGCTAGGTAACCTAGGTAGTCCATGTTCCTGTTAGCTAACCTAGATAGTCCTAGTGCCCGCTAGGTAACCTACATAGTACAAGGGCCCGCTCGTTAACCTAGTTCGTCCAAGTGTCCGCTAGTTAACCTATATAGTCCAAGTGCCCACTAAATAACCAAGATAGTCAAAGTGCCCGCTAGGTAAACTACATAGTCCAAGTTCCCACTAGGTAACCTAGATAGTCCAAGTGCCCGTTACCTAACCTAGATAGTCCTAGTGCCCGCTAGTTAACCAACATTGTCCAAGTGCCCGATACGGAACCCTCATAGTCCAAGTGTCCGTTAGGTAACCTACATAGTCCAAATGCCCGCTAGTAACCTACATAGTCAAGTGCTTGATAGGGAACCTACATAATCCAAGTGCCCGCTAGGGAATTTACATAGTCCATGTGCCCGTTACCTAACCTAGATAGTCCAAGTGCCCGCTGGGGAACCTACATAGTCCAAGTGCCCGTCAGGGAACGTACACAGTCCAAGTGCCCGCTAGGTAACCTAGATAGTCCATGTGCCCGCTAGTTAACCTACATAGTCCAAGTGTCCGCTAGGTAACCTAGATAGTCCAAGTGCCCGCTAGGTAACCTAGATAGTCCAAGTGCCCGCTAGGTAACCTACATATTCCAAGTGCCCGCTAGGTAACCTAGATAGTCCAAGTGCCCGTTAGCTAACATACATAGTCCAAGAGAACGCTAGGTAACCTACATAGTCCAAGTGCCCGTTCGTTAACCTAGATAGTCCAAGTGCCCGCTAGGTAACTTAGACAGTCCAAGTGCCTGCTAGGTCAACTACATAGTCCAAGTCCCCGTTCGCTAACCTAGATAGTGCAATGACTGCTAGGTAACCTACATAGTCCAAGGACCCACTAGTTAACCTAGATCATCCAAATGTCCTGTGGGTAACCTACATAGTCCAAGTGCCCGCTACGTAACCTAGATAGTCGAAGTGCCCGTTAGGTAACCTAGATAGTCCAAGTGCCCGCTAGGTAACCTACATATTCCAAGTGCCCGCTAGGTAACCTAGATAGTCCAAGTGCCCGTTAGCTAACATACATAGTCCAAGAGAACGCTAGGTAACCTACATAGTCCAAGTGCCCGTTCGTTAACCTAGATAGTCCAAGTGCCCACTAGGTAACCTAGACAGTACAAGTGCCTGGTAGGTCACCTACATAATCCAAGTCCCCGTTCGCTAACCAAGATACTCCAAGTGCCGGCTAGGTTAACTGCATAGTCCTAGTGCCCGTTAGGCAACCTAGATAGTCCAAGTGCCCGCTAGGTAACCTACATAGTCCAAGTGACCGCTAGGTAGCCTAGATAGTCCAAGTGCCCGCTAGGTAACCTTGATCGTCCAAGTGCCCGCTAGGTAACCTACATAGTCCTAGTGCGCGTTAGTTAACCAACATTGTCCAAGTGCCCGATTGCGAAGGTACATAGTCCAAGTGCCCGTTAGGTAACCTACATAGTCCAAATGCCCGCTAGTAACCTACATAGTCCAAATGCCCGTTAGTAACCTACATAGTCCAAGTGCCCGATAGGGAACCTACATAATCCAAGTGCCCGCTAGGGAACCTACATACTCCAAGTGCCCGCTAGGGAACCTACATACTCCAAGTGCCCGTTAGGTAACCTAGATAGTCCAAATGTCCGCTATGGAACCCACATAGTGAAAGTGCCCACTAGGGAACCTGCATCGTCCAAGTGCCCGCTAATTAACCTAGATAGTCCAAGTACCCGCTACTTAAACTAGATTGTCCAATTGCCAGGTAGTTAAACTAGATCGTCCAAGTGCCCGCTAGTTAACCTATATAGTCCAAGGGCCCCCTAGTTAACCTAGATATTCCAAGAGCCGGCTAGTTAACCTAGATCGTCCAAGTGTCCGCTAGTTAACCTACATAGTCCAAGTGCCCGTTAGGTAACCTACATAGTCCTAGTGCCCGCTAGGTAACCTAGATAGTCCAAGTTCCTTTTAGCTAACCTAGATAGTCCAAGTGCCCCCTATGTAACCTAGATAGTCAAAGTGCCCGTTAGGTAACCTAGATAGTCCAAGTGCCCGCTAGGTAACCTACATAGTCCAAGTGCCCGCTAGGTAACCTAGATAGTCCAAGTGCCGCTAGGTAACTTACATTGTCAAAGTGCCTGCTAGGTAACCTAGATAGACCAAGTTCCTGTTAGCTAACCTAGATAGTCCAAGTTCCCACTAGGTAACCTACATAGTCTAAGGGCCCGCTCGTTAACCTAGTTCATCCAAGTGCCTGCTAGGTTACCTGCATAGTTCTAGTGCCCGTAAAGTAACCTAGATAGTCCAAGTGCCCGCTAGGTAACCTACATAGTCCAAGTGACCGCAAGGTAGCCTAGATAGTCCACGTTCCCGTTAGCTAACATACATAGTCAAAGTGCGCGCTAGGTAACCTACATAGTCCAAGTGTCCGTTAGTTAACCTAGATAGTCCCAGTGCCCGCTAGGTAACTTAGACAGTCCAAGAGCCTGCTAGGTCAACTACATAGTCCAAGTCCCCGTTCGCTAACCTAGATAGTGCAAATGCCTGCTAGGTAACCAACATAGTCCAAGGGCCCACTAGTTAACCTAGATCATCCAAATGTCCTGTAGGTAACCTACATAGTCCAAGTGCCCGCTACGTAACCTAGATAGTCGAAGTGCCCGTTAGGTAACCTAGATAGTCCAAGTGCCCGCTAGGTAACCTACATATTCCAAGTGCCCGCTAGGTAACCTAGATAGTCCAAGTGCCCGTTAGCTAACATACATAGTCCAAGAGCACGCTAGGTAACCTACATAGTCCAAGTGCCCGTTCGTTAACCTAGATAGTCCAAGTGCCCGCTAGGTAACCTAGACAGTACAAGTGCCTGGTAGGTCACCTACATAGTCCACGTCCCCATTCGCTAACCTAGATAGGCCAAGTGCCGGCTAGGTAACCTACTTAGTCCAAGTGCCCGCTAGGTAAGCTACAAGTCCAAGGGCCCGCTAGTTAACCTACATAGTCCAAGGGCTCGCTAGTTAACCTTGATAGTCCAAGTGCCGGCTAGTTAACCTAGATAGTCCAAGTGCCCGCTAGTTAACCTACATAGTCCAAGGGCCCACTAGTTAACCTAGATCGTCCTAATGTCCTCTAGTTCACCTACATAGTCCAAGTGCCCGCTACGTAACCTAGATAGTCCAAGTGCCCGCTAGGTAACCTACATAGTCCAAGTGCCAGTTAGCTAACATACATTGTCCAAGTGCCCTTTAGAGAACTTACATAGTCAAAGGGCCTGCTATGGAACCTACATAGTCCAAGTGCCCGCTAGAGAACCTTCATAGTCAGAGTGCCTGCTAGGGCACCTAAAGAGTCCAAGTGCACACTAATTAACCTACATAGTCCAAGTGCCCGTTAGCTAACCTAGATAGTCCAAGGGCCAAATAGTTAACTTACATGGTTCAAGTGCCCGCTAGGTAACCTAGCTAATCCAAGTGTCCGCTAGTTAACCTAGATGGTCTAGGTGCCCGCTGGTTAACCTACATAGTCCAACGGCCCGCTAGTTAAACTACATAGTGCAAGGGCCCGCTAGTAAACCTACATAGTCCAAGTCCCGCTAGGTAACCTACATAGTCCAAGTGCTAGACGGGAACCTACATAATCCAAGTGCCCGCTGGTTAACCTACATAGTCCAACGGCCCGCTAGTTAACCTACATAGTGCAAGGGCCCGCTAGTTAACCTACATAGTCCATGTCCCGCTAGGTAACCTACATAGTCCAAGTGCAAGACGGGAACCCACATAGTCAAGTGCCCACTAGGGAACCTACATAGTCAAAGTGCCCCCTAGGAAACCTGCATCGTCCATGTGCCCGCTAGTTAACCTAGATTGTCCAAGTTCCTGTTAGCTAACCTACATAGTCCAAGTGCCCGCTAGGTAACTTAGATAGTCCAAGTGCCCGTTAGCTAACAGAGATAGTCCAAGTGCCCGCTAGGTAACCACATAGTCCAAGTGCCCGTTCGTTAACCTAGATAGTCCAAGTGCCCGCTAGGTAACCTAGACAGTCCAAGTGCCCGCTAGGTAACCTACATATTCCAAGTGCCCATTTGCTAACCTAGATCGTCAAAGTGCCCGCTAGTTAACCTACATAGTCCAAGGGCCCGCTAGTTAACCTAGATAGTCCAAGTGCCCACTAGTTAACCTACATAGTACAAGGACCCACTAATTAACCTACATAGTCCTAGTGCCCGCTAGTTAACCTACATTGTCCAAGTCCCTGATCGGGAACCTACATAGTTCAAGTATCCGCTAGGTAACCTGCATAGTCCAAATGCCCCCTAGTAACGTACATAATCCAAGTGCCCGCTAGGGAACCTACATAGTCCAAGTGCCCGTTAGGTAACCTAGATAGTCCAAAGGCCCGCTAGGGAACCCACATAGTCCAAGTGCCCGTTAGAGAACTTACATAATCAAAGGGCCTGCTATGGAACCTACATAGTCCAAGTGCCCTTTAGGGAACCTATGTAGTCCAAGTGCCCGCTAAGGAACCGAGATAGTCCAAGTGCCCGCCAGGTAACCCAGATAGTCCAAGTGCCCGCTAGGTAACCTACAAAGTCCAAGTGCCCGCTAGGTAATCTATATAGTCCAAATGCCCGCTAGGGCACCTACATAGTCCAAGTGTACGCTAATTAACCTACATAGTCCAAGTGCCCGTTAGCTAACCTAGATAGTCCAAGGTCCAAATAGTTAACCTACATGGTTCAAGTGCCCGCTAGGTAACCTAGCTAATCCAAGTGTCCGCTAGTTAACCCATATCGTGAAGTGCCCGCTAGTTAACCTAGATCGTCCAAGTGCCCGTTAAGTGACCTAGATAATCCAAGTGCCCGCTAGGTTACCTATATAGTCCAAGTTGCCGCTAGGTAACATAGTACTCCTAGTGCCCGTTACCTAACATAGATCGGCCAAGTGCCCGCTAGGCAACCTACATAGTCCAAGTGCCCGTTCGTTAACCTAGAAATCCATGTGCCCGCTAGGTAACCTAGACAGTCCAAGTGCCCGCTAGGTAACCTACATAGTCTAAGTGCCCGCTAGGTAACCTAGGTAGTCCATGTTCCTGTTAGCTAACCTAGATAGTCCTAGTGCCCGCTAGGTAACCTACATAGTACAAGGGCCCGCTCGTTAACCTAGTTCGTCCAAGTGTCCGCTAGTTAACCTATATAGTCCAAGTGCCCACTAAATAACCAAGATAGTCAAAGTGCCCGCTAGGTAAACTACATAGTCCAAGTTCCCACTAGGTAACCTAGATAGTCCAAGTGCCCGTTACCTAACCTAGATAGTCCTAGTGCCCGCTAGTTAACCAACATTGTCCAAGTGCCCGATACGGAACCCTCATAGTCCAAGTGTCCGTTAGGTAACCTACATAGTCCAAATGCCCGCTAGTAACCTACATAGTCAAGTGCTTGATAGGGAACCTACATAATCCAAGTGCCCGCTAGGGAATTTACATAGTCCATGTGCCCGTTACCTAACCTAGATAGTCCAAGTGCCCGCTGGGGAACCTACATAGTCCAAGTGCCCGTCAGGGAACGTACACAGTCCAAGTGCCCGCTAGGTAACCTAGATAGTCCATGTGCCCGCTAGTTAACCTACATAGTCCAAGTGTCCGCTAGGTAACCTAGATAGTCCAAGTGCCCGCTAGGTAACCTAGATAGTCCAAGTGCCCGCTAGGTAACCTACATATTCCAAGTGCCCGCTAGGTAACCTAGATAGTCCAAGTGCCCGTTAGCTAACATACATAGTCCAAGAGAACGCTAGGTAACCTACATAGTCCAAGTGCCCGTTCGTTAACCTAGATAGTCCAAGTGCCCGCTAGGTAACTTAGACAGTCCAAGTGCCTGCTAGGTCAACTACATAGTCCAAGTCCCCGTTCGCTAACCTAGATAGTGCAATGACTGCTAGGTAACCTACATAGTCCAAGGACCCACTAGTTAACCTAGATCATCCAAATGTCCTGTGGGTAACCTACATAGTCCAAGTGCCCGCTACGTAACCTAGATAGTCGAAGTGCCCGTTAGGTAACCTAGATAGTCCAAGTGCCCGCTAGGTAACCTACATATTCCAAGTGCCCGCTAGGTAACCTAGATAGTCCAAGTGCCCGTTAGCTAACATACATAGTCCAAGAGAACGCTAGGTAACCTACATAGTCCAAGTGCCCGTTCGTTAACCTAGATAGTCCAAGTGCCCACTAGGTAACCTAGACAGTACAAGTGCCTGGTAGGTCACCTACATAATCCAAGTCCCCGTTCGCTAACCAAGATACTCCAAGTGCCGGCTAGGTTAACTGCATAGTCCTAGTGCCCGTTAGGCAACCTAGATAGTCCAAGTGCCCGCTAGGTAACCTACATAGTCCAAGTGACCGCTAGGTAGCCTAGATAGTCCAAATTCCCGTTAGCTAACATACATAGTCCAAGTGCCCGCTAGGTAACCTACATAGTCCAAGTGCCCGTTCGTTAACCTAGATAGTCCAAGTGCCCGCTAGGTAACTTAGACAGTCCAAGTGCCTGCTAGGTCAACTACATTGTCCAAGTCCCCGTTCGCTAACCTAGATAGTGCAAGTGCCTGCTAGGTAACCTACATAGTCCAAGCGTCCACTAGTTAACCTAGATCGTCCTAATGTCCTCTAGTTCACCTACATAGTCCAAGTGCCCGCTACGTAACCTAGATAGTCGAAGTGCCCGTTAGGTAACCTAGATAGTCCAAGTGCCCGCTAGGTAACCTACATAATCCAAGTGCCCGCTAGGTAACCTAGATAGTCCAAGTGCCCGTTAGCTAACATACATAGTCCAAGAGCACGCTAGGTAACCTACATAGTCCAAGTGCCCGTTCGTTAACCTAGATAGTCCAAGTGCCCGCTAGGTAACCTAGACAGTACAAGTGCCTGGTAGGTCACCTACATAATCCAAGTCCCCGTTCGCTAACCAAGGTAGTCCAAGTGCCGGCTAGGTAACTTACTTAGTCCAAGTGCCCGCTAGGTAAGCTACAAGTCCAAGGGCCCGCTAGTTAACCTACATAATCCAAGGGCTCGCTAGTTAACCTTGATAGCCCAAGTGCCGGCTAGTTAACCTAGATAGTCCAAGTGCCCGCTAGTTAACCTACATAGTCCAAGGGCCCACTAGTTAACCTAGATCGTCCTAATGTCCTCTAGTTCACCTACATAGTCCAAGTGCCTGCTACGTAACCTAGATAGTCCAAGTGCCCGCTAGGTAACCTACATAGTCCAAGTGCCCGTTAGCTAACATACATAGTCCAAGTGCCCATTAGAGAACTTACATAGTCAAAGGGCCTGCTATGGAACCTACATAGTCCAAGTGCCCGCTAGAGAACCTTCATAGTCAGAGTGCCTGCTAGGGAACCTGCATAGTGCAAGTGCCCTTTAGGAAACCTATGTAGTCCAAGTGCCCGCTAGGGAACCTAGATACTCCAAGTGCCCGCTAGGTAACCTACAAAGTCCAAGTGCCCGCTAGATAACCTATATAGTCCAAATGCCCGCTAGGGCACCTACATAGTCCAAGTGCACGCTAATTAACCTACATAGTCCAAGTGCCCGTTAGCTAACCTAGATAGTCCAAGGGCCAAATAGTTAACCTACATGGTTCAAGTGCCCGCTAGGTAACCTAGCTAATCCAAGTGTCCGCTAGTTAACCTATATCCTCCAAGTGCCCACTAGTTAACCTAGATGGTCTAAGTGCCCACTGGTTAACCTACATAGTCCAAGGGCCTGCTATTTAACCTACATAGTGCAAGGGCCCGCTAGTTAACCTACATAGTCCAAGTGCCCGCTAGGTAACCTACATAGTCCAAGTGCAAGACGGGAACCTACATAATCCAAGTGCCTGCTAGGGAACCTACATAGTCCAAATGCCCGTTAGGAAGCCTAGATAGTCCAAATGCCCACTAGGGTACCCACATAGTCCAAGTGCCCGCTAGGGAACCTACATAGTCAAAGTGCCCGCTAGGGAACCTGCATCGTCCAAGTGCCCGCTAGTTAACCTAGATTGTCCAAGTTCCTGTTAGCTAACCTACATAGTCCAAGTGCCCGTTCGTTAACTTAGATTGTCCAAGTGCCCGCTAGGTAACCAACATAGTCCAAGTGCCCGCTAGGTAACTGAGATAGTCCAAGTGCCCGTTAGCTAACAGAGATAGTCCAAGTGCCCGCTAAATAACCACATAGTCCAAGTGCCCGTTCGTTAACCTAGATAGTCCAAGTGCCCGCTAGGTAACCTAGATAGTCCAAGTGCCTGCTAGGTAACCTACATATTCCAAGTGCCCGTTTGCTAACCTAGATAGTCAAAGTGCCCGCTAGTTAACCTACATAGTCCAAGGGCCCGCTAGTTAACCTAGATAGTCCAAGTGCCCGCTAGTTAACCTACATAGTAAAAGGACCCACTAGTTAACCTACATAGTCCTAGTGCCCGCTAGTTAACCTACATTGTCCAAGTCCCTGATCAGGAACCTACATAGTCCAAGTATCCGCTAGGCAACCTACATAGTCCAAATGCCCCCTAGTAACGTACATAGTCCAAGTGCCCGCTAGGGAACCTACATAGTCCAAGTGCCCATTAGGTAACCTAGATAGTTCAAAGGCCCGCTAGGGAACCCACATAGTCCAAGTGCCCGTTAGAGAACTTACATAGTCAAAGGGCCTGCTATGGAACCTACATAGTCCAAGTGCCCACCAGGCAACCTTCATAGTCTGAGTGCCTGCTAGGGAACCTACATAGTCCAAGTGCCCTTTAGGGAACCTATGTAGTCCAAGTGCCCGCTAAGGAACCTAGATAATCAAAGTGCCCGCTAGGTAACCCAGATAGTCCAAGTGCCCGCTAGGTAACCTACAAAGTCCAAGTGCCCGCTAGGTAATCTATATAGTCCAAATGCCCGCTAGGGCACCTACATAGTCCAAGTGCACGCTAATTAACCTACATAGTCCAAGTGCCCTTAGCTAACCTAGATAGTCCAAGGGCCAAATAGTTAACCTACATGGTTAAAGTGCCCGCTAGGTAACCTAGCTAATCCAAGTGTCCGCTAGTTAACCTATATCGTGAAGTGCCCGCTAGTTAACCTAGATCGTCCAAGTGCCCGTTAAGTAACCTAGATAGTCCAAGTGCCCGCTAGGTTACCTACATAGTCCAAGTTCCCGCTAGGTAACCTAGACAGTCCAAGTGCCCGCTAGGTTACCTGCATAGTCCAAGTGCCCGTTAGGTAACCTAGATAGTCCAAGTGCCTGCTAGGTAACCTACATAGTCTAAGTGCCCGCTAGGTAACCTAGGTAGTCCAAGTGCCCGTTAGCTAACCTAGATAATCCACGTGCCGGCTAGGTGACCTAAATAGTCAAAGTGACCACTAGGTAACGTAGATAGTCCAAGTTCCTGTTAGCTAACCTAGATAGTCCAAGTGCCCGCTAGGTAACCTACATAGTCCAAGGGCCCGCTCGTTAACCTAGTTCGTCCAAGTGTCTGCTAGTTAACCTATATAGTCCAACTGCCCACTAAATAACCAAGATAGTCAAAATGCCCGCTAGGTAACCTACATAGTCCAAGTTCCCACTAGGTAACCTAGATAGTCCAAGTGCCCGTTACCTAACCTAGATAGTCCAAGTGCCCGCTAGGTAACCTACATAGTCCTAGTGCCCGCTAGTTAACCAACATTGTCCAAGTGCCCGATACGGAACCCTCATAGTCCAAGTGCCCGTTAGGTAACCTACAAAGTCCAAATGCCCGCTAGTAACCTACATAGTCCAAGTGCCTGATAGGAAACCTACATAATCCAAGTGTCCGCTAGGGAATTTACATAGTACAAGTGCCCGTTAGTGAACCTAGATCGTCCAAGTGCCCGCTAGTTAACCTAGATAGTCCAAGTACCCGCTAGATAACCTAGATAGTCAAAGAGCCCTTTAGGTAACCTAGATAGTCCAAGTGCCCGCTAGGTAACCTACATAGTCCAAGTGCCCGCTAGGTAACCTAGATAGTCAAAGTGCCCGTTAGGTAACCTATATAGTCCAAGTGCCGCTAGGTAACTTACATAGTCAAAGTGCCTGCTAGGTAACCTAGATAGACCAAGTTCCTGTTAGCTAACCTAGATAGTCCAAGTGCCCGCTAGGTAACCTACATAGTCTAAGGGCCCGCTCGTTAACCCAGTACGTCCAAGTGCTTGCTAGGTTACCTGCATAGTCCTAGTGCCCGTTAGGCAACCTAGATAGTCCAAGTGCACGCTAGGTAACCTACATAGTCCAAGTGACCGCTAGGTAGCCTAGATAGTCCAAATTCCCGTTAGCTAACATACATAGTCCAAGTGCCCGCTAGGTAACCTACATAGTCCAAGTGCCCGTTCGTTAACCTAGATAGTCCAAGTGCCCGCTAGGTAACTTAGACAGTCCAAGTGCCTGCTAGGTCAACTACATAGTCCAAGTCCCCGTTCGCTAACCTAGATAGTGCAAGTGCCTGCTAGGTAACCTACATAGTCCAAGGGCCCACTAGTTAACCTAGATCATCCAAATGTCCTGTGGGTAACCTACATAGTCCAAGTGCCCGCTACGTAACCTAGATAGTCGAAGTGCCCGTTAGGTAACCTAGATAGTCCAAGTGCCCGCTAGGTAACCTACATATTCCAAGTGCCCGCTAGGTAACCTAGATAGTCCAAGTGCCCGTTAGCTAACATACATAGTCCAAGAGCACGCTAGGTAACCTACATAGTCCAAGTGCCCGTTCGTTAACCTAGATAGTCCAAGTGCCCGCTAGGTAACCTAGACAGTACAAGTGCCTGGTAGGTCACCTACATAATCCAAGTCCCCGTTCGCTAACCAAGATAGTCCAAGTGCCGGCTAGGTAACTTACTTAGTCCAAGTGCCCGCTAGGTAAGCTACAAGTCCAAGGGCCCGCTAGTTAACCTACATAGTCCAAGGGCTCGCTAGTTAACCTTGATAGCCCAAGTGCCGGCTAGTTAACCTAGATAGTCCAAGTGCCCGATAGTTAACCTACATAGTCCAAGGGCCCACTAGTTAACCTAGATCGTCCTAATGTCCTCTAGTTCACCTACATAGTACAAGTGCCCGCTACGTAACCTAGATAGTCCAAGTGCCCGCTAGGTAACCTACATAGTCCAAGTGCCCGTTAGCTAACATACATAGTCCAAGTGCCCGTTAGAGAACTTACATAGTCAAAGGGCCTGCTATGGAACCTACATAGTCCAAGTGCCCGCTAGAGAACATTCATAGTCAGAGTGCCTGCTAGGGAACCTGTATAGTGCAAGTGCCCTTTAGGGAACCTATGTAGTCCAAGTGCCCGCTAGGGAACCTAGATACTCCAAGTGCCCGCTAGGTAACCTACAAAGTCCAAGTGCCCTCTAGATAATCTATATAGTCCAAATGCCCGCTAGGGCACCTACATAGTCCAAGTGCACGCTAATTAACCTGCATAGTCCAAGTGCCCGTTAGCTAACCTAGATAGTCCAAGGGCCAAATAGTTAACCTACATGGTTCAAGTGCCCGCTAGGTAACCTAGCTAATCCAAGTGTCCGCTAGTTAACCTATATCCTCCAAGTGCCCACTAGTTAACCTAGATGGTCTAAGTGCCCGCTGGTTAACCTACATAGTCCAAGGGCCTGCTAGTTAACCTACATAGTGCAAGGGCCCGCTAGTTAACCTACATAGTCCAAGTGCCCGCTAGGTAACCTACATAGTCCAAGTGCAAGACGGGAATCTACATAATCCAAGTGCCCGCTAGGGAACCTACATAGTCCAAATGCCCGTTAGGAAGCCTAGATAGTCCAAATGCCCACTAGGGTACCCACATAGTCCAAGTGCCCGCAAGGGAACCTACATAGTCAAAGTGCCCGCTAGGGAACCTGCATCGTCCAAGTGCCCGTTAGCTAACATACGTAGTCCAAGAGCACGCTAGGTAACCTACATAGTCCAAGTGCCCGTTCGTTAACCTAGATAGTCCAAGTGCCCGCTAGGTAACCTAGACAGTACAAATGCCTGGTAGGTCACCTACATAATCCAAGTCCCCGTTCGCTAACCAAGATACTCCAAGTGCCGGCTAGGTTACCTGCATAGTCCTAGTGCCCGTTAGGCAACCTAGATAGTCCAAGTGCCCGCTAGGTAACCTACATAGTCCAAGTGACCGCTAGGTAGCCTAGATAGTCCAAATTCCCGTTAGCTAACATACATAGTCCAAGTGCCCGCTAGGTAACCTACATAGTCCAAGTGCCCGTTCGTTAACCTAGATAGTCCAAGTGCCCGCTAGGTAACTTAGACAGTCCAAGTGCCTGCTAGGTCAACTACATAGTCCAAGTCCCCGTTCGCTAACCTAGATAGTGCAAGTGCCTGCTAGGTAACCTACATAGTCCAAGGGCCCACTAGTTAACCTAGATCATCCAAATGTCCTGTGGGTAACCTACATAGTCCAAGTGCCCGCTACGTAACCTAGATAGTCGAAGTGCCCGTTAGGTAACCTAGATAGTCCAAGTGCCCGCTAGGTAACCTACATATTCCAAGTGCCCGCTAGGTAACCTAGATAGTCCAAGTGCCCGTTAGCTAACATACATAGTCCAAGAGCACGCTAGGTAACCTACATAGTCCAAGTGCCCGTTCGTTAACCTAGATAGTCCAAGTGCCCACTAGGTAACCTAGACAGTACAAGTGCCTGGTAGGTCACCTACATAATCCAAGTCCCCGTTCGCTAACCAAGATAGTCCAAGTGCCGGCTAGCTAACTTACTTAGTCCAAGTGCCCGCTAGGTAAGCTACAAGTCCAAGGGCCCGCTAGTTAACCTACATAGTCCAAGGGCTCGCTAGTTAACCTTGATAGCCCAAGTGCCGGCTAGTTAACCTAGATAGTCCAAGTGCCCGCTAGTTAACCTACATAGTCCAAGGGCCCACTAGTTAACCTAGATCGTCCTAATGTCCTCTAGTTCACCTACATAGTCCAAGTGCCCGCTACGTAACCTAGATAGTCCAAGTGCCCGCTAGGTAACCTACATAGTCCAAGTGCCCGTTAGCTAACATACATAGTCCAAGTGCCCGTTAGAGAACTTACATAGTCAAAGGGCCTGCTATGGAACCTACATAGTCCAAGTGCCCGCTAGAGAACCTTCATAGTCAGAGTGCCTGCTAGGGAACCTGCATAGTGCAAGTGCCCTTTAGGGAACCTATGTAGTCCAAGTGCCCGCTAGGGAACCTAGATACTCCAAGTGCCCGCTAGGTAACCTACAAAGTCCAAGTGCCCGCTAGATAATCTATATAGTCCAAATGCCCGCTAGGGCACCTACATAGTCCAAGTGCACGCTAATTAACCTACATAGTCCAAGTGCCCGTTAGCTAACCTAGATAGTCCAAGGGCCAAATAGTTAACCTACATGGTTCAAGTGCCCGCTAGGTAACCTAGCTAATCCAAGTGTCCGCTAGTTAACCTATATCCTCCAAGTGCCCACTAGTTAACCTAGATGGTCTAAGTGCCCGCTGGTTAACCTACATAGTCCAAGGGCCTGCTAGTTAACCTACATAGTGCAAGAGCCCGCTATTTAACCTACATAGTCCAAGTGTCCGCTAGTTAACCTACATAGTCCACGTGCCAGTTAGCTAACCTAGATAGTGCAAGGGCCCGCTAGTTGACCTACATAGTCCATGTGCCCGCTGGGTAACCTAGATAATCCAAGTGCCCGCTAGTTAACCTATATAGTCCTAGTGACTGTTAGTTTACCTAGATAGTCCAAGTGCCCACTAGGGGACGTACTTAGTCCATGTGCCCGTTAGCTAACCTAGATAGTCCAATTGCCCGCTAGTTAACATTGATCATCCAAGTGCCCGCTAGTTAACCTAGATAGTCCAAGTTCCCTCTAGTTAACCTAGATCGTTCAAGTGCCCGCTAGTTAACCAACATAGTCCAAGGGCCCTCTAGTTAACCTACATAGTCCAAGGTCCGCTAGTTAGCCTAGATAGTCCAAGTGCTCGCTAGTTAACCTACATAGTACAAGGGCCCACTAGTTGAGCTAGATAGTCCAAGTGCCCGTTAGTTAACCTAGATGGTACAAGTGCCCGCTAGGTAACCTAAGTAGTCCAAATGTCCGATAGGGATCCTACATAGTCCAAGTGGCCGCTGGGTAACTTACATAGTCAAAGTGCCCGTTCGTTAACCTAGATAGTCCAAGTGCCCGCTAGGTAACCTAGACTGTCCTAGTGCCTGCTAGGTTACCTACATAGTCCAAGTACCCGTTCGTTAACCTAGATAGTCCAAGTGCCCGCTAGGAAACCTACATAGTCAAATGGCCCGCTAGGTAACCTAGATAGTCCAAGTGCCCGCTAGGAAACCTAGAATCCAAGTGCTCGCTAGTTAACCTACATAGTCCAAGTGCCCGCTATGTAACATAGATAGTCAAAGTGCCCGTTAGGTAACCTAGATAGTCCAAGAGACCGCTAGGTAACTTACATTGTCCAAGTTCCCGCTAGGTAACCTAGATAGTCCAAGTGCCCGTTACCTAACCTAGATAGTCCAAGTGCCCGCTAGGCAACCTACATAGCCCAAGAGCCTGTTCGTTAACCTAGAAGTCCAAGTGCCCGTTAGGTAACCTAGACAGTCCAAGTGTCCGCTAGGTTACCTGCATATTCCAAGTGCCCGTTCGTTAACCTAGATAGTCCAAGTGCCCACTAGGTAACCTACATAGTCCAAGTGCCCGCTAGGTAACCTATATAGTCCAAGTGCCCGCTAGGTAACCCAGATAGTCCAAGGGCCTGCTAGTTAACCTACATATTCCAAGGGCTCAATTGTTAACTTTGATAGTCCAAGTGCCCGCTAGTTAACCTAGATCATCCAAGTGCCCGCTAGTTAACCTAGATTGTCCAAGTGCCCGCTAGTTAACCTACATAGTCCAAGGACCCACTAGTCAACCTAGATAGTCCATGTGTCCTCTAGTTAATCTACATAGTCCAAGTGCCCGTTCGTTAACCTATATACCAAGTCCCCGCTACGTAACCTAGATATTCCAAGGGCACGCTAGTTAACCTATATCGTCCAAGTGCCCACTAGGCAACCTAGATAGTCCAAGTGCCCACTAAGGGACCTACATAGTCCAAGTGCATGCTAGTTAACCTAGATAGTCCAAGTGCCCGCTAGTTAACATAGATAGCCCAAGTGCCCGCTAGGGAACGTACATAGTCCAAGTGCCTGCTAGGTAACCTAGATACTGCAAGTGCCCTCTAGTTAACCTAGATAGTTCAAGTACCCGCTAGGTAACCTAGATCATCCAAGGGCCCCCTAATTAACCTACATAGTCCAAGTGCCCGCTGGGTAACCTAGATAGTCCATGTGTCCGTTCGGTAACCTAGATAGTCCAAGTGCCCTTTAGGGAATTTAGAAAGTCCAAGGGCCCGCTAGTAAACCTACATAGTCCATGGGCCCACTAGTTAACCTTCATAGTGCAAGTGTCCGCTACTTAACGTACATATTCCAAATGCTCGCTAGTTAACCTACATAATGTAAGTGCCCGTTAGCTAACCTAGATTGTCCAAGGGCCCGCTAGTTTACCTACATAGTCCAAGTGCCAGCTAGGTAACCTACATAGTCCAAGTGCCTGCTAGGGAACCTACATAGTCGAAGTGCCCACTCTGGAACATATATAGTCCAAGTGCCCGTTCGTTAACATAGATAGTCCATGTGCCCGCGAGGTAACCTAGACAGTCCAAGGGCCCGCTAGTTAACCTACATAGTCCAAGGGCTCGCTTGTTATCTTTGATAGTCCAAGTGCCCATTAGTCAACCTAGAACGTCCAAGTGCCCGCTAGTTAACCTAGATCGTCCAAGTACTGGCTAGTTAACCTACATAGTCCAAGGGCCCACTAGTTAACCTAGATCGTCCAAGTGCCCGCTAGGGAACCTAGATAGTCCAAGTGCCCGCTCTGGGACCTACACAGTCCAAGTGCCTGCTAGGGAACCTACATAGTCGAAGTGCCCGCTCTGGAACATACATAGTCCAAGTGCCCGCTAGGGAATCTTCATAGTCCAATGGCCCGCTAGTTAACGTAGATAGTCCAAGTACCACTAGTTAATCTACATAGTACAAAGGCCCGCTAGTTAACCTACATAGTTCAAGTACCCGCTAGTTTACCTTCATCGTCCAAGTGCACGCTAGTTTACCTACATAGTCCAAGGGCCCGCTAGTTAATCTACATAGTCCAAGCGCCCGCTAGGTAACATACATCGTCCAAAGGCCCGCTAGTTAACCTAGATAGTCCAAGTGCCCGCTAGTTAACCTACATAGTCCAAGTGCCCGCTAGGTAACCTAGACAGTTCAAGAGACCACGAGGTTACCTACATAGTCCAAGTGCCTGTTCGTTAACCTACATAGTCCAAATGCCCACTAGGGACCCTAATAGTCCAAGTGCCCACTAGTTATCCTAGATAGTCCAAGTGCTCGCTAGTTAACCTAGAAAGTCCAATGCCTGCTAGGTAACCTAGATAGTCCAACAGCCCGCTAGGTAACCTACATACTCCAAGAACCCGCTAGGCAACGTAGATAGTTCAAGTGCCAGCTAGGTAACTTATATAGTCCAAGTGCCCGCTAGGTAGCCTACATAGTCCAAGTGCCCGTTAGTTAACCTAGATAGTCCAATGCCTGCTAGGTAACCTAGATAGTCCAACAGCCCGCTAGGTAACCTACATACTCCAAGAACCCGCTAGGCAACGTAGATAGTTCAAGTGCCACCTAGGTAACTTATATCGTCCAAGTGCCCGCTAGGTAACCTACAAAGTCTAAGTGCCCGCTAGGTTATCTATATAGTCCAAATGTCCGCTAGGGAACCTACATAATCCAAGTGCCCGCTAGGTAACCTAGATAATCCAAGTGCCCGCTAGTTAACCTATATCATCCAAGTGCCCGCAAGTTAACCTAGATCGTCCAAGTGCCCGCTAGTTAACCTACATAGTCAATGGGCCCGCTAGTTAACCTACATAGTGCTAGAGCCCGCTAGCTAACCTAGATAATCCAAGTGCCCGCTAGTTAACCTATATCGTCCAAGTGTCCGCTAGTTAACCTACATAATCCAAGTTCCCGCTAGGTAACCTACACAGTCCAATTGCCCCGTAGTTAACCTAGATCGTGCAAGTGTCCACTAGTTAACCTACATAGTCAATGGGCCCGCTAGTTAACCTACATAGTGCAAGAGCCCGCTAGTTAACCTAAATAGTCCACGTGCCAGTTAGCTATCCTAGATAGTCCAAGAGCCCGCTAGTTGACCTACATAGTCCAAGTGCCCGCTGGGTAACCTAGATAATCCAAGTGCTCGCTAGTTAACCTAGATAGTCCTAGTGCCCATTAGTTTACCTAGATAGTCCAAGTGCCCACTAGGGGACGTACTTAGTCCATGTGCCCGTTAGCTAACCTAGATAGTCCAAGTGCCCGCTAGTTAACATTGATCATCCAAGTGCCCGCTAGTTAACCTAGATAGTCCAAGTGAACGCTAGTTAACCTAGATAGTCCAAGTGCCCTCTAGTTAACCTAGATTGTCCAAGTGCCCGCTAGTTAACCTACATAGTCCAAGGGCCCGCTAGTTAACCTACATAGTCCAAGGTCCGCTAGTTAACCTAGATAGTCCAAGTGCTCGCTAGTTAACCTACATAGTACAAGGGCCCACTAGTTGACCTAGATAGTCCAAGTGCCAGCTCGTTAACCTAGATGGTACAAGTGCCCGCTAGATAACCTAAGTAGTCCAAATGTCCGATAGGGATCCTACATAGTCCAAGTGCCCACTGGGTAACCTACATAGTCCAAGTGCCCGTTCGGTAACCTAGATAGTCCAAGTGCCCGCTAGGTAACCTAGACGGTCCAAGTGCCCGCTACGTTTCCTACATAGTCCAAGTACCCGTTCTTTAACCTAGATGGTCCAAGTGCCCGCTAGGTAACTTACATTGTCCAAGTTCCCGCTAGGTAACCTAGAATCCAAGTGCTCGCTAGTTAACCTACATAGTCCAAGTGCCCGCTAGGTATCCTATATAGTCAAAGTGCCCGTTAGGTAACCTAGATAGTCCAAGTGCCCGCTAGGTAACTTACATTGTCCAAGTTCCCGCTAGGTAACCTAGATAGTCCAAGTGCCCATTACCTAACCTAGATAGTCCAAGTGCCCGCTAGGCAACCTACATAGCCCACGAGCCCGTTCGTTAACCTAGAAATCCAAGTGCCCGCTAGGGAACGTACATAGTCCAAGTGCCCGCTAGGTAACCTAGATACTGCAAGTGCCCGCTAGTTAACCTAGATAGTTCAAGTACCCGCTAGGTAACCTAGATCGTCCAAGGGCCCCCTAATTAACCTACATAGTCCAAGTGCCCGCTAGGTAACCTAGATAGTCCATGTGCCCGTTCGGTAACCTAGATAGTCCAAGTGCCCTTTAGGGAATCTAGAAAGTCCAAGGGCCCGCTAGTAAACCTACATAATCCATGGGCCCGCTAGCTTACCTATATAGTGCAAGGGCCCGAAGTTAACCTAGATCGTGCAAGTGTCCACTAGTTAACCTATATAGTCCAAGTGCCCGCTAGTTAATCTATATACCAAGTGCCCGCTACGTAACCTAGATATTCCAAGTGCCTGCTAGCGAACGTACATAGTCCCAGTGCCCGCTAGGTAACCTAGATAGTGCAAGTGCCCGCTAGTTAACCTAGAAAGTTCAAGTACCCGCTAGGTAACCTAGATCGTCCAAGGGCCCCCTAATTAGCCTACATAGTCCAAGTGCCCTTTAGGTAACCTAGATGGTCCAAGTGCCCGTTCGGTAACCTAGATGGTCCATGTGCCCTTTAGGGAACCTAGATAGTCCAAGCGCCTGTTAGTAAACCTACATAGTCCATGGGCCCGCTAGTTAACCTACATATTCCAAGTGCCCACTAGTTAACCTACATAATCTAAGTGCCCGTTAGCTAACCTAGATAGTCCAAGGGACCGCTAGTTGACCTACATAGTCCAAGTGGCAACTAGGTATCTTAGATGGTACAAGTGCCCGCTAGGGAACCTAAATAGTCCAAGTTCCTGTTAGCTAACCTAGATAGTCCAAGTGGCGGCTAGGTAACCTACATAGTCCATGTGCCGTTCGTTAACCTAGATAATCCAAGTCCCCACTAGGTAACCTAGACAGTCCAAGTGCCCGCTAGTTAACCTACATAGTCCAAGTGCCCGAAAGGGAACATACATAATCCAAGTGCCCGCTAGGCAACCTACATAGTCCAAGTGCCCGTTAGTTAACCTAGATAGTCAAAGTGCCTGCTAGGTAACCTAGATAGTCCAAGTGCTCGCTAAGTAACCTACATAGTCCAAGTGCCCGCTTGGTAACCTAAATAGTCCAAATGCACGCTAGGGAAATTACATAGTCCAAGTGCCCGCTAGTTAACCTAGATAGTCCAAGTGCCTGCTAGTTAACCTAGATAGTCCAAGTGCCTGCTAGTAAACCTAGATCATCCAAGTGCCCGCTAGTTAACCTACATAGTCCAATTGCCTGCTAGGTAACCTAGATAGTCCAAGGGCCCGCTAGGTAACCTACATTGTCCTAGTTCCCCCTAGTTAACATACATTCTCCAAGTGCCACACAGGGAACCTACATATTCCAAGTGCCCGCTAGGTAACCTACATAGTCCAAGTACCCGCTAGTTAACCTAGATCATCCAAGTGTCCGCTAGTTAACCTACAGAGTCCAAGTGCCCACTAGGGAACCTAGATAGTCCAAGTGCCCGCTCTGGAACCTACATAGTCCAAGTGCCTGCTAGGGAACCTACATAGTCCAAGTGCCGGCTCTGGAACATATATAGTCCAAGTGCCCGCTAGGGAATCTACATAGTCCAAGGGCCCACTAGTTAACGTAGGTAGTCCAAGTGCCGCTAGTTAATCTACATAGTCCAAGGGCCTGCTAGTTAACATACATAGTCCAAGTACCCGCTGGGTAACCTAGATCTTCCTAGTGCCCGCTAGTTAACCTACATAGTTCAAGGGCCCGCTAGTTAACCTACATAGTCCAAGGGCCCGCTAGTTAACCTACATCGTCCAAGGGCCCGCTAGTTAACCTACTTAGTACAAGTACCCACTAGTTAACCTACATAGTACAAGTGTCCGCTGGGTAACCTAGACAGTTCAAGTGACCACTAGGTTACCTACATAGTCCAAGTGCCTGGTCGTTAACCTACATAGTCCAAGTGTCCGCTAGGTAACCTATATAATACAAATGCCCGCTAGGGACCCTAATAGTCCAAGTGCCCGCTAGTTATCCTGGATAGTCCAAGTGCTCGCTAGTTAACCTAGATTGTCTGAGTGCCCGATAGGGAACCTACATAGTCCAAGTGCCCGCTAGTTAACATAGATAGTCCAAGTACCCGCTAGGTAACGTAGATAATCCAAGTGCCCGCTAGGGAACGTACATAGTCCAAGTGCCCGCTAGGTAACCTAGATAGTCCAAGTGCCCGCTAGTTAACCTACATAGTCCAAGTGCCTGCTAGGTAACCTAGATAGTCCAAGGGCCCGCTAGGTAACCTACATTGTCCTAGTGCCCCCTAGTTAACATACATTCTCCAAGTGCCACACAGGGAACCTACATATTCCAAGTGCCCGCTAGGTAACCTACATAGTCCAAATGCCCGCTAGTTAACCTACATAGTCCAAGTGCCTGATAGGGAACCTACATAATCCAAGTGCCCGCTAGGGAAGCTACATATTCCAAGTGCCCGTTAGGTAACCTGGATAGTCCAAATGTCCACTAGGGAACCCATATAATCCAAGTGCCCGCTAGGGAACTTACATAGTCTAAAGGCCCGCTAGGGAACCTACATAGTCCTAGTGCCCCCTAGTTAACCTACATTCTCCAAGTACCCGATAGGTAACCTAAATAGTCCAAGGGCCCGCTTGGGAACCTACATAGTCCAAGTGCCATTAGTTAACCTAGATAGTCCAAGTGCCCGCTAGGTAACCTAGATAGTCCAACAGCCCTCTAGGTAACCTACATACTTCAAGAACCCGCTAGGCAACGTAGATAGTTCAAGTGCCAGCTAGGTAACCAAGATAGTCCAAGTGCCCGCTAGGTAACCTACAAAGTCTAAGTGCCCGCTAGGTTATCTATATAGTCCAAATGCCCGCTAGGGAAACTACATAGTCCAAGTGCCCGCTAGGTAAGCTAGATAATCCAAGTGCCCGCTAGTTAACCTACATAATCTAAGTGCCCGTTAGCTAACCTAGATAGTCCAAGGGACCGCTAGTTGACCTACATAGTCCAAGTGCCAATTAGGTATCTTAGATGGTACAAGTGCCCGCTAGGGAACCTATATAGTCCAAGTTCCTGTTAGCTAACCTAGATAGTCCAAGTGGCGGATAGGTAACCTACATAGTCCATGTGCCGTTCGTTAACCTAGATAATCCAAGTGCCCGCTAGGTAACCTAGACAGTCCAAGTGCCCGCTAGTTAACCTACATAGTCCAAGTGCCAGAAAGGGAACATACATAATCCAAGTGCCCGCTAGGCAACCTACATAGTCCAAGTACCCGTTAGTTAACCTAGATAGTCAAAGTGCCTGCTAGGTAACCTAGATAGTCAAAGTGCTCGCTAGGTAACCTACATAGTCCAAGTGCCCGCTTGGTAACCTAAATAGTCCAAATGCCCGCTAGGGAAACTACATAGTCCAAGTGCCCCCTAGTTAACCTAGATAGTCCAAGTGCCTGCTAGTAAACCTACATAATCCATGGGCCCGCTAGTTAACCTACATAGTGCAAGGGCCCGCTAGTTAACCTAGATCGTGCAAGTGTCCGCTAGTTAACCTACATAGTCCAAGTGCCCGCTAGGTAACCTAGATAGTCCAAGTGCCCGCTAGTTAACCTAGATCGTCCAATTACTGGCTAGTTAACCTACATCGTCCAAGGGCCCAGTAGTTAACCTAGATCGTCAAAGTGTCCTCCAGTTAACCTACATAGTCCAAGTTCCCCCTAGGTAACCTACATAGGGCAAGTGTCTGCTAGGTAACCTGCATAGTCCAAGCGCTCGCTAGTTAACCTAGATAGTCCAAGTGCCCGCTAGGTAACCTACATAGTGCAAGTGTCCGCTAGTTAACCTAAGTAGTCCAAGGGCCCGCTAGTTAACATACATAGTCCAAGTGCCCGGTAGTTAACTTACATAGTTCAAGTGTCCGAAGGGAACATACATAGTTCAAGTGCCTGCTAGGGAACATATGTAGTCCAAGTGCCCGCTAGGGAACCTAGATAATCCAAGTGCCCCCTAGGGAATCTACATAGTCCAAGGCCCGCTAATTAGCGTAGATAGTCCAAGTGCTGCTAGTTAATCTACATAGTCCAAGGGCCCGCTAGTTAACCTACATAGTCCAAGTACCCGCTAGTTAACCTAGATCATCCAAGTGTCCGCTAGTTAACCTACAGAGTCCAAGTGCCCGCTAGGGAACCTAGATAGTCCAAGTGCCCGCACTGGAACCTACATAGTCCAAGTGCCTGCTAGGGAACCTACATAGTCCAAGTGCCCGCTCTGGAACATATATAGTCCAAGTGCCCGCTAGGGAATCTACATAGTCCAAGGGCCCACTAGTTAACGTAGGTAGTCCAAGTGCCGCTAGTTAATCTACATAGTCCAAGGGCCTGCTAGTTAACATACATAGTCCAAGTACCTGCTAGTTAACCTAGATCTTCCTAGTGCCCGCTAGTTAACCTACATAGTCCAAGGGCCCGCTAGTTAACCTACTTAGTCCAAGTGCCCACTAGTTAACCTACATAGTCCAAGTGCCCGCTGGGTAACCTAGACAGTTCAAGTGACCACTAGGTTACCGACATAGTCCAAGTGCCTGGTCGTTAACCTACATAGTCCAAGTGCCCGCTAGGTAACGTATATAATACAAATGCCCGCTAGGGACCCTAATAGTCCAAGTGCCCGCTAGTTATCCTGGATAGTCCAAGTGCTCGCTAGTTAACCTAGATTGTCCAAGTGCCCGATAGGGAACCTACATAGTCCAAGTGCCCGCTAGTTAACATAGATAGTCCAAGTACCCGCTAGGTAACGTAGATAGTCCAAGTGCCCGCTAGGGAACGTACATAGTCCAAGTGCCCGCTAGGTAACCTAGATAGTCCAAGTGCCCGCTAGTTAACCTACATAGTCCAAGTGCCTGCTAGGTAACCTAGATAGTCCAAGGGCCCGCTAGGTAACCTACATTGTCCTAGTGCCCCCTAGTTAACATACATTCTCCAAGTGCCACACAGGGAACCTACATATTCCAAGTGCCCGCTAGGTAACCTACATAGTCCAAATGCCCGCTATTTAACCTTAATAGTCCAAGTTCCTGATAGGGAACCTACATAATCCAAGTGCCCGCTAGGGAAGCTACATATTCCAAGTGCCCGTTAGGTAACCTAGATAGTCCAAATGTCAGCTAGGGAACCCATATAATCCAAGTGCCTGCTAGGGAACTTACATAGTCTAAAGGCCCGCTAGGGAACCTACATAGTCCTAGTGCCCCCTAGTTAACCTACATTCTCCAAGTACCCGATAGGTAACCTAAATAGTCCAAGGGCCCGCTTGGGAACCTACATAGTCCAAGTGCCCGTTAGTTAACCTAGATAGTCCAAGTGCCCGCTAGGTAACCTAGATAGTCCAACAGCCCGGTAGGTAACCTACATACTCCAAGAACCCGCTAGGCAACGTAGATAGTTCAAGTGCCAGCTAGGTAACCAAGATAGTCCACGTGCCTGCTAGTTAAACCAAACAAAGTCTAAGTGCCCGCTAGGTTATCTAAATAGTCCAAATGCCCGCTAGGGAAACTACATAGTCCAAGTGCCCGCTAGGTAACCTAGATAATCCAAGTGCCCGTTAGTTAACCTATATCGTCCAAGTGTCCGCTAGTTAACCTACATAGTCCAAGTTCCCGCTAGGTAACCTACACAGTCCAATTGCCCCCTAGTTAACCTAGATCGTGCAAGTGTCCGCTAGTTAACCTACATAGTCCACGTGCCAGTTAGCTAACCTAGATAGTCCAAGGGCCCGCTAGTTGACCTACATAGTCCATGTGCCCGCTGGGTAACCTAGATAATCCAAGTGCCCGCTAGGGAACCTTCATACTCAAGTGCCAGCTAGGTATGCTAGATAGTCCAAGTGCCCGCTAGTTAACCTAGATAGTCCTAGTGCCCGTTGGTTTACCTAGAAAGTCCAAGTGCCCACTAGGGGACGTACTTAGTCCATGTGCCCGTTAGCTAACCTAGATAATCCAAGTGCCCGCTAGTTAACATTGATCATCCAAGTGCCCGCTAGTTAACCTAGATAGTCCAAGTGCACGCTAGTTAACCTAGAGAGTCCAAGTGCCCTCTAGTTAACCTAGATCATCCAAGGTCCCGCTAGTTAATCTATATAGTACAAGGGCCCACTAGTTGACCTAGATAGTCCAAGTGCCCGCTAGTTAACCTAGATAGTCCAAGTGCCCGCTAGGTAACCTAGACAGTCCAAGTGCCGCTAGGTTACCTGCATATTCGAAGTGCCCGTTCGTTAACCTATATACCAAGTGCCCGCTATGTAACCTACATATTCCAAGGGCACGCTAGTTAACCTATATCGTCCAAGTGCCCGCTAGGCAACCTAGATAGTCCAAGTGCCCGCTAAGGAACCTACATAGTCCAAGTGCACGCGAGTTAACCAAGATAGTCCAAGTGCCCGCTAGTTAACCTAGATAGTCCAAGTGCCCGCTAGGTAACCTAGATAGTCCAACAGCCCGGTAGGTAACCTACATCCTCCAAGAACCCACTAGGCAACGTAGATAGTTCAAGCGCCAGCTAGGTAACCTAGATAGTCCAAGTGCCCGCTAGGTAACCTAGGAATTCTAAGTGCCCGCCAGGTTATCTATGTAGTCCAAATGCCCGCTAGGGAACCTACATAGTCCAAGTGCCCTCTAGGTAACCTAGATAATACAAGTGCCCGCTAGTTAACCTATATCGTCCAAGTGCCCGCTAGTTAACCTAGATCTTCCAGTGCCCGCTAGTTAACCTACATAGTCCAAGTGCCCTAAAGGGAACCTACATAATCCAAGTGCCCGCTAGGGAACCTACATAGTCCAAGTGCTCGCTAGGTAACCTACATAGTCCAAGTGCCCGCTTGGTAACCTAAATAGTCCAAATGCCCGCTAGGGAAATTACATAGTCCAAGTGCCCACTAGTTAACCTAGATAGTCCAAGTGCCTGCTAGTAAACCTACATAATCCATGGGCCCGCTAGTTAACCTAAATAGTGCAAGGGCCCGCTAGTTAACCTAGATCGTGCAAGTGTCCGCTAGTTAACCTACATAGTCCAAGTGCCCGCTAGTTAACCTAGATAGTCCAAGTGCCCACTTGGGTACGTACATAGTCCAAGTGCCCGCTAGGTAACCTAGATAGTTCTAGTGCCCGTTACCTAACCTAGATAGTCCAAGTGCCCGCTGGCAACATACATAGTCTAATTGCCCGTTCGTTAACCTAGAAGTCCAAGTGCCCGCTATGTAACCTAGACAGTCCAAGTGCCCACTATGTAACCTAGACAGTCCAAGTGCCCGCTAGTTTACCTGCATAGTCCAGTGCCCGTTCGTTAACCTAGATAGTGCAAGTGACCGCTAGGGAACCTATATCGTCCAACTGCTATCTAGTTAACCTAGATTGTCCAAGGGCCCGCTAGTTAACCTACATAGTCCAAGGGCTCGCTTGTTATCTTTGATAGTCCAAGTGCCCCTTAGTTAACCTAGATCGTCCAAGTGCCCGCTAGTTAACCTAGATCATTCAAGAAATGGCTAGTTAACGTACATCGTCCAAGGGCCCACTAGTTAATCTAGATCGTCCAAGTGTCCTCTAGTTAACCTACATAGTCCAAGTGCCCACTAGGTAACCTACATAGTGCAAGTGTCTGCTAGGTAACCTACATAGTCCAAGTGCCCGCTAGTTAACATAGATTGTCCAAGTGCCCGCTAGGGAAGGTACATAGTCCAAGTGCCCGCTAGGTAACCAACATAGTGCAAGTGTCCGCTAGTTAACCTTCATAGTCCAAGCGCCCGCTAATTAACCTAGATAGTCCAAGTGCCCGCTAGGTAACCTACATAGTGCAAGTGTCCGCTAGTTAACCTAAGTAGTCCAAGGGCCCGCAGGTTAACATACATAGTCCAAGTGCCCGGTAGTTAACTTACAGAGTTCAAGTGTCTGTAGGGAACATACATAGTCCAAGTGTCCGCTAGGGAACCTACATAGTCCAAGGGTTCGGTAGTTAACTTAAATAGTTCAAGTGTCCGTAGGGAACATACATAGTCCAAGTCTCCGCTAGGGAACATACATATTCCAAGTGCCCGCTAGGGAACCTACATAGTCCAAGTGCCCGCTAGGGAATCTACATAGTCCAAGGGCCCGCTAGTTAATGTAGATAGTCCAAGTGCTGCTAGTTAATCTACATAGTCCAAGGGCCCGCTAGTTATACTACATAGTCCAAGTACCCGCTAGTTAACCTAGATCGTCCTAGTGCCCGCTAGTTAACCTAGATCGTCCTAGTGCCCGATAGTTAACTTACATAGTCCAAGTTCTCCCTAGGTAACATAGATAGTCCTAGGGCCCGCTAGGTAACCTACATTGTCCTAGTATCCCCTAGTTAACCTACATTCTCCAAGTGCCCGCTAGGGAACCTATATAGTCCCAGTGCCCGTTAGTTAACCTGATAGTCCAAGTGCCTGCTGGTAACCTAGATAGTACAACAGCCCGGTAGGTAACCAACATACTCCAAGTACCCGCTAGGTAACGTAGATAGTTCAAGTGCCAGCTAGGTAACCTACAAAGTCTAAGTGCCCGCTAGATAATCTATATAGTCCAAATGCCTGCTAGGGACCCTATATAGTCCAAATGTCCGCTAGGTAACCTAGATAGTCCACGGGCCCGCTAGTTAACCAACATAGTCCAAGTTCTCCCTAGGTAACATAGATAGTCCAAGGGCCTGCTAGGTAACCTACATTGTCCTAGTGTCCCCTAGTTAACCTACATTGTCCTAGTGTCCCCTAGTTAACCTACATTCTCCAAGTGCCCGCTACGGAACCTACATAGTCCAAGTGCCCGGTAGGTAACCTACATAGTCCAAATGCCCGATAGGGAACCTACATAATGCAAGTGTCCGCTAGGGAACCTACATAGTCCAAGTGCCCGTTAGGTAACCTAGATAGTACAAATGCCCGCCAGGAAACCCACATTGTCCAAGTACCCGCTAGGGAACTTACATAGTCCAAGGGCCCGCTAGGGAACCTACATAGTCCAAGTGCCCGTTAGTTAACCAAGATAGTCCAAGTGCCCGCTAGGTAACCTACAAAGTCTAAGTGCCCGCTAGGTTATCTATATAGTCCAAAACCCGCTGGGCAACCTACATAGTCCAAGCGCCCGCTAGGTAACCTAGATTATCCAAGTGACTGCTAGTTAACCTATATCGTCGAAGTGCCCACTAGTTAACCTAGATTGTCCAAGTGCCCGCTAGTTAACCTACATAGTCAATGGGCCCGCTAGTTAACCTACATAGTGCAAGAGCCCGCTAGCTAACCTAGATAATCCAAGTGCCCCCTAGTTAACTTAGATCGTCCAATTACCCGCTAGTTAACCTAGATCGTGCAAGTGTCCCCTAGTTAACCTGCATAGTCCATGTGCCAGTTAGCTAACCTAGATAATCCAAGGGACCGCTAGTTGACCTACATAGTCCAAGTGCAAACTAGGTAACCTAGATAGTCCAAGTGCCCGCTAGTTAACCTAGATAGTCCTAGTGCCCGTTAGTTTACCTAGATAGTCCAAGTGCCCACTAGGGGACGTACTTAGTCCATGTGCCACGTTAGCTAACCTAGATAGTCCAAGGGCCCGCTAGTTAACATTGATCATCCAAGTGCCCGCTAGTTAACCTACATAATCCAAGTGCCCGCTAGGGAACCTACATAGTCCAAGTGCCCGCTAGGCAACCTACGTAGTCCAAGTGCCCGTTAGTTAACCTAGATAGTCCAAATGCACGCTATTTAACCTAGAGAGTCCAAGTGCCCTCTAGTTAACCTAGATCATCCAAGGTCCCGCTATTTAACCTACATAGTACAAGGGCCCACTAGTTGATCTAGATAGTCCAAGTGCCCGCTAGTTAACCTAGATAGTCCAAGTGCCCGCTAGGTAACCTAGACAGTCCAAGTGCCGCTAGGTTACCTGCATATTCGAAGTGCCCGTTCGTTAACCTATATACCAAGTGCCCGCTATGTAACCTACATATTCCAAGGGCACGCTAGTTAACCTATATCGTCCAAGTGCCCGCTAGGCAACCTAGATAGTCCAAGTGCCCGCTAAGGAACCTACATAGTCCAAGTGCACGCGAGTTAACCTAGATAGTCCAAGTGCCCGCTAGTTAACCTAGATAGTCCAAGTGCCCGCTAGGTAACCCAGATAGTCCAACAGCCCGGTAGGTAACCTACATACTCCAAGAACCCACTAGGCAACGTAGATAGTTCAAGCGCCAGCTAGGTAACCTAGATAGTCCAAGTGCCCGCTTGGTAACCTACGAAGTCTAAGTGCCCGCCAGGTTATCTATGTAGTCCAAATGCCCGCTAGGGAACCTACATAGTCCAAGTGCCCGCTAGGTAACCTAGATAATCCAAGTGCCCGCTAGTTAACCTATATCGTCCAAGTGCCCGCTAGTTAACCTAGATCTTCCAGTGCCCGCTAGTTAACCTACATAGTCCAAGTGCCCTAAAGGGAACCTACATAATCCAAGTGCCCGCAAGGGAACCTACATAGTCCAAGTGCTCGCTAGGTAACCTACATAGTCCAAGTGCCCACTTGGTAACCTAAATAGTCCAAATGCCCGCTAGGGAAATTACATAGTCCAAGTGCCCACTAGTTAACCTAGATAGTCCAAGTGCCTGCTAGTAAACCTACATAATCCATGGGCCCGCTAGTTAACCTAAATAGTGCAAGGGCCCGCTAGTTAACCTAGATCGTGCAAGTGTCCGCTAGTTAACCTACATAGTCCAAGTGCCCGCTAGTTAACCTAGATAGTCCAAGTGCCCACTTGGGTACATACATAGTCCAAGTGCCCGCTAGGTAACCTAGATAGTTCTAGTGCCCGTTACCTAACCTAGATAGTCCCAGTGCCCGCTAGGCAACCTACATAGTCCAATTGCCCGTTCGTTAACCTAGAAGTCCAAGTGCCCGCTATGTAACCTAGACAGTCCAAATGCCCACTATGTAACCTAGACAGTCCAAGTGCCCGCTAGGTTACCTGCATAGTCCAGTGCCCGTTCGTTAACCTAGATAGTGCAAGTGCCCGCTAGGGAACCTATATCGTCCAACTGCTATCTAGTTAACCTAGATCGTCCAAGGGCCCGCTAGTTAACCTACATAGTCCAAGGGCTCGCTTGTTATCTTTGATAGTCCAAGTGCCCCTTAGTTAACCTAGATCGTCCAAATGCCCGCTAGTTAACCTAGATCGTTCAAGTACTGGCTAGTTAACGTACATCGTCCAAGGGCCCACTAGTTAATCTAGATCGTCCAAGTGTCCTCTAGTTAACCTACATAGTCCAAGTGCCCACTAGGTAACCTACATAGTGCAAGTGTCTGCTAGGTAACCTACATAGTCCAAGTGCCCGCTAGTTAACATAGATTGTCCAAGTGCCCGCTAGGGAAGGTACATAGTCCAAGTGCCCGCTAGGTAACCAACATAGTGCAAGTGTCCGCTAGTTAACCTACATAGTCCAAGCGCCCGCTAATTAACCTAGATAGTCCAAGTGCCCGCTAGGTAACCTACATAGTGCAAGTGTCCGCTAGTTAACCTAAGTAGTCCAAGGGCCCGCAGGTTAACATACATAGTCCAAGTGCCCGGTAGTTAACTTACAGAGTTCAAGTGTCTGTAGGGAACATACATAGTCCAAGTGTCCGCTAGGGAACCTACATAGTCCAAGGGTTCGGTAGTTAACTTAAATAGTTCAAGTGTCCGTAGGGAACATACATAGTCCAAGTCTCCGCTAGGGAACATACATATTCCAAGTGCCCGCTAGGGAACCTACATAGTCCAAGTGCCCGCTAGGGAATCTACATAGTCCAAGGGCCCGCTAGTTAATGTAGATAGTCCAAGTGCTGCTAGTTAATCTACATAGTCCAAGGGCCCGCTAGTTATACTACATAGTCCAAGTACCCGCTAGTTAACCTAGATCGTCCTAGTGCCCGCTAGTTAACCTAGATCGTCCTAGTGCCCGATAGTTAACTTACATAGTCCAAGTTCTCCCTAGGTAACATAGATAGTCCTAGGGCCCGCTAGGTAACCTACATTGTCCTAGTATCCCCTAGTTAACCTACATTCTCCAAGTGCCCGCTAGGGAACCTATATAGTCCCAGTGCCCGTTAGTTAACCTGATAGTCCAAGTGCCTGCTGGTAACCTAGATAGTACAACAGCCCGGTAGGTAACCAACATACTCCAAGTACCCGCTAGGTAACGTAGATAGTTCAAGTGCCAGCTAGGTAACCTACAAAGTCTAAGTGCCCGCTAGATAATCTATATAGTCCAAATGCCTGCTAGGGACCCTATATAGTCCAAATGTCCGCTAGGTAACCTAGATAGTCCACGGGCCCGCTAGTTAACCAACATAGTCCAAGTTCTCCCTAGGTAACATAGATAGTCCAAGGGCCTGCTAGGTATCCTACATTGTCCTAGTGTCCCCTAGTTAACCTACATTGTCCTAGTGTCCCCTAGTTAACCTACATTCTCCAAGTGCCCGCTACGGAACCTACATAGTCCAAGTGCCCGGTAGGTAACCTACATAGTCCAAATGCCCGATAGGGAACCTACATAATGCAAGTGTCCGCTAGGGAACCTACATAGTCCAAGTGCCCGTTAGGTAACCTAGATAGTACAAATGCCCGCCAGGAAACCCACATTGTCCAAGTACCCGCTAGGGAACTTACATAGTCCAAGGGCCCGCTAGGGAACCTACATAGTCCAAGTGCCCGTTAGTTAACCAAGATAGTCCAAGTGCCCGCTAGGTAACCTACAAAGTCTAAGTGCCCGCTAGGTTATCTATATAGTCCAAAACCCGCTGGGCAACCTACATAGTCCAAGCGCCCGCTAGGTAACCTAGATTATCCAAGTGACTGCTAGTTAACCTATATCGTCGAAGTGCCCACTAGTTAACCTAGATTGTCCAAGTGCCCGCTAGTTAACCTACATAGTCAATGGGCCCGCTAGTTAACCTACATAGTGCAAGAGCCCGCTAGCTAACCTAGATAATCCAAGTGCCCCCTAGTTAACTTAGATCGTCCAATTACCCGCTAGTTAACCTAGATCGTGCAAGTGTCCCCTAGTTAACCTGCATAGTCCATGTGCCAGTTAGCTAACCTAGATAATCCAAGGGACCGCTAGTTGACCTACATAGTCCAAGTGCAAACTAGGTAACCTAGATAGTCCAAGTGCCCGCTAGTTAACCTAGATAGTCCTAGTGCCCGTTAGTTTACCTAGATAGTCCAAGTGCCCACTAGGGGACGTACTTAGTCCATGTGCCACGTTAGCTAACCTAGATAGTCCAAGGGCCCGCTAGTTAACATTGATCATCCAAGTGCCCGCTAGTTAACCTACATAATCCAAGTGCCCGCTAGGGAACCTACATAGTCCAAGTGCCCGCTAGGCAACCTACGTAGTCCAAGTGCCCGTTAGTTAACCTAGATAGTCCAAATGCACGCTATTTAACCTAGAGAGTCCAAGTGCCCTCTAGTTAACCTAGATCATCCAAGGTCCCGCTATTTAACCTACATAGTACAAGGGCCCACTAGTTGATCTAGATAGTCCAAGTGCCCGCTAGTTAACCTAGATAGTCCAAGTGCCCGCTAGGTAACCTAGACAGTCCAAGTGCCGCTAGGTTACCTGCATATTCGAAGTGCCCGTTCGTTAACCTATATACCAAGTGCCCGCTATGTAACCTACATATTCCAAGGGCACGCTAGTTAACCTATATCGTCCAAGTGCCCGCTAGGCAACCTAGATAGTCCAAGTGCCCGCTAAGGAACCTACATAGTCCAAGTGCACGCGAGTTAACCTAGATAGTCCAAGTGCCCGCTAGTTAACCTAGATAGTCCAAGTGCCCGCTAGGTAACCCAGATAGTCCAACAGCCCGGTAGGTAACCTACATACTCCAAGAACCCACTAGGCAACGTAGATAGTTCAAGCGCCAGCTAGGTAACCTAGATAGTCCAAGTGTCCGCTTGGTAACCTACGAAGTCTAAGTGCCCGCCAGGTTATCTATGTAGTCCAAATGCCCGCTAGGGAACCTACATAGTCCAAGTGCCCGCTAGGTAACCTAGATAATCCAAGTGCCCGCTAGTTAACCTATATCGTCCAAGTGCCCGCTAGTTAACCTAGATCTTCCAGTGCCCGCTAGTTAACCTACATAGTCCAAGTGCCCTAAAGGGAACCTACATAATCCAAGTGCCCGCAAGGGAACCTACATAGTCCAAGTGCTCGCTAGGTAACCTACATAGTCCAAGTGCCCACTTGGTAACCTAAATAGTCCAAATGCCCGCTAGGGAAATTACATAGTCCAAGTGCCCACTAGTTAACCTAGATAGTCCAAGTGCCTGCTAGTAAACCTACATAATCCATGGGCCCGCTAGTTAACCTAAATAGTGCAAGGGCCCGCTAGTTAACCTAGATCGTGCAAGTGTCCGCTAGTTAACCTACATAGTCCAAGTGCCCGCTAGTTAACCTAGATAGTCCAAGTGCCCACTTGGGTACGTACATAGTCCAAGTGCCCGCTAGGTAACCTAGATAGTTCTAGTGCCCGTTACCTAACCTAGATAGTCCCAGTGCCCGCTAGGCAACCTACATAGTCCAATTGCCCGTTCGTTAACCTAGAAGTCCAAGTGCCCGCTATGTAACCTAGACAGTCCAAATGCCCACTATGTAACCTAGACAGTCCAAGTGCCCGCTAGGTTACCTGCATAGTCCAGTGCCCGTTCGTTAACCTAGATAGTGCAAGTGCCCGCTAGGGAACCTATATCGTCCAACTGCTATCTAGTTAACCTAGATCGTCCAAGGGCCCGCTAGTTAACCTACATAGTCCAAGGGCTCGCTTGTTATCTTTGATAGTCCAAGTGCCCCTTAGTTAACCTAGATCGTCCAAGTGCCCGCTAGTTAACCTAGATCGTTCAAGTACTGGCTAGTTAACGTACATCGTCCAAGGGCCCACTAGTTAATCTAGATCGTCCAAGTGTCCTCTAGTTAACCTACATAGTCCAAGTGCCCACTAGGTAACCTACATAGTGCAAGTGTCTGCTAGGTAACCTACATAGTCCAAGTGCCCGCTAGTTAACATAGATTGTCCAAGTGCCCGCTAGGGAAGGTACATAGTCCAAGTGCCCGCTAGGTAACCAACATAGTGCAAGTGTCCGCTAGTTAACCTACATAGTCCAAGCGCCCGCTAATTAACCTAGATAGTCCAAGTGCCCGCTAGGTAACCTACATAGTGCAAGTGTCCGCTAGTTAACCTAAGTAGTCCAAGGGCCCGCAGGTTAACATACATAGTCCAAGTGCCCGGTAGTTAACTTACAGAGTTCAAGTGTCTGTAGGGAACATACATAGTCCAAGTGTCCGCTAGGGAACCTACATAGTCCAAGGGTTCGGTAGTTAACTTAAATAGTTCAAGTGTCCGTAGGGAACATACATAGTCCAAGTCTCCGCTAGGGAACATACATATTCCAAGTGCCCGCTAGGGAACCTACATAGTCCAAGTGCCCGCTAGGGAATCTACATAGTCCAAGGGCCCGCTAGTTAATGTAGATAGTCCAAGTGCTGCTAGTTAATCTACATAGTCCAAGGGCCCGCTAGTTATACTACATAGTCCAAGTACCCGCTAGTTAACCTAGATCGTCCTAGTGCCCGCTAGTTAACCTAGATCGTCCTAGTGCCCGATAGTTAACTTACATAGTCCAAGTTCTCCCTAGGTAACATAGATAGTCCTAGGGCCCGCTAGGTAACCTACATTGTCCTAGTATCCCCTAGTTAACCTACATTCTCCAAGTGCCCGCTAGGGAACCTATATAGTCCCAGTGCCCGTTAGTTAACCTGATAGTCCAAGTGCCTGCTGGTAACCTAGATAGTCCAACAGCCCGGTAGGTAACCAACATACTCCAAGTACCCGCTAGGTAACGTAGATAGTTCAAGTGCCAGCTAGGTAACCTACAAAGTCTAAGTGCCCGCTAGATAATCTATATAGTCCAAATGCCTGCTAGGGACCCTATATAGTCCAAATGTCCGCTAGGTAACCTAGATAGTCCACGGGCCCGCTAGTTAACCAACATAGTCCAAGTTCTCCCTAGGTAACATAGATAGTCCAAGGGCCTGCTAGGTAACCTACATTGTCCTAGTGTCCCCTAGTTAACCTACATTGTCCTAGTGTCCCCTAGTTAACCTACATTCTCCAAGTGCCCGCTACGGAACCTACATAGTCCAAGTGCCCGGTAGGTAACCTACATAGTCCAAATGCCCGATAGGGAACCTACATAATGCAAGTGTCCGCTAGGGAACCTACATAGTCCAAGTGCCCGTTAGGTAACCTAGATAGTACAAATGCCCGCCAGGAAACCCACATTGTCCAAGTACCCGCTAGGGAACTTACATAGTCCAAGGGCCCGCTAGGGAACCTACATAGTCCAAGTGCCCGTTAGTTAACCAAGATAGTCCAAGTGCCCGCTAGGTAACCTACAAAGTCTAAGTGCCCGCTAGGTTATCTATATAGTCCAAAACCCGCTGGGCAACCTACATAGTCCAAGCGCCCGCTAGGTAACCTAGATTATCCAAGTGACTGCTAGTTAACCTATATCGTCGAAGTGCCCACTAGTTAACCTAGATTGTCCAAGTGCCCGCTAGTTAACCTACATAGTCAATGGGCCCGCTAGTTAACCTACATAGTGCAAGAGCCCGCTAGCTAACCTAGATAATCCAAGTGCCCCCTAGTTAACTTAGATCGTCCAATTACCCGCTAGTTAACCTAGATCGTGCAAGTGTCCCCTAGTTAACCTGCATAGTCCATGTGCCAGTTAGCTAACCTAGATAATCCAAGGGACCGCTAGTTGACCTACATAGTCCAAGTGCAAACTAGGTAACCTAGATAGTCCAAGTGCCCGCTAGTTAACCTAGATAGTCCTAGTGCCCGTTAGTTTACCTAGATAGTCCAAGTGCCCACTAGGGGACGTACTTAGTCCATGTGCCACGTTAGCTAACCTAGATAGTCCAAGGGCCCGCTAGTTAACATTGATCATCCAAGTGCCCGCTAGTTAACCTACATAATCCAAGTGCCCGCTAGGGAACCTACATAGTCCAAGTGCCCGCTAGGCAACCTACGTAGTCCAAGTGCCCGTTAGTTAACCTAGATAGTCCAAATGCACGCTATTTAACCTAGAGAGTCCAAGTGCCCTCTAGTTAACCTAGATCATCCAAGGTCCCGCTATTTAACCTACATAGTACAAGGGCCCACTAGTTGATCTAGATAGTCCAAGTGCCCGCTAGTTAACCTAGATAGTCCAAGTGCCCGCTAGGTAACCTAGACAGTCCAAGTGCCGCTAGGTTACCTGCATATTCGAAGTGCCCGTTCGTTAACCTATATACCAAGTGCCCGCTATGTAACCTACATATTCCAAGGGCACGCTAGTTAACCTATATCGTCCAAGTGCCCGCTAGGCAACCTAGATAGTCCAAGTGCCCGCTAAGGAACCTACATAGTCCAAGTGCACGCGAGTTAACCTAGATAGTCCAAGTGCCCGCTAGTTAACCTAGATAGTCCAAGTGCCCGCTAGGTAACCCAGATAGTCCAACAGCCCGGTAGGTAACCTACATACTCCAAGAACCCACTAGGCAACGTAGATAGTTCAAGCGCCAGCTAGGTAACCTAGATAGTCCAAGTGCCCGCTTGGTAACCTACGAAGTCTAAGTGCCCGCCAGGTTATCTATGTAGTCCAAATGCCCGCTAGGGAACCTACATAGTCCAAGTGCCCGCTAGGTAACCTAGATAATCCAAGTGCCCGCTAGTTAACCTATATCGTCCAAGTGCCCGCTAGTTAACCTAGATCTTCCAGTGCCCGCTAGTTAACCTACATAGTCCAAGTGCCCTAAAGGGAACCTACATAATCCAAGTGCCCGCAAGGGAACCTACATAGTCCAAGTGCTCGCTAGGTAACCTACATAGTCCAAGTGCCCACTTGGTAACCTAAATAGTCCAAATGCCCGCTAGGGAAATTACATAGTCCAAGTGCCCACTAGTTAACCTAGATAGTCCAAGTGCCTGCTAGTAAACCTACATAATCCATGGGCCCGCTAGTTAACCTAAATAGTGCAAGGGCCCGCTAGTTAACCTAGATCGTGCAAGTGTCCGCTAGTTAACCTACATAGTCCAAGTGCCCGCTAGTTAACCTAGATAGTCCAAGTGCCCACTTGGGTACATACATAGTCCAAGTGCCCGCTAGGTAACCTAGATAGTTCTAGTGCCCGTTACCTAACCTAGATAGTCCCAGTGCCCGCTAGGCAACCTACATAGTCCAATTGCCCGTTCGTTAACCTAGAAGTCCAAGTGCCCGCTATGTAACCTAGACAGTCCAAATGCCCACTATGTAACCTAGACAGTCCAAGTGCCCGCTAGGTTACCTGCATAGTCCAGTGCCCGTTCGTTAACCTAGATAGTGCAAGTGCCCGCTAGGGAACCTATATCGTCCAACTGCTATCTAGTTAACCTAGATCGTCCAAGGGCCCGCTAGTTAACCTACATAGTCCAAGGGCTCGCTTGTTATCTTTGATAGTCCAAGTGCCCCTTAGTTAACCTAGATCGTCCAAGTGCCCGCTAGTTAACCTAGATCGTTCAAGTACTGGCTAGTTAACGTACATCGTCCAAGGGCCCACTAGTTAATCTAGATCGTCCAAGTGTCCTCTAGTTAACCTACATAGTCCAAGTGCCCACTAGGTAACCTACATAGTGCAAGTGTCTGCTAGGTAACCTACATAGTCCAAGTGCCCGCTAGTTAACATAGATTGTCCAAGTGCCCGCTAGGGAAGGTACATAGTCCAAGTGCCCGCTAGGTAACCAACATAGTGCAAGTGTCCGCTAGTTAACCTACATAGTCCAAGCGCCCGCTAATTAACCTAGATAGTCCAAGTGCCCGCTAGGTAACCTACATAGTGCAAGTGTCCGCTAGTTAACCTAAGTAGTCCAAGGGCCCGCAGGTTAACATACATAGTCCAAGTGCCCGGTAGTTAACTTACAGAGTTCAAGTGTCTGTAGGGAACATACATAGTCCAAGTGTCCGCTAGGGAACCTACATAGTGCAAGTGTCCGCTAGTTAACCTAAGTAGTCCAAGGGCCCGCAGGTTAACATACATAGTCCAAGTGCCCGGTAGTTAACTTACAGAGTTCAAGTGTCTGTAGGGAACATACATAGTCCAAGTGTCCGCTAGGGAACCTACATAGTCCAAGGGTTCGGTACTTAACTTAAATAGTTCAAGTGTCCGTAGGGAACATACATAGTCCAAGTCTCCGCTAGGGAACATACATATTCCAAGTGCCCGCTAGGGAACCTACATAGTCCAAGTGCGCGCTAGGGAATCTACATAGTCCAAGGGCCCGCTAGTTAACGTAGATAGTCCAAGTGCTGCTAGTTAATCTACATAGTCCAAGGGCCCGCTAGTTAAACTACATAGTCCAAGTACCCGCTAGTTAACCTAGATCGTCCTAGTGCCCGCTAGTTAACCTAGATCGTCCTAGTGCCCGATAGTTAACTTACATAGTCCAAGTTCTCCCTAGGTAACATAGATAGTCCTAGGGCCCGCTAGGTAACCTACATTGTCCTAGTATCCCCTAGTTAACCTACATTCTCCAAGTGCCCGCTAGGGAACCTACATAGTCCCAGTGCCCGTTAGTTAACCTGATAGTCCAAGTGCCTGCTAGGTAACCTAGATAGTCCAACAGCCCGCTAGGTAACCTACATACTCCAAGTACCCGCTAGGTAACGTAGATAGTTCAAGTGCCAGCTAGGTAACTTAGATAGTCCAAGTGCCCGCTAGGTAACCTACAAAGTCTAAGTGCCCGCTAGATAATCTATATAGTCCAAATGCCAGCTAGGGAGCCTATATAGTCCAAATGCCCGCTAGGTAACCTAGATAGTCCACGGGTCCGCTAGTTAACCAACATAGTCCAAGTTCTCCCTAGGTAACATAGATAGTCCAAGGGCCTGCTAGGTAACCTACATTGTCCTAGTGTCCCCTAGTTAACCTACATTGTCCTAGTGTCCCCTAGTTAACCTACATTGTCCAAGTGCCCGCTACGGAACCTACATAGTCCAAGTGCCCGGTAGGTAACCTACATAGTCCAAATGCCCGATAGGGAACCTACATAATGCAAGTGTCCGCTAGGGAACCTACATAGTCCAAGTGCCCGTTAGGTAACCTAGATAGTACAAATGCCCGCCAGGAAACCCACATTGTCCAAGTACCCGCTAGGGAACTTACATAGTCCAAGGGCCCGCTAGGGAACATACATAGTCCAAGTGCCCGTTAGTTAACCAAGATAGTTCAAGTGCCCGCTAGGTAACCTACAAAGTCTAAGTGCCCGCTAGGTTATCTATATAGTTCAAAACCAGCTAGGCAACCTACATAGTCCAAGTGCCCGCTAGGTAACCTAGATTATCCAAGTGACCGCTACTTAACCTATATCATCGAAGTGCCCGCTAGTTAACCTAGATTGTCCAAGTGCCCGCTAGTTAACCTACATAGTCAATGGGCCCGCTAGTTAACCTACATAGTCCATGGGCCAGTTAGCTAACCTAGATAATCCAAGGGACCGCTAGTTGACCTACATAGTCCAAGTGACAACTAGGTAACCTAGATAGTCCAAGTGCCCGCTAGTTAACCTAGATAGTCCTAGTGCCCGTTAGTTTACCTAGATAGTCCAAGTGCTCACTAGGGAACGTACTTAGTCCATGTGCCACGTTAGCTAACCTAGATATTCCAAGGGCCCGCTAGTTAACATTGATCATCCAAGTGCCCGCTAGTTAACCTACATAATCCAAGTGCCCGCTAGGGAACCTACATAGTCCAAGTGCCCGCTAGGCAACCTACATAGACCAAGTGCCCGTTAGTTAACCTAGATAGTCAAAGTGCCTGCTAGGTAACCTAGATAGTCCAAGTGCTCGCTAGGTAACCTACATAGTCCAAGTGCCCGCTTGGTAACCTAAATAGTCCAAATGCCCGCTAGGGAAACTACATAATCCAAGTGCCCGCTAGTTAACCTAGATAGTCCAAGGGCCCGCTAGTTAACATACATAGTCCAAGTGCCCGGTTTTTAACTTACATAGTTCAAGTGTCCGTAGGGAACATACATAGTCCAAGTGCCCGCTAGGGAACATACATAGTCCAAGTGCCTGCTAGTAAACCTACATAATCCATGGGCCCGCTAGTTAACCTACATAGTGCAAGGGCCCGCAAGTTAACCTAGATCGTGCAAGTGTCCGCTAGTTAACCTACATAGTCCAAGTGGCCGCTAGGTAACCTAGATAGTCCAAGTACCGGCTAGGGATCCTTCATAATCCAAGTGCCTACTAGGTAACCTAGATGGTCAAAGTCCCGCTAGTTAACCTAGATAGTCCTAGTGCGCGTTAGTTAACCTAGATAGTCCAAGTGTCCACTAGGGGCCGTACATAGTCCAAGTGTCCGCTAGGTAACCTACATAGTCAAAGTGCCCGCTAGGGATCCTTCATAATCCAAGTGCCTGCTAGGCAACCTAGATAGTCCAAGTTCCCACTAGGTAACCTAGATCGTCCAAGTGCCCGTTACCTAACCTAGATAGTCCAAGTGCCCGCTAGGCAACCTACATAGTCCAAGTGCCCGTTAGTTAACCTAGATAGTCAAAGTGCCTGCTAGGTATCCTAGATAATCCAAGTGCTCTCTAGGTAACCTACATAGTCCAAGTGCCCGCTTGGTAACCTAAATAGTCCAAATGCCCGCTAGGGAAACTACATAATCCAAGTGCCCGCTAGTTAACATACATAGTCCAAGTGCCAGGTAGTTAACTTACATAGTTCAAGTGTCCGTAGGGAACATACATAGTCCAAGTGCCCGCTAGGGAACATACATAGTCCAAGTGCCTGCTAGTAAACCTACATAATCCATGGGCCCGCTAGTTAACCTACATAGTGCAAGGGCCCGCAAGTTAACCTAGATCGTGCAAGTGTCCGCTAGTTAACCTACATAGTCCAAGTGGCCGCTAGGTAACCTAGATAGTCCAAGTGCCAGCTAGGGATCCTTCATAATCCAAGTGCCTACTAGGTAACCTGGATGGTCAAAGTGCCCGCTAGTTAACCTAGATAGTCCTAGTGCGCGTTAGTTAACCTAGATAGTCCAAGTGCCCACTATGGGACGTACATAGTCCAAGTGCCCGCTAGGTAACCTACATAGACAAAGTGCCCGCTAGGGATCCTTCATAATCCAAGTGCCTGCTAGGCAACCTAGATAGTCCAAGTTCCCGCTAGGTAACCTAGATAGTCCAAGTGCCCGTTACCTAACCTAGATAGTCCAAGTGCCCGCTAGGCAACCTACATAGTCCAAGTGCTCGTTCGTTAACCTAGAAGTCCAAGTGCCCGCTATTTAACCTAGACAGCAAAAGTGGCCGCTATGTAACCTAGACAGTCCAAGTGCCCGCTAGGTTACCTGCATAGTTCAAGTGCCCGTTCGTTAACATAGATAGTCCAAGTGCCCGCTAGGTAACCTAGACAGTCCAAGGGCCCGCTAGTTAACCTACATAGTCCAAGGGCTCGCTTGTTAACTTTGATAGTCCAAGTGCCCATTTGTTAACCTAGATCGTCCAAGTGCCCGCTAGATAACCTAGATCGTCCAAGTACTGGCTAGTTAACCTACGTCGTCCTAGGGCCCACTAGTTAACCTTGATCGTCCAAGTGTCCGCCAGTTAACCTACATAGTCCAAGTTCCCCCTACGTAACCTACATAGTCCAAGCGCCCGATAGTTAACCTAGATAGTCCAAGTGCCCGATAGGTAACCTACATAGTCCAAGTGCCCGCTAGGCAACCTACATAGTCCAAGTGCCCGTTAGTTAACCTAGATAGTCAAAGTGCCTGCTAGGTAACCTAGATAGTCCAAGTGCTCTCTAGGTAACCTACATAGTCCAAGTGCCCGCTTGGTAACCTAAATTGTCCAAATGCCCGCTAGGGAAACTACATAATCCAAGTGCCCGCTAGTTAACATACATAGTCCAAGTGCCCGGTAGTTAACTTACATAGTTCAAGTGTCCGTAGGGAACATACATAGACCAAGTGCCCGCTAGGGAACATATATAGTCCAAGTGCCCGCTAGGGAACCTACATAGTCCAAGTGCCCGCTAGGGAATCTACATAGTCCAAGGCCCGCAAATTAACGTAGATAGTCCAAGTGCTGCTAGTTAATCTACATAGTCCAAGGCCCGCAAATTAACGTAGATAGTCCAAGTGCTGCTAGTTAATCTACATAGTCCAAGGGCCCCCTAGTTAACCTACAGAGTCCAAGTACCCGCTAGTTAACCTAGATCATCCAAGTGTCCGCTAGTTAACCTACAGAGTCCAAGTGCCCGCTAGGGAACCTAGATAGTCCAAGTGCCCGCTCTGGAACCTACATAGTCCAAGTGCCTGCTAGGGAACCTACATAGTCCAAGTGCCCGCTCTGGAACATATATAGTCCAAGTGCCTGCTAGGGAATCTACATAGTCCAAGGGCCCACTAGTTAACGTAGGTAGTCCAAGTCCCGCTAGTTAATCTACTTAGTCCAAGGGCCTGCTAGTTAACCTACATAGTCCAAGTACCCGCGAGTTAACCTAGATCTTCCTAGTGCCCGCTAGTTAACCTACATAGTCCAAGGGCCCGCTAGTTAACCTACATAGTCCAAGGGCCCGCTAGTTAACCTACATCGTCCAAGGGCCCGCTAGTTAACCTACTTAGTCCAAGTGCCCACTAGTTAACCTACATAGTCCAAGTGTCCGCTGGGTAACCTAGACAGTTCAAGTGACCACTAGGTTACCTACATAGTCCAAGTGCCTGGTCGTTAACCTACATAGTCCAAGTGCCCGCAAGGTAACCTATATAATACAAATGCCCGCTAGGGACCCTAATAGTCCAAGTGCCTGCTAGCTATCCTGGATAGTCCAAGTGTTCGCTAGTTAACCTAGATTGTCCAAGTGCCCGATAGGGAACCTACATAGTCCAAGTGCCCGCTAGTTAACGTACATAGTCCAAGTGCCCGCTAGGTAACATAGATAGTCCAAGTGCCCGCTAGGGAACGTACATAGTCCAAGTGCCCGCTAGGTAACCTGGATAGTCCAAGTGCCCGCTAGTTAACCTACATAGTCCAAGTGCCTGCTAGGTAACCTAGATAGTCCAAGGGCCCGCTAGGTAACCTACATTGTCCTAGTGCCCACTACTTAACATACATTCTCCAAGTGCCACACAGGGAACCTACATAGCCCAAGTGCCCGCTAGGTAACCTACATAGTCCAAATGCCCGCTAGTTAACCTACATAGTCCAAGTGCCCGATAGGGAACCTACATAATCCAAGTGCACGCTAGGGAAGCTACATATTCCAAGTGCCCGTTAGGTAACCTAGATAGTCCAAATGTCCGCTAGGGAACCCATATAGTCCAAGTGCCCGCTAGGGAACTTACATAGTCTAAAGGCCCGCTAGGGAACCTACATAGTCCTAGTGCCCCCTAGTTAACCTACATTCTCCAAGTGCCCGATAGGTAACCTACATAGTCCAAAGGCCCGCTAGGGAACCTACATAGTCCAAGTGCCCGTTAGTTAACCTAGATAGTCCAAGTGCCCGCTAGCTAACCTAGATAGTCCAACAGCCCGCTAGGTAACCTATATACTCCAAGAACCCGCTAGGCAACGTAGATAGTTCAAGTGCCAGCTAGGTAACCAAGATAGTCCAAGTGCCCGCTAGGTAACCTACAAAGTCTAAGTGCCCGCTAGGTTATCTATATAGTCCAAATGCCCGCTAGGGAACCTACATAGTCCAAGTGCCCGCTAGGTAACCTAGATAATCCAGTGCCCGCTAGTTAACCTATATCGTCCAAGTGCCAGCTAGTTAACCTACATCGTCCATGTGCCCGCTAGTTAACCTACATAGTCCATGTGCCCGCTAGGGAACCTAGATAGTCCAAGTGCCCGCTCTGGGACCCACATAGTCCAAGTGCCTGCTAGCGAACCTACATAGTCGAAGTGCCCGCTCTGGAACATACATAGTCCAAGTGCCCATTCGTTAACATAGATATTCCAAGTGCCCGCGAGGTAACCTAGACAGTCCAAGGGCCCGCTAGTTAACCTACATAGTCCAAGGGCTCGCTTGTTAATTTTGATAGTCCAAGTGCCCATTAGTTAACCTAGATCGTCCAAGTGCCCGCTAGTTAACCTAGATCGTCCAAGTACTGGCTAGTTAACCTACATAGTCCAAGGGCCCACTAGCTAACCTAGATCGTCCAAGTGCCCGCTAGGGAACCTAGATAGTCCAAGTGCCCGCTCTGGGACCTACATAGTCCAAGTGCCTGCTAGGGAACCTACATAGTCGAAGTGCCCGCTCTGGAACATACATAGTCCAAGTGCCCGCTAGGGAATCTTCATAGTCCAATGGCCCGCTAGTTAACGTAGATAGTCCAAGTACCACTAGTTAATCTACATAGTACAAAGGCCCGCTAGTTAACCTACATAGTCCAAGTACCCGCTAGTTTACCTTCATCGTCCAAGTGCACGCTAGTTTACCTACATAATCCAAGGGCCCGCTAGTTAACCTACATAGTCCAAGCGCACGCTAGTTAACCTACATCGTCCAAGGGCCCGCTAGTTAACCTAGATAGTCCAAGTGCCCGCTAGTTAACCTACATAGTCCAAATGCCCGCTAGGTAACCTAGACAGTTCAAGTGACCACGAGGTTACCTACATAGTCCATGTGCCTGTTCGTTAACCTACATAGTCCAAATGCCCACTAGGGACCCTAATAGTCCAAGTGCCCACTAGTTATTCCAAGTGCTAGATATTCCAAGTGCTAGATATTCCAAGTGCTCGCTAGTTAACCTAGATAGTCCAATGCCTGCTAGGTAACCTAGATAGTCCAACAGCCAGCTAGGTAACCTACATACTCCAAGAACCCGCTAGGCAACGTAGATAGTTCAAGTGCCAGCTAGGTAACGTATATAGTCCAAGTACCCGCTAGGTAGCCTACATAGTCCAAGTGCCCGTTAGTTAACCTAGATAGTCCAATGCCTGCTAGGTAACCTAGATAGTCCAACAGCCCGCTAGGTAACCTACATACTCCAAGAACCCGCTAGGCAACGTAGATAGTTCAAGTGCCACCTAGGTAACTTATATAGTCCAAGTGCCCGCTAGGTAACCTACAAAGTCTAAGTGCCCGCTAGGTTATCTATATAGTCCAAATGTCCGCTAGGGAACCTACATAATCCAAGTGCCCGCTAGGTAACCTAGATAATCCAAGTGCCCGCTAGTTAACCTATATCGTCCAAGTGCCCGCTAGTTAACCTACATAGTCAATGGGCCCGCTAGTTAACCTACATAGTGCAAGAGCCCGCTAGCTAACCTAGATAATCCAAGTGCCCGCTAGTTAACCTATATCGTCCAAGTGCCCGCTAGTTAACCTAGATCGTCCAAGTGCCCGCTAGTTAACCTACATAGTCAATGGGCCCGCTAGTTGACCTAGATAGTCCAAGTGCCCGCTCGTTAACCTAGATGGTACAAGTGCCCGCTAGATAACCTAAGTAGTCCAAATGTCCGATAGGGATCCTACATAGTCCAAGTGCCCACTGGGTAACCTACATAGTCCAAGTGCCCGTTCGTTAACCTAGATAGTCCAAGTGCCCGCTAGGTAACCTAGACGGTCCAAGTGCCCGCTAGGTTTCCTACATAGTCCAAGTACCCGTTCGTTAACCTAGATAGTCCAAGTGCCCGCTAGGTAACTTCCATTGTCCAGGTTCCCGCTAGGTAACCTAGAATCCAAGTGCTCGCTAGTTAACCTACATAGTCCAAGTGCCCGCTAGGTAACCTATATAGTCAAAGTGCCCGTTAGGTAACCTAGATAGTCCAAGTGCCCGCAAGGTAACTTACATTGTCCAAGTTCCCGCTAGGTAACCTAGATAGTCCAAGTGCCCGTTACCTAACCTAGATAGTCCAAGTGCCCGCTAGGCAACCTACAAAGCCCACGAGCCCGTTCGTTAACCTAGAAATCCAAGTGCCCGTTAGGTAACCTAGACAGTCCAAGTGCCCGCTAGGTTACCTGCATATTCCAAGTGCCCGTTCGTTAACCTAGATAGCCCAAGTGCCCGCTAGGTAACCTATATAGTCCAAGTGCACGCTAGGTAACCCAGATAGTCCAAGGGCCCACTAGTTAACCTACATAGTCCAAGGGCTCACTTGTTAACTTTGATAGTCCAAGTGCCCGCTAGTTAACTTAGATTGTCCAAGTGCCCGCTAGTTAACCTATATACCAAGTGCCCGCTACGTAACCTAGATATTCCAAGGGCACGCTAGTTAACCTATATCATCCAAGTGCCCGCTAGTTAACCTAGATCGTCAAAGTGCCCGCTAGTTAACCTACATAGTCAATGGGCCCGCTAGTTAACCTACATAGTGCAAGAGCCCGCTAGTTAACCTAGACCGTGAAAGTGTCCGCTAGTTAACCTACACAGTCCACGTGCCAGTTAGCTAACCTAGATAGTCCAAGGGCCCGCTAGTTGACCTACATAGTCCATGTGCCCGCTGGGTAACCTAGATAATCCAAGTGCCCGCTAGTTAACCTATATCGTCCAAGTGTCCGCTAGTTAACCTACATAGTCCAAGTTCCCGCTAGGTAACCTACACAGTCCAATTGCCCCCTAGTTAACCTAGATCGTGCATGTGTCCGCTAGTTAACCTACATAGTCCACGTGCCAGTTAGCTAACCTAGATAGTCCAAGGGCCCGCTAGTTGACCTACATAGTCCATGTGCCCGCTGGGTAACCTAGATAATCCAAGTGCCCGCTAGGGAACCTTCATACTCCAAGTGCCAGCTGGGTAACCTAGATAGTCCAAGTGCCCGCTAGTTAACCTAGATAGTCCTAGTGCCCGTTGGTTTACCTAGAAAGTCCAAGTGCCCACTAGGGGACGTACTTAGTCCATGTGCCCGTTAGCTAACCTAGATAATCCAAGTGCCCGCTAGTTAACATTGATCATCCAAGTGCCCGCTAGTTAACCTAGATAGTCCAAGTGCACGCTAGTTAACCTAGAGAGTCCAAGTGCCCTCTAGTTAACCTAGATCATCCAAGGTCCCGCTAGTTAACCTACATAGTACAAGGGCCCACTAGTTGACCTAGATAGTCCAAGTGCCCGCTAGTTAACCTAGATAGTCCAAGTGCCCGCTAGGTAACCTAGACAGTCCAAGTGCCGCTAGGTTACCTGCATATTCGAAGTGCCCGTTCGTTAACCTATATACCAAGTGCCCACTATGTAACCTACATATTCCAAGGGCAAGCTAGTTAACCTATATCGTCCAAGTGCCCGCTAAGCAACCTAGATAGTCCAAGTGCCCGCTAAGGAACCTACATAGTCCAAGTGCACGCGAGTTAACCTAAATAGTCCAAGTGCCCGCTAGTTAACCTAGATAGTCCAAGTGCCCGCTAGGTAACCTAGATAGTCCAACAGCCCGGTAGGTAACCTACATCCTCCAAGAACCCACTAGGCAACGTAGATAGTTCAAGCGCCAGCTAGGTAACCTAGATAGTCCAAGTGCCCGCTAGGTAACCTACGAAGTCTAAGTGCCCGCCAGGTTATCTATGTAGTCCAAATGCCCGCTAGGGAACCTACATAGTCCAAGTGCCCGCTAGGTAACCTAGATAATCCAAGTGCCCGCTAGTTAACCTATATCGTCCAAGTGCCCGCTAGTTAACCTAGATCTTCCAGTGCCCGCTAGTTAACCTACATAGTCCAAGTGCCCTAAAGGGAACCTACATAATCCAAGTGCCCGCTAGGGAACCTACATAGTCCAAGTGCTCGCTAGGTAACCTACATAGTCCAAGTGCCCGCTTGGTAACCTAAATAGTCCAAATGCCCGCTAGGGAAATTACATAGTCCAAGTGCCCGCTAGTTAACCTACATAGTCCAAGTGCCCGCTAGGTAACCTAGACAGTTCAAGTGACCACGAGGTTACCTACATAGTCCATGTGCCTGTTCGTTAACCTACATAGTCCAAATGCCCACTAGGGACCCTAATAGTCCAAGTGCCCACTAGTTATTCCAAGTGCTAGATATTCCAAGTGCTCGCTAGTTAACCTAGATAGTCCAATGCCTGCTAGGTAACCTAGATAGTCCAACAGCCAGCTAGGTAACCTACATACTCCAAGAACCCGCTAGGCAACGTAGATAGTTCAAGTGCCAGCTAGGTAACGTATATAGTCCAAGTGCCCGCTAGGTAGCCTACATAGTCCAAGTGCCCGTTAGTTAACCTAGATAGTCCAATGCCTGCTAGGTAACCTAGATAGTCCAACAGCCCGCTAGGTAACCTACATACTCCAAGAACCCGCTAGGCAACGTAGATAGTTCAAGTGCCACCTAGGTAACTTATATAGTCCAAGTGCCCGCTAGGTAACCTACAAAGTCTAAGTGCCCGCTAGGTTATCTATATAGTCCAAATGTCCGCTAGGGAACCTACATAATCCAAGTGCCCGCTAGGTAACCTAGATAATCCAAGTGCCCGCTAGTTAACCTATATCGTCCAAGTGCCCGCAAGTTAACCTAGATCGTCCAAGTGCCCGCTAGTTAACCTACATAGTCAATGGGCCCGCTAGTTAACCTACATAGTGCAAGAGCCCGCTAGCTAACCTAGATAATCCAAGTGCCCGCTAGTTAACCTATATCGTCCAAGTGCCCGCTAGTTAACCTAGATCGTCCAAGTGCCCGCTAGTTAACCTACATAGTCAATGGGCCCGCTAGTTGACCTAGATAGTCCAAGTGCCCGCTCGTTAACCTAGATGGTACAAGTGCCCGCTAGATAACCTAAGTAGTCCAAATGTCCGATAGGTATCCTACATAGTCCAAGTGCCCGTTCGTTAACCTAGATAGTCCAAGTGCCCGCTAGGTAACCTAGACGGTCCAAGTGCCCGCTAGGTTTCCTACATAGTCCAAGTACCCGTTCGTTAACCTAGATAGTCCAAGTGCCCGCTAGGTAACTTCCATTGTCCAAGTTCCCGCTAGGTAACCTAGAATCCAAGTGCTCGCTAGTTAACCTACATAGTCCAAGTGCCCGCTAGGTAACCTATATAGTCAAAGTGCCCGTTAGGTAACCTAGATAGTCCAAGTGCCCGCTAGGTAACTTACATTGTCCAAGTTCCCGCTAGGTAACCTAGATAGTCCAAGTGCCCGTTACCTAACCTAGATAGTCCAAGTGCCCGCTAGGCAACCTACACAGCCCACGAGCCCGTTCGTTAACCTAGAAATCCAAGTGCCCGTTAGGTAACCTAGACAGTCCAAGTGCCCGCTAGGTTACCAGCATATTCCAAGTGCCCGTTCGTTAACCTAGATAGTCCAAGTGCCCGCTAGGTAACCTATATAGTCCAAGTGCACGCTAGGTAACCCAGATAGTCCAAGGGCCCACTAGTTAACCTACATAGTCCAAGGGCTCACTTGTTAACTTTGATAGTCCAAGTGCCCGCTAGTTAACCTAGATTGTCCAAGTGCCCGCTAGTTAACCTATATACCAAGTGCCCGCTACGTAACCTAGATATTCCAAGGGCACGCTAGTTAACCTATATCATCCAAGTGCCCGCTAGTTAACCTAGATCGTCAAAGTGCCCGCTAGTTAACCTACATAGTCAATGGGCCCGCTAGTTAACCTACATAGTGCAAGAGCCCGCTAGTTAACCTAGATCGTGAAAGTGTCCGCTAGTTAACCTACATAGTCCACGTGCCAGTTAGCTAACCTAGATAGTCCAAGGGCCCGCTAGTTGACCTACATAGTCCATGTGCCCGCTGGGTAACCTAGATAATCCAAGTGCCCGCTAGTTAACCTATATCGTCCAAGTGTCTGCTAGTTAACCTACATAGTCCAAGTTCCCGCTAGGTAACCTACACAGTCCAATTGCCCCCTAGCTAACCTAGATCGTGCAAGTGTCCGCTAGTTAACCTACATAGTCCACGTGCCAGTTAGCTAACCTAGATAGTCCAAGGGCCCGCTAGTTGACCTACATAGTCCATGTGCCCGCTGGGTAACCTAGATAATCCAAGTGCCCGCTAGGGAACCTTCATACTCCAAGTGCCAGCTAGGTAACCTAGATAGTCCAAGTGCCCGCTAGTTAACCTAGATAGTCCTAGTGCCCGTTGGTTTACCTAGAAAGTCCAAGTGCCCACTAGGGGACGTACTTAGTCCATGTGCCCGTTAGCTAACCTAGATAATCCAAGTGCCCGCTAGTTAACATTGTTCATCCAAGTGCCCGCTAGTTAACCTAGATAGTCCAAGTGCACGCTAGTTAACCTAGAGAGTCCAAGTGCCCTCTAGTTAACCTAGATCATCCAAGGTCCCGCTAGTTAACCTACATAGTACAAGGGCCCACTAGTTGACCTAGATAGTCCAAGTGCCCGCTAGTTAACCTAGATAGTCCAAGTGCCCGCTAGGTAACCTAGACAGTCCAAGTGCCGCTAGGTTACCTGCATATTCGAAGTGCCCGTTCGTTAACCTATATACCACGTGCCCACTATGTAACCTACATATTCCAAGGGCACGCTAGTTAACCTATATCGTCCAAGTGCCCGCTAAGCAACCTAGATAGTCCAAGTGCCCGCTAAGGAACCTACATAGTCCAAGTGCACGCGAGTTAACCTAGATAGTCCAAGTGCCCGCTAGTTAACCTAGATAGTCCAAGTGCCCGCTAGGTAACCTAGATAGTCCAACAGCCCGGTAGGTAACCTACATACTCCAAGAACCCACTAGGCAACGTAGATAGTTCAAGCGCCAGCTAGGTAACCTAGATAGTCCAAGTGCCCGCTAGGTAACCTACGAAGTCTAAGTGCCCGCCAGGTTATCTATGTAGTCCAAATGCCCGCTAGGGAACCTACATAGTCCAAGTGCCCGCTAGGTAACCTAGATAATCCAAGTGCCCGCTAGTTAACCTATATCGTCCAAGTGCCCGCTAGTTAACCTAGATCTTCCAGTGCCCGCTAGTTAACCTACATAGTCCAAGTGCCCTAAAGGGAACCTACATAATCCAAGTGCCCGCTAGGGAACCTACATAGTCCAAGTGCACGCTAGGTAACCTACATAGTCCAAGTGCCCGCTTGGTAACCTAAATAGTCCAAATGCCCGCTAGGGAAATTACATAGTCCAAGTGCCCGCTAGTTAACCTAGATAGTCCAAGTGCCTGCTAGTAAACCTACATAATCCATGGGCCCGCTAGTTAACCTAAATAGTGCAAGGGCCCGCTAGTTAACCTAGATCGTGCAAGTGTCCGCTAGTTAACCTACATAGTCCAAGTGCCCGCTAGTTAACCTAGATAGTCCAAGTGCCCACTTGGGTACGTACATAGTCCAAGTGCCCGCTAGGTAACCTAGATAGTTCTAGTGCCCGTTACCTAACCTAGGTAGTCCAAGTGCCCGCTAGGCAACCTACATAGTCCAATTTCCCGTTCGTTAACCTAGAAGTCTAAGTGCCCGCTATGTAACCTAGACAGTCCAAGTGCCCACTATGTAACCTAGACAGTCCAAGTGCCCGCTAGGTTACCTGCATAGTCCAGTGCCCGTTCGTTAACCTAGATAGTGCAAGTGCCCGCTAGGGAACCTATATCGTCCAACTGCTATCTAGTTAACCTAGATCGTCCAAGGGCCCGCTAGTTAACCTACATAGTCCAAGGGCTCGCTTGTTATCTTTGATAGTCCAAGTGCCCCTTAGTTAACCTAGATCGTCCAAGTGCCCGCTAGTTAACCTAGATCGTTCAAGTACTGGCTAGTTAACGTACATCGTCCAAGGGCCCACTAGTTAATCTAGATCGTCCAAGTGTCCTCTAGTTAACCTACATAGTCCAAGTGCCCACTAGGTAACCTACATAGTGCAAGTGTCTGCTAGGTAACCTACATAGTCCAAGTGCCCGCTAGTTAACATAGATTGTCCAAGTGCCCGCTAGGGAAGGTACATTGTCCAAGTGCCCGCTAGGTAACCAACATAGTGCAAGTGTCCGCTAGTTAACCTACATAGTCCAAGCGCCCGCTAATTAACCTAGATAGTCCAAGTGCCCGCTAGGTAACCTAGATAGTGCAAGTGTCCGCTAGTTAACCTAAGTAGTCCAAGGGCCCGCAGGTTAACATACATAGTCCAAGTGCCCGGTAGTTAACTTAAATAGTTCAAGTGTCCGTAGGGAACATACATAGTCCAAGTCTCCGCTAGGGAACATACATATTCCAAGTGCCCGCTAGGGAACCTACATAGTCCAAGTGCGCGCTAGGGAATCTACATAGTCCAAGGGCCCGCTAGTTAACGTAGATAGTCCAAGTGCTGCTAGTTAATCTACATAGTCCAAGGGCCCGCTAGTTAAACTACATAGTCCAAGTACCCGCTAGTTAACCTAGATCGTCCTAGTGCCCGCTAGTTAACCTAGATCGTCCTAGTGCCCGATAGTTAACTTACATAGTCCAAGTTCTCCCTAGGTAACATAGATAGTCCTAGGGCCCGCTAGGTAACCTACATTGTCCTAGTATCCCCTAGTTAACCTACATTCTCCAAGTGCCCGCTAGGGAACCTACATAGTCCCAGTGCCCGTAAGTTAACCTGATAGTCCAAGTGCCTGCTAGGTAACCTAGATAGTCCAACAGCCCGGTAGGTAACCAACATACTCCAAGTACCCGCTAGGTAACGTAGATAGTTCAAGTGCCAGCTAGGTAACTTAGATAGTCCAAGTGCCCGCTTGGTAACCTACAAAGTCTAAGTGCCCGCTAGATAATCTATATAGTCCAAATGCCAGCTAGGGAGCCTATATAGTCCAAATGCCCGCTAGGTAACCTAGATAGTCCACGGGTCCGCTAGTTAACCAACATAGTCCAAGTTCTCCCTAGGTAACATAGATAGTCCAAGGGCCTGCTAGGTAACCTACATTGTCCTAGTGTCCCCTAGTTAACCTACATTGTCCTAGTGTCCCCTAGTTAACCTACATTCTCCAAGTGCTCGCTACGGAACCTACATAGTCCAAGTGCCCGGGAGGTAACCTACATAGTCCAAATGCCCGATAGGGAACCTACATAATGCAAGTGTCCGCTAGGGAACCTCCATAGTCCAGGTGCCCGTTAGGTAACCTAGATAGTACAAATGCCCGCCAGGAAACCCACATTGTCCAAGTACCCGCTAGGGAACTTACATAGTCCAAGGGACCGCTAGGGAACCTACATAGTCCAAGTGCCCGTTAGTTAACCAAGATAGTCCAAGTGCCCGCTAGGTAACCTACAAAGTCTAAGTGCCCGCTAGGTTATCTATATAGTACAATACCCGCTAGGCAACCTACATAGTCCAAGTGCCCGCTAGGTAACCTAGATTATCCAAGTGACCGCTAGTTAACCTATATCGTCGAAGTGCCCGCTAGTTAACCTAGATTGTCCAAGGGCCCGCTAGTTAACCTACATAGTCAATGGGCCCGCTAGTTAACCTACATAGTGCAAGAGCCCGCTAGCTAACCTAGATTATCCAAGTGCCCCCTAGTTAATTTAGATCGTCCAAGTGCCCGCTAGTTAACCTCGATCGTGCAAGTGGCCCCTAGTTAACCTACATAGTCCATGTGCCAGTTAGCTAACCTAGATAATCCAAGGGACCGCTAGTTGACCTACATAGTCCAAGTGCCAACTAGGTAACCTAGATTGTCCAAGTGCCCGCTACTTAACCTAGATAGTCCTAGTGCCCGTTAGTTTACCTAGATAGTCCAAGTGCCCACTAGGGGACGTACTTAGTCCATGTGCCACGTTAGCTAACCTAGATAGTCCAAGGGCCCGCTAGTTAACATTGATCATCCAAGTGCCCGCTAGTTAACCTACATAATCCAAGTGCCCGCTAGGGAACCTACATAGTCCAAGTGCCCGCTAGGCAACCTACATAGTCCAAGTGCCCGTTAGTTAACCTAGATAGTCAAAGTGCCTGCTAGGTAACCTAGATAGTCCAAGTGCTCGCTAGGTAACCTACATAGTCCAAGTGCCCGCTTGGTAACCTAAATAGTCCAAATGCCCGCTAGGGAAACTACATAATCCAAGTGCCCGCTAGTTAACCTAGATAGTCCAAGGGCCCGATAGTTAACATACATAGTCCAAGTGCCCGGTTTTTAACTTACATAGTTCAAGTGTCCGTAGGGAACATACATAGTCCAAGTGCCCGCTAGGGAACATACATAGTCCAAGTGCCTGCTAGTAAACCTACATAATCCATGGGCCCGCTAGTTAACCTACATAGTGCAAGGGCCCGCAAGTTAACCTAGATCGTGCAAGTGTCCGCTAGTTAACCTACATAGTCCAAGTGGCCGCTAGGTAACCTAGATAGTCCAAGTACCGGCTAGGGATCCTTCATAATCCAAGTGCCTACTTGGTAACCTAGATGGTCAAAGTGCCCGCTAGTTAACCTAGATAGTCCTAGTGCGCGTTAGTTAACCTACATAGTCCAAGTGTCCACTAGGGGCCGTACATAGTCCAAGTGTCCGCTAGGTAACCTACATAGTCAAAGTGCCCGCTAGGGATCCTTCATAATCCAAGTGCCTGCTAGGCAACCTAGATAGTCCAAGTTCCCACTAGGTAACCTAGATCGTCCAAGTGCCCGTTACCTAACCTAGATAGTCCAAGTGCCCGCTAGGCAACCTACATAGTCCAAGTGCCCGTTAGTTAACCTAGATAGTCAAAGTGCCTGCTAGGTATCCTAGATAATCCAAGTGCTCTCTAGGTAACCTACATAGTCCAAGTGCCTGCTTGGTAACCTAAATAGTCCAAATGCCCGCTAGGGAAACTACATAATCCAAGTGCCTGCTAGTTAACATACATAGTCCAAGTGCCCGGTAGTTAACTTACATAGTTCAAGTGTCCGTAGGGAACATACATAGTCCAAGTGCCCGCTAGGGAACATACATAGTCCAAGTGCCTGCTAGTAAACCTACATAATCCATGGGCCCGCTAGTTAACCTACATAGTGCAAGGGCCCGCAAGTTAACCTAGATCGTGCAAGTGTCCGCTAGTTAACCTACATAGTCCAAGTGGCCGCTAGGTAACCTAGATAGTCCAAGTGCCAGCTAGGGATCCTTCATAATCCAAGTGCCTACTAGGTAACCTGGATGGTCAAAGTGCCCGCTAGTTAACCTAGATAGTCCTAGTGCGCGTTAGTTAACCTAGATAGTCCAAGTGCCCACTATGGGACGTACATAGTCCAAGTGCCCGCTAGGTAACCTACATAGACAAAGTGCCCGCTAGGGATCCTTCATAATCCAAGTGCCTGCTAGGCAACCTAGATAGTCCAAGTTCCCGCTAGGTAACCTAGATAGTCCAAGTGCCCGTTACCTAACCTAGATAGTCCAAGTGCCCGCTAGGCAACCTACATAGTCCAAGTGCTCGTTCGTTAACCTAGAAGTCCATGTGCCCGCTATTTAACCTAGACAGCAAAAGTGGCCGCTATGTAACCTAGACAGTCCAAGTGTCCGCTAGGTTACCTGCATAGTTCAAGTGCCCGTTCGTTAACATAGATAGTCCAAGTGCCCGCTAGGTAACCTAGACAGTCCAAGGGCCCGCTAGTTAACCTACATAGTCCAAGGGCTCGCTTGTTAACTTTGATAGTCCAAGTGCCCATTTGTTAACCTAGATCGTCCAAGTGCCCGCTAGATAACCTAGATCGTCCAAGTACTGGCTAGTTAACCTACGTCGTCCTAGGGCCCACTAGTTAACCTAGATCGTCCAAGTGTCCGCCAGTTAACCTACATAGTCCAAGTTCCCCCTACGTAACCTACATAGTCCAAGCGCCCGATAGTTAACCTAGATAGTCCAAGTGCCCGATAGGTAACCTACATAGTCCAAGTGCCCGCTAGGCAACCTACATAGTCCAAGTGCCCGTTAGTTAACCTAGATAGTCAAAGTGCCTGCTAGGTAACCTAGATAGTCCAAGTGCTCTCTAGGTAACCTACATAGTCCAAGTGCCCGCTTGGTAACCTAAATAGTCCAAATGCCCGCTAGGGAAACTACATAATCCAAGTGCCCGCTAGTTAACATACATAGTCCAAGTGCCCGGTAGTTAACTTACATAGTTCAAGTGTCCGTAGGGAACATACATAGACCAAGTGCCCGCTAGGGAACATATATAGTCCAAGTGCCCGCTAGGGAACCTACATAGTCCAAGTGCCCGCTAGGGAATCTACATATTCCAAGGCCCGCAAATTAACGTAGATAGTCCAAGTGCTGCTAGTTAATCTACATAGTCCAAGGCCCGCATATTAACGTAGATAGTCCAAGTGCTGCTAGTTAATCTACATAGTCCAAGGGCCCCCTAGTTAACCTACAGAGTCCAAGTACCCGCTAGTTAACCTAGATCATCCAAGTGTCCGCTAGTTAACCTACAGAGTCCAAGTGGCCGCTAGGGAACCTAGATAGTCCAAGTGCCCGCTCTGGAACCTACATAGTCCAAGTGCCTGCTAGGGAACCTACATAGTCCAAGTGCCCGCTCTGGAACATATATAGTCCAAGTGCCTGCTAGGGAATCTACATAGTCCAAGGGCCCACTAGTTAACGTAGGTAGTCCAAGTCCCGCTAGTTAATCTACTTAGTCCAAGCGCCTGCTAGTTAACCTACATAGTCCAAGTACCCGCGAGTTAACCTAGATCTTCCTAGTGCCCGCTAGTTAACCTACATAGTCCAAGGGCCCGCTAGTTAACCTACATAGTCCAAGGGCCCGCTAGTTAACCTACATCGTCCAAGGGCCCGCTAGTTAACCTACTTAGTCCAAGTGCCCACTAGTTAACCTACATAGTCCAAGTGTCCGCTGGGTAACCTAGACAGTTCAAGTGACCACTAGGTTACCTACATAGTCCAAGTGCCTGGTCGTTAACCTACATAGTCCAAGTGCCCGCAAGGTAACCTATATAATACAAATGCCCGCTAGGGACCCTAATAGTCCAAGTGCCTGCTAGCTATCCTGGATAGTCCAAGTGTTCGCTAGTTAACCTAGATTGTCCAAGTGCCCGATTGGGAACCTACATAGTCCAAGTGCCCGCTAGTTAACGTACATAGTCCAAGTGCCCGCTAGGTAACATAGATAGTCCAAGTGCCCGCTAGGGAACGTACATAGTCCAAGTGCCCGCTAGGTAACCTAGATAGTCCAAGTGCCCGCTAGTTAACCTACATAGTCCAAGTGCCTGCTAGGTAACCTAGATAGTCCAAGGGCCCGCTAGGTAACCTACATTGTCCTAGTGCCCACTAGTTAACATACATTCTCCAAGTGCCACACAGGGAACCTACATAGCCCAAGTGCCCGCTAGGTAACCTACATAGTCCAAATGCCCGCTAGTTAACCTACATAGTCCAAGTGCCCGATAGGGAACCTACATAATCCAAGTGCACGCTAGGGAAGCTACATATTCCAAGTGCCCGTTAGGTAACCTAGATAGTCCAAATGTCCGCTAGGGAACCCATATAGTCCAAGTGCCCGCTAGGGAACTTACATAGTCTAAAGGCCCGCTAGGGAACCTACATAGTCCTAGTGCCCCCTAGTTAACCTACATTCTCCAAGTGCCCGATAGGTAACCTACATAGTCCAAGGGCCCGCTAGGGAACCTACATAGTCCAAGTGCCCGTTAGTTAACCTAGATAGTCCAAGTGCCCGCTAGCTAACCTAGATAGTCCAACAGCCCGCTAGGTAACCTATATACTCCAAGAACCCGCTAGGCAACGTAGATAGTTCAAGTGCCAGCTAGGTAACCAAGATAGTCCAAGTGCCCGCTAGGTAACCTACAAAGTCTAAGTGCCCGCTAGGTTATCTATATAGTCCAAATGCCCGCTAGGGAACCTACATAGTCCAAGTGCCCGCTAGGTAACCTAGATAATCCAGTGCCCGCTAGTTAACCTATATCGTCCAAGTGCCAGCTAGTTAACCTACATCGTCCATGTGCCCGCTAGTTAACCTACATAGTCCATGTGCCCGCTAGGGAACCTAGATAGTCCAAGTGCCCGCTCTGGGACCCACATAGTCCAAGTGCCTGCTAGCGAACCTACATAGTCGAAGTGCCCGCTCTGGAACATACATAGTCCAAGTGCCCGTTCGTTAACATAGATATTCCAAGTGCCCGCGAGGTAACCTAGACAGTCCAAGGGCCCGCTAGTTAACCTACATAGTCCAAGGGCTCGCTTGTTAATTTTGATAGTCCAAGTGCCCATTAGTTAACCTAGATCGTCCAAGTGCCCGCTAGTTAACCTAGATCGTCCAAGTACTGGCTAGTTAACCTACATAGTCCAAGGGCCCACTAGTTAACCTAGATCGTCCAAGTGCCCGCTAGGGAACCTAGATAGTCCAAGTGCCCGCTCTGGGACCTACAAAGTCCAAGTGCCTGCTAGGGAACCTACATAGTCGAAGTGCCCGCTCTGGAACATACATAGTCCAAGTGCCCGCTAGGGAATCTTCATAGTCCAATGGCCCGCTAGTTAACGTAGATAGTCCAAGTACCACTAGTTAATCTACATAGTACAAAGGCCCGCTAGTTAACCTACATAGTCCAAGTACCCACTAGTTTACCTTCATCGTCCAAGTGCATGCTAGTTTACCTACATAGTCCAAGGGCCCGCTAGTTAACCTACATAGTCCAAGCGCCCGCTAGTTAACTTACATCGTCCAAGGGCCCGCTAGTTAACCTAGATAGTCCAAGTGCCCGCTAGTTAACCTACATAGTTCAAGTGCCCGCTAGGTAACCTAGACAGTTCAAGTGACCACGAGGTTACCTACATAGTCCATGTGCCTGTTCGTTAACCTACATAGTCCAAATGCCCACTAGGGACCCTAATAGTCCAAGTGCCCACTAGTTATTCCAAGTGCTAGATATTCCAAGTGCTAGATATTCCAAGTGCTCGCTAGTTAACCTAGATAGTCCAATGCCTGCTAGGTAACCTAGATAGTCCAACAGCCAGCTAGGTAACCTACATACTCCAAGAACCCGCTAGGCAACGTAGATAGTTCAAGTGCCAGCTAGGTAACGTATATAGTCCAAGTGCCCGCTAGGTAGCCTACATAGTCCAAGTGCCCGTTAGTTAACCTAGATAGTCCAATGCCTGCTAGGTAACCTAGATAGTCCAACAGCCCGCTAGGTAACCTACATACTCCAAGAACCCGCTAGGCAACGTAGATAGTTCAAGTGCCACCTAGGTAACTTATATAGTCCAAGTGCCCGCTAGGTAACCTACAAAGTCTAAGTGCCCGCTAGGTTATCTATATAGTCCAAATGTCCGCTAGGGAACCTACATAATCCAAGTGCCCGCTAGGTAACCTAGATAATCCAAGTGCCCGCTAGTTAACCTATATCGTCCAAGTGCCCGCAAGTTAACCTAGATCGTCCAAGTGCCCGCTAGTTAACCTACATAGTCAATGGGCCCGCTAGTTAACCTACATAGTGCAAGAGCCCGCTAGCTAACCTAGATAATCCAAGTGCCCGCTAGTTAACCTATATCGTCCAAGTGCCCGCTAGTTAACCTAGATCGTCCAAGTGCCCGCTAGTTAACCTACATAGTCAATGGGCCCGCTAGTTGACCTAGATAGTCCAAGTGCCCGCTCGTTAACCTAGATGGTACAAGTGCCCGCTAGATAACCTAAGTAGTCCAAATGTCCGATAGGGATCCTACATAGTCCAAGTGCCCACTGGGTAACCTACATAGTCCAAGTGCCCGTTCGTTAACCTAGATAGTCCAAGTGCCCGCTAGGTAACCTAGATCGTGCAAGTGTCCGCTAGGTTTCCTACATAGTCCAAGTACCCGTTCGTTAACCTAGATAGTCCAAGTGCCCACTTGGGTACGTACATAGTCCAAGTGCCCGCTAGGTAACCTAGATAGTTCTAGTGCCCGTTACCTAACCTAGATAGTCCAAGTGCCCGCTAGGCAACCTACATAGTCCAATTGCCCGTTCGTTAACCTAGAAGTCCAAGTGCCCGCTATGTAACCTAGACAGTCCAAGTGCCCACTATGTAACCTAGACAGTCCAAGTGCCCGCTAGGTTACCTGCATAGTCCAGTGCCCGTTCGTTAACCTAGATAGTGCAAGTGCCCGCTAGGGAACCTATATCGTCCAACTGCTATCTAGTTAACCTAGATCGTCCAAGGGCCCGCTAGTTAACCTACATAGTCCAAGGGCTCGCTTGTTATCTTTGACAGTCCAAGTGCCCCTTAGTTAACCTAGATCGTCAAAGTGCCCGCTAGTTAACCTAGATCGTTCAAGTACTGGCTAGTTAACGTATATCGTCCAAGGGCCCACTAGTTAATCTAGATCCTCCAAGTGTCCTCTAGTTAACCTACATAGTCCAAGTGCCCACTAGGTAACCTACATAGTGCAAGTGTCTGCTAGGTAACATACATAGTCCAAGTGCCCGCTAGTTAACATAGATTGTCCAAGTGCCCGCTAGGGAAGGTACATAGTCCAAGTGCCCGCTAGGTAACCAACATAGTGCAAGTGTCCGCTAGTTAACCTACATAGTCCAAGCGCCCGCTAATTAACCTAGATAGTCCAAGTGCCCGCTAGGTAACCTAGATAGTGCAAGTGTCCGCTAGTTAATCTAAGTAGTCCAAGGGCCCGCAGGTTAACATACATAATCCAAGTGCCCGGTAGTTAACTTACAGAGTTCAAGTGTCTGTAGGGAACATACATAGTCCAAGTGTCCGCTAGGGAACCTACATAGTCCAAGGGTTCGGTAGTTAACTTAAATAGTTCAAGTGTCCGTAGGGAACATACATAGTCCAAGTCTCCGCTAGGGAACATACATATTCCAAGTGCCCGCTAGGGAACCTACATAGTCCAAGTGCGCGCTAGGGAATCTACATAGTCCAAGGGCCCGCTAGTTAACGTAGATAGTCCAAGTGCTGCTAGTTAATCTACATAGTCCAAGGGCCCGCTAGTTAAACTACATAGTCCAAGTACCCGCTAGTTAACCTAGATCGTCCTAGTGCCCGCTAGTTAACCTAGATCGTCCTAGTGCCCGATAGTTAACTTACATAGTCCAAGTTCTCCCTAGGTAACATAGATAGTCCTAGGGCCCGCTAGGTAACCTACATTGTCCTAGTATCCCCTAGTTAACCTACATTCTCCAAGTGCCCGCTAGGGAACCTACATAGTCCCAGTGCCCGTTAGTTAACCTGATAGTCCAAGTGCCTGCTAGGTAACCTAGATAGTCCAACAGCCCGGTAGGTAACCAACATACTCCAAGTACCCGCTAGGTAACGTAGATAGTTCAAGTGCCAGCTAGGTAACTTAGATAGTCCAAGTGCCCGCTAGGTAACCTACAAAGTCTAAGTGCCCGCTAGATAATCTATATAGTCCAAATGCCAGCTAGGGAGCCTATATAGTCCAAATGCCCGCTAGGTAACCTAGATAGTCCACGGGTCCGCTAGTTAACCAACATAGTCCAAGTTCTCCCTAGGTAACATAGATAGTCCAAGGGCCTGCTAGGTAACCTACATTGTCCTAGTGTCCCCTAGTTAACCTACATTGTCATAGTGTCCCCTAGTTAACCTACATTCTCCAAGTGCCCGCTACAGAACCTACATAGTCCAAGTGCCCGGGAGGTAACCTACATAGTCCAAATGCCCGATAGGGAACCTACATAATGCAAGTGTCCGCTAGGGAACCTCCATAGTCCAAGTGCCCGTTAGGTAACCTAGATAGTACAAATGCCCGCCAGGAAACCCACATTGTCCAAGTACCCGCTAGGGAACTTACATAGTCCAAGGGACCGCTAGGGAACCTACATAGTCCAAGTGCCCGTTAGTTAACCAAGATAGTCCAAGTGCCCGCTAGGTAACCTACAAAGTCTAAGTGCCCGCTAGGTTATCTATATAGTCCAAAACCCGCTAGGCAACCTACATAGTCCAAGTGCCCGCTAGGTAACCTAGATTATCCAAGTGACCGCTAGTTAACCTATATCGTCGAAGTGCCCGCTAGTTAACCTAGATTGTCCAAGTGCCCGCTAGTTAACCTACATAGTCAATGGGCCCGCTAGTTAACCTACATAGTGCAAGAGCCCGCTAGCTAACCTAGATTATCCAAGTGCCCCCTAGTTAATTTAGATCGTCCAAGTGCCCGCTAGTTAACCTCGATTGTGCAAGTGGCCCCTAGTTAACCTACATAGTCCATGTGCCAGTTAGCTAACCTAGATAATCCAAGGGACCGCTAGTTGACCTACATAGTCCAAGTGCCAACTAGGTAACCTAGATTGTCCAAGTGCCCGCTAGTTAACCTAGATAGTCCTAGTGCCCGTTAGTTTACCTAGATAGTCCAAGTGCCCACTAGGGGACGTACTTAGTCCATGTGCCACGTTAGCTAACCTAGATAGTCCAAGGGCCCGCTAGTTAACATTGATCATCCAAGTGCCCGCTAGTTAACCTACATAATCCAAGTGCCCGCTAGGGAACCTACATAGTCCAAGTGCCCGCTAGGCAAACTACATAGTCCAAGTGCCCGTTAGTTAACCTAGATAGTCAAAGTGCCTGCTAGGTAACCTAGATAGTCCAAGTGCTCGCTAGGTAACCTACATAGTCCAAGTGCCCGCTTGATAACCTAAATAGTCCAAATGCCCGCTAGGGAAACTACATAATCCAAGTGCCCGCTAGTTAACCTAGATAGTCCAAGGGCCCGCTAGTTAACATACATAGTCCAAGTGCCCGGTTTTTAACTTACATAGTTCAAGTGTCCGTAGGGAACATACATAGTCCAAGTGCCCGCTAGGGAACATACATAGTCCAAGTGCCTGCTAGTAAACCTACATAATCCATGGGCCCGCTAGTTAACCTACATAGTGCAAGGGCCCGCAAGTTAACCTAGATCGTGCAAGTGTCCGCTAGTTAACCTACATAGTCCAAGTGGCCGATAGGTAACCTAGATAGTCCAAGTGCCCGCTAGGGATCCTTCATAATCCAAGTGCCTACTAGGTAACCTAGATGGTCAAAGTGCCCGCTAGTTAACCTAGATAGTCCTAGTGCGCGTTAGTTAACCTAGATAGTCCAAGTGCCCACTAGGGGACGTACATAGTCCAAGTGCCCGCTAGGTAACCTACATAGTCAAAGTGCCCGCTAGGGATCCTTCATAATCCAAGTGCCTGCTAGGCAACCTAGATAGTCCAAGTTCCCGCTAGGTAACCTAGATAGTCCAAGTGCCCGTTAGTTAACCTAGATAGTCAAAGTGCCTGCTAGGTAACCTAGATAGTCCAAGTGCTCTCTAGTTAACCTACATAGTCCAAGTGCCCGCTTGGTAACCTAAATAGTCCAAATGCCCGCTAGGGAAACTACATAATCCAAGTGCCCGCTAGTTAACATACATAGTCCAAGTGCCCGGTAGTTAACTTACATAGTTCAAGTGTCCGTAGGGAACATACATAGTCCAAGTGCCCGCTAGGGAACATATATAGTCCAAGTGCCTGCTAGTAAACCTACATAATCCATGGGCCCGCTAGTTAACCTACATAGTGCAAGGGCCCGCAAGTTAACCTAGATCGTGCAAGTGTCCGCTAGTTAACCTACATAGTCCAAGTGGCCGCTAGGTAACCTAGATAGTCCAAGTGCCAGCTAGGGATCCTTCATAATCCAAGTGCCTACTAGGTAACCTGGATGGTCAAAGTGCCCGCTAGTTAACCTAGATAGTCCTAGTGCGCGTTAGTTAACCTAGATAGTCCAAGTGCCCACTATGGGACGTACATAGTCCAAGTGCCCGCTAGGTAACCTACATAGTCAAAGTGCCCGCTAGGGATCCTTCATAATCCAAGTGCCTGCTAGGCAACCTAGAGAGTCCAAGTTCCCGCTAGGTAACCTAGATAGTCCAAGTGCCCGTTACCTAACCTAGATAGTCCAAGTGCCCGCTAGGCAACCTACATAGTCCAAGTGCCCGTTCGTTAACCTAGAAGTCCAAGTGCCCGCTATGTAACCTAGACAGCAAAAGTGGCCGCTATGTAACCTAGACAGTCCAAGTGCCCGCTAGGTTACCTGCATAGTTCAAGTGCCCGTTCGTTAACATAGATAGTCCAAGTGCCCGCTAGGTAACCTAGACAGTCCAAGGGCCCGCTAGTTAACCTACATAGTCCAAGGGCTCGCTTGTTAACTTTGATAGTCCAAGTGCCCATTTGTTAACCTAGATCGTCCAAGTGCCCGCTAGATAACCTAGATCGTCCAAGTACTGGCTAGTTAACCTACGTCGTCCAAGGGCCCACTAGTTAACCTAGATCGTCCAAGTGTCCGCCAGTTAACCTACATAGTCCAAGTTCCCCCTAGGTAACCTACATAGTCCAAGCGCACGATAGTTAACCTAGATAGTCCAAGTGCCCGATAGGTAACCTACATAGTCCAAGTGCCCGCTAGGCAACCTAGATAGTCCAAGTGCCCGTTAGTTAACCTAGATAGTCAAAGTGCCTGCTAGGTAACCTAGATAGTCCAAGTGCTCTCTAGGTAACCTACATAGTCCAAGTGCCCGCTTGGTAACCTAAATAGTCCAAATGCCCGCTAGGGAAACTACATAATCCAAGTGCCCGCTAGTTAACATACATAGTCCAAGTGCCCGGTAGTTAACTTACATAGTTCAAGTGTCCGTAGGGAACATACATAGACCAAGTGCCCGCTAGGGAACATATATAGTCCAAGTGCCCGCTAGGGAACCTACATAATCCAAGTGCCCGCTAGGGAATCTACATAGTCCAAGGCCCGCAAACTAATGTAGATAGTCCAAGTGCTGCTAGTTAATCTACATAGTCCAAGGGCCCGCTAGTTAACCTACAGAGTCCAAGTACCCGCTCGTTAACCTAGATCATCCAAGGGTCCGCTAGTTAACCTACAGAGTCCAAGTGCCCGCTAGGGAACCTAGATAGGCCAAGTGCCCGCTCTGGAACCTACATAGTCCAAGTGGCTGCTAGGGAACCTACATAGTCCAAGTGCCCGCTCTGGAACATATATAGTCCAAGTGCCTGCTAGGGAATCTACATAGTCCAAGGGCCCACTAGTTAACTTGGTAGTCCAAGTGCCGCTAGTTAATCTACATAGTCCAAGGGCCTGCTAGTTAACCTACATAGTCCAAGTACCCGCGAGTTAACCTAGATCTTCCTGGTGCCCGCTAGTTAACCTACATAGTCCAAGGGCCCGCTAGTTAACCTACATAGTCCAAGGGCCCGCTAGTTAACCTACTTAGTCCAAGTGCCCACTAGTTAACCTACATAGTCCAAGTGTCCGCTGGGTAACCTAGACAGTTCAAGTGACCACTAGGTTACCTACATAGTCCAAGTGCCTGGTCGTTAACCTACATAGTCCAAGTGCCCGCTAGGTAACCTATATAATACAAATGCCCGCTAGGGACCCTAATAGTCCAAGTGCCTGCTAGCTATCCTGGATAGTCCAAGTGTTCGCTAGTTAACCTAGATTGTCCAAGTGCGTGATAGGGAACCTACATAGTCCAAGTGCCCGCTAGTTAACGTACATAGTCCAAGTGCCCGCTAGGTAACCTACATAGTCAAAGTGCCCGCTAGGGATCCTTCATAATCCAAGTGCCTGCTAGGCAACCTAGATAGTCCAAGTTCCCGCTAGGTAACCTAGATAGTCCAAGTGCCCGTTACCTAACCTAGATAGTCCAAGTGCCCGCTAGGTAACCTACATAGTCCAAGTGCCCCTTAGTTAACCTGGATAGTCAAAGTGCCTGCTAGGTAACCTAGATAGTCCAAGTGCTCTCTAGTTAACCTACATAGTCCAAGTGCCCGCTTGGTAACCTAAATAGTCCAAATGCCCGCTAGGGAAACTACATAATCCAAGTGCCCGCTAGTTAACATACATAGTCCAAGTGCCCGGTAGTTAACTTACATAGTTCAAGTGTCCGTAGGGAACATACATAGTCCAAGTGCCCGCTAGGGAACATATATAGTCCAAGTGCCTGCTAGTAAACCTACATAATCCATGGGCCCGCTAGTTAACCTACATAGTGCAAGGGCCCGCAAGTTAACCTAGATCGTGCAAGTGTCCGCTAGTTAACCTACATAGTCCAAGTGGCCGCTAGGTAACCTAGATAGTCCAAGTGCCAGCTAGGGATCCTTCATAATCCAAGTGCCTACTAGGTAACCTGGATGGTCAAAGTGCCCGCTAGTTAACCTAGATAGTCCTATTGCGCGTTAGTTAACCTAGATAGTCCAAGTGCCCACTATGGGACGTACATAGTCCAAGTGCCCGCTAGGTAACCTACATAGTCAAAGTGCCCGCTAGGGATCCTTCATAATCCAAGTGCCTGCTAGGCAACCTAGAGAGTCCAAGTTCCCGCTAGGTAACCTAGATAGTCCAAGTGCCCGTTACCTAACCTAGATAGTCCAAGTGCCCGCTAGGCAACCTACATAGTCCAAGTGCCCGTTCGTTAACCTAGAAGTCCAAGTGCCCGCTATGTAACCTAGACAGCAAAAGTGGCCGCTATGTAACCTAGACAGTCCAAGTGCCCGCTAGGTTACCTACATAGTTCAAGTGCCCGTTCATTAACATAGATAGTCCAAGTGCCCGCTAGGTAACCTAGACAGTCCAAGGGCCCGCTAGTTAACCTACATAGTCCAAGGGCTCGCTTGTTAACTTTGATAGTCCAAGTGCCCATTTGTTAACCTAGATCGTCCAAGTGCCCGCTAGATAACCTAGATCGTCCAAGTACTGGCTAGTTAACCTACGTCGTCCAAGGGCCCACTAGTTAACCTAGATCGTCCAAGTGTCCGCCAGTTAACCTACATAGTCCAAGTTCCCCCTAGGTAACCTACATAGTCCAAGCGCACGATAGTTAACCTAGATAGTCCAAGTGCCCGATAGGTAACCTACATAGTCCAAGTGCCCGCTAGGCAACCTATATAGTCCAAGTGCCCGTTAGTTAACCTAGATAGTCAAAGTGCCTGCTAGGTAACCTAGATAGTCCAAGTGCTCTCTAGGTAACCTACATAGTCCAAGTGCCCGCTTGGTAAACTAAATAGTCCAAATGCCCGCTAGGGAAACTACATAATCCAAGTGCCCACTAGTTAACATACATAGTCCAAGTGCCCGGTAGTTAACTTACATAGTTCAAGTGTCCGTAGGGAACATACATAGACCAAGTGCCCGCTAGGGAACATATATAGTCCAAGTGCCCGCTAGGGAACCTACATAATCCAAGTGCCCGCTAGGGAATCTACATAGTCCAAGGCCCGCAAACTAACGTAGATAGTCCAAGTGCTGCTAGTTAATCTACATAGTCCAAGGGCCCGCTAGTTAACCTACAGAGTCCAAGTGCCCGCTAGGGAACCTAGATAGTCCAAGTGCCCGCTCTGGAACCTACATAGTCCAAGTGGCTGCTAGGGAACCTACATAGTCCAAGTGCCCGCTCTGGAACATATATAGTCCAAGTGCCTGCTAGGGAATCTACATAGTCCAAGGGCCCACTAGTTAACGTAGGTAGTCCAAGTGCCGCTAGTTAATCTACTTAGTCCAAGGGCCTGCTAGTTAACCTACATAGTCCAAGTACCCGCGAGTTAACCTAGATCTTCCTAGTGCCCGCTAGTTAACCTACATAGTCCAAGGGCCCGCTAGTTAACCTACATAGTCCAAGGGCCCACTAGTTAACCTACATCGTCCAAGGGCCCGCTAGTTAACCTACTTAGTCCAAGTGCCCACTAGTTAACCTACATAGTCCAAGTGTCCGCTGGGTAACCTAGACAGTTCAAGTGACCACTAGGTTACCTAAATAGTCCAAGTGCCTGGTCGTTAACCTACTTAGTCCAAGTGCCCGCTAGGTAACCTATATAATACAAATGCCCGCTAGGGACCCTAATAGTCCAAGTGCCTGCTAGCTATCCTGGATAGTCCAAGTGTTCGCTAGTTAACCTAGATTGTCCAAGTGCGTGATAGGGAACCTACATAGTCCAAGTGCCCGCTAGTTAACGTACATAGTCCAAGTGCCCGCTAGGTAACATAGATAGTCCAAGTGCCCGCTAGGGAACGTACATAGTCCAAGTGCCCGCTAGGTAACCTAGATAGTCCAAGTGCCCGCTAGTTAACCTACATAGTCCAAGTGCCTGCTAGGTAACCTAGATAGTCCAAGGGCCCGCTAGGTAACCTACATTGTCCTAGTGCCCACTAGTTAACATACATTCTCCAAGTGCCACACAGGGAACCTACATAGCCCAAGTGCCCGCTAGGTAACCTACATAGTCCAAATGCCCGCTAGTTAACCTACATAGTCCAAGTGTCCGATAGGGAACCTACATAATCCAAGTGCCCGCTAGGGAAGCTACATATTCCAAGTGCCTGTTAGGTAACCTAGATAGTCCAAATGTCCGCTAGGGAACCCATATAGTCCAAGTGCCCGCTAGGGAACTTACATAGTCTAAAGGCCCGCTAGGGAACCTACATAGTCCTAGTGCCCCCTAGTTAACCTACATTCTCCAAGTGCCCGATAGGTAACCTACATAGTCCAAGGGCCCGCTAGGGAACCTACATAGTCCAAGTGCCCGTTAGTTAACCTAGATAGCCCAAGTGCCCGCTAGGTAACCTAGATAGTCCAACAGCCCGCTAGGTAACCTATATACTCCAAGAACCCGCTAGGCAACGTAGATAGTTCAAGTGCCAGCTAGGTAACCAAGATAGTCCAAGTGCCCGCTAGGTAACCTACAAAGTCTAAGTGCCCGCTAGGTTATCTGTATAGTCCAAATGCCCGCTAGGGAACCTACATAGTCCAAGTGCCCGCTAGGTAACCTAGATAATCCAAGTGCCCGCTAGTTAACCTATATCGTCCAAGTGCCAGCTAGTTAACCTACATCGTCCAAGTGCCCGCTAGTTAACCTACATAGTCCAAGTGCCCGCTAGGGAACCTAGATAGTCCAAGTGCCCGCTCTGGGACCTACATAGTCCAAGTGCCTGCTAGGGAAACTACATAGTCGAAGTGCCCGCTCTGGAACATACATAGTCCAAGTGCCCGTTTGTTAACATAGATATACCAAGTGCCCGCGAGGTAACCTAGACAGTCCAAGGGCCCGCTAGTTAATCTACATAGTCCAAGGGCTCGCTTGTTAATTTGGATAGTCCAAGTGCCCATTAGTTAACCTAGATCGTCCAAGTGCCCGCTAGTTAACCTAGATCGTCCAAGTACTGGCTAGTTAACCTACATAGTCCAAGGGCCCACTAGTTAACCTAGATCGTCCAAGTGCCCGCTAGGGAACTTAGATAGTCCAAGTGCCCGCTCTGGGACCTACATAGTCCAAGTGCCTGCTAGGGAACCTACATAGTCGAAGTGCCCGCTGTGGAACATACATAGTCCAAGTGCCCGCTAGGGAATCTTCATAGTCCAAATGGCCCGCTAGTTAACGTAGATAGTCCAAGTACCACTAGTTAATCTACATAGTACAAAGGCCCGCTAGTTAACCTACATAGTCCAAGTACCCGCTAGTTTACCTTCATCGTCCAATTGCACGCTAGTTTACCTACATAGTCCAAGGGCCCGCTAGTTAACCTACATAGTCCAAGCGCCCGCTAGTTAACCTACATCGTCCAAGGGCCCGCTAGTTAACCTAGATAGACCAAGTGCCCGCTAGTTAACCTACATAGTCCAAGTGCCCACTAGGTAACCTAGACAGTTCAAGTGACCACGAGGTTACCTACATAGTCCAAGTGCCTTTTCGTTAACCTACATAGTCCAAATGCCCACTAGGGACCCTAATAGTCCAAGTGCCCACTAGTTATCCTAGATAGTCCAATGCCTGCTAAGTAACCTAGATAGTCCAACAGCCCGCTAGGTAACCTACATACTCCAAGAACCCGCTAGGCAACGTAGATAGTTCAAGTGCCAGCTAGGTAACTTATATAGTCCAAATGCCCGCTAGGTAGCCTACATAGTCCAAGTGCCCGTTAGTTAACCTAGATAGTCCAATGCCTGCTAGGTAACCTAGATAGTCCAACAGCCCGCTAGGTAACCTACATACTCCAAGAACCCGCTAGGCAACGTAGATAATTCAAGTGCCACCTAGGTAACTTACATAGTCCAAGTGCCCGCTAGGTAACCTACAAAGTCTAAGTGCCCGCTAGGTTATCTATATAGTCCAAATGTCCGCTAGGGAACCTACATAATCCAAGTGCCCGCTAGGTAACCTAGATAATCCAAGTGCCCGCTAGTTAACCTATATCGTCCAAGTGCCCGCAAGTTAACCTAGATCGTCCAAGTGCCCGCTAGTTAACCTACATAGTCAATGGGCCCGCTAGTTAACCTACATAGTGCAAGAGCCCGCTAGCTAACCTAGATAATCCAAGTGCCCGCTAGTTAACCTATATCGTCCAAGTGCCCGCTAGTTAACCTAGATCGTCCAAGTGCCCGCTAGTTAACCTACATAGTCCAATTGCCTGCTAGGTAACCTAGATAGTCCAACAGCCCGCTAGGTAAACTACATACTCCAAGAACCCGCTAGGCAACGTAGATAATTCAAGTGCCACCTAGGTAACTTACATAGTCCAAGTGCCCGCTAGGTAACCTACAAAGTCTAAGTGCCCGCTAGGTTATCTATATAGTCCAAATGTCCGCTAGGGAACCTACATAATCCAAGTGCCCGCTAGGTAACCTAGATAATCCAAGTGCCCGCTAGTTAACCTATATCGTCCAAGTGCCCGCAAGTTAACCTAGATCGTCCAAGTGCCCGCTAGTTAACCTACATAGTCAATGGGCCCGCTAGTTAACCTACATAGTGCAAGAGCCCGCTATCTAACCTAGATAGTCCAAGTGCTCACTAGTTATCCTACATAGTACAAGGGCCCACTAGTTGAGCTAGATAGTCCAAGTGCCCGTTAGTTAACCTACATGGTACAAGTGCCCGCTAGGTAACCTAAGTAGTCCAAATGTCCGATAGGGATCCTACATAGTCCAAGTGCCCGCTGGGTAACTTACATAGTCAAAGTGCCCGTTCGTTAACCTAGATAGTCCAAGTGCCCGCTAGGTAACCTAGACTGTCCTAGTGCCTGCTAGGTTACCTACATAGTCCAAGTACCCGTTCGTTAACCTAGATAGTCCAAGTGCCCGCTAGGAAACCTACAAAGTCTAAGAGCCCGCTAGGTAACCTAGATAGTCCAAGTGCCCGCTAGGAAACCTAGAATCCAAGTGCTCGCTTGTTAACCTACATAGTCCAAGTGCCCGCTATGTAACATAGATAGTCAAAGTGCCCGTTAGGTAACCTAGATAGTCCAAGTGACCGCTAGGTAACATACATTGTCCAAGTTCCCGCTAGGTAACCTAGATAGTCCAAGTGCCCGTTACCTAACCTAGATAGTCCAAGTGCCCGCTAGGCAACCTACATAGCCCAAGAGCCTATTCGTTAACCTAGAAGTCCAAGTGCCCGTTAGGTAACCTAGACAGTCCAAGTGTCCGCTAGGTTACCTGCATATTCCAAGTGCCCGTTCGTTAACCTAGATAGTCCAAGTGCCCACTAGGTAACCTACATAGTCCAAGTGCCCGCTAGGTAACCTATATAGTCCAAGTGCCCGCTAGGTAACCCAGATAGTCCAAGGGCCCGCTAGTTAACCTACATAGTCCAAGGGCTCTCTTGTTAACTTTGATAGTCCAAGTGCCCGCTAGTTAACCTAGATCATCCAAGTGCCCGCTAGTTAACCTAGATTGTCCAAGTGCCCGCTAGTTAACCTACATAGTCCAAGGACCCACTAGTCAACCTAGATAGACCATGTGTCCTCTAGTTAATCTACATAGTCCAAGTGCCCGTTCGTTAACCTATATACCAAGTCCCTGCTACGTAACCTAGATATTCCAAGGGCACGCTAGTTAACCTATATCGTCCAAGTGCCCACTAGGCAACCTAGATAGTCCAAGTGCTCACTAAGGAACCTACATAGTCCAAGTGCATGCTAGTTAACCTAGATAGTCCAACTGCCCGCTAGTTAACATAGATAGCCCAAGTGACCGCTAGGGAACGTACATAGTCCAAGTGCCCGCTAGGTAACCTAGATAGTGCAAGTGCCTGCTAGTTAACCTAGATAGTTCAAGTACCCGCTAGGTAACCTAGATCGTCCAAGTGCCCGTTCGGTAACCTAGATAATCCAAGTGCCCTTTAGGGAACCCAGAGAGTCCAAGGGCCCTCTAATAAACCTACATAGTCCATGGGCCCGCTAGTTAACCTACATATCCCAAGTGCCCGCTAGTTAACCTAGATAGTCCATGTGCCCGTTTGCTAACCTACATAGTCCAAGGGCCCGCTAGTTGACCTACATAGTCCAAGTGCCAGCTAGGTAACCTAGATAGTACAAGTGCCCGCTAGGGAACCTTGATAGTCCAAGTGCCTGTTAGCTAACCTAGATAGTCCAAGTGGCGACTAGTTAACCTACATAGTCCAAGTGCCCGTTTGTTAACCTAGATAATCCAAGTGCCCGCTAGGTAACCTAGACATTCAAAGTGCCTGTTAGTTAACCTACATAGTCCAAGTGCCTGATAGGGAACCTACATAATCAAAGTGCCCGCTAGGCAACCTACATAGTCCAAGTGCCCGTTACTTAACCTAGAGAGTCAAAGTGCCTGCTAGGTAACCTAGATAGTCCAAGTGCCCGCTAGGTAACCTACATAGTCCAAGTGCCCGCTAGGTAACCTAAATAGTCCAAATGCCCGCTAGGGAAACTACATAGTCCAAAGCCCGCTAGTTAACCTAGATAGTCCAAGTGCCTGCTAGTAAACCTACATAATCCATGGGCCCGCTAGTTAACCTATATAGTGCAAGGGCCCGCTAGTTAACCTAGATCGTGCAAGTGTCCGCTAGTTAACCTATATAGTCCAAGTGCCCGCTAGTTAATCTATATACCAAGTCCCCGCTACATAACCTAGATAGTCTAAGTGCCCGCTAGCGAACGTACATAGTCCCAGTGCCCGCTAGGTAACCTAAATAGTGCAAGTGCCCGCTAGTTAACCTAGAAAGTTCAAGTACCCGCTAGGTAACCTAGATCGTCCAAGGGCCCCCTAATTAGCCTACATAGTCCAAGTGCCCTTTAGGTAACCTAGATAGTCCAAGTGCCCGTTCGGTAACCTAGATACTCCATGTGCCCTTTAGGGGACCTAGATAGTCCAAGCGCCTGTTAGTAAACCTACATAGTCCATGGGCCCGCTAGTTAACCTACATATTCCAAGTGCCCACTAGTTAACCTACATAATCTAAGTGCCCGTTAGCTAACCTAGATAGTCCAAGGGACCGCGAGTTGACCTACATGGTCCAAGTGCCAACTAGGTATCTTAGATGGTACAAGTGCCCGCTAGATAACCTAAGTAGTCCAAATGTCCGATAGGGATCCTACATAGTCCAAGTGGCCACTAGGTAACCTACATAGGCCAAGTGCCCGTTCGTTAACCTAGATAGTCCAAGTGCCCGCTAGGTAACCTAGACGGTCCAAGTGCCCACTAGGGGACGTACTTAGTGCAAGTGCCCGTTAGCTAACCTAGATAGTCCAAGTGCCCGCTAGTTAACATTGATCATCCAAGTACCCGCTAGTTAACCTAGATAGTCCAAGTGCACGCTAGTTAACCTAGATAGTCCAAGTGCCCTCTAGTTAACCTATATCGTCCAAGTGCCCGCTAGTTAACCTACATAGTCCAAGGGCCCGCTAGTTAACGTACGTAGACCAAGGTCCGCTAGTTAATCTAGATACTCCAAGTGCTCGCTAGTTAACCTACATAGTACAAGGGCCCGCTTGTTGACCTATATAGTCCAAGTGCCCGCTAGTTAACCTAGATAGTCTAAGTGCCCGTTCGTTAACCTAGATAGTCCAAGTGCCAGCTAGGTAACCTAGACTGTCCATTGCCGGCTAGGTTACATACATATTCCAAGTGCCCGTTCGTTAACCTAGATAGTCAAAGTGCCCGCTAGGAAACCTACATAGTCCAAGGGCCCGCTAGGTAACCTAGATACTCCAAGTGCCCGCTAATTAACCTAGAGTCCAAGTGCTCGCTAGTTAGCCTACATACTCCAAGTGCCCGCTATGTAACCTAGACAGTCCAAGTGCCCGCTAGGTTACCTGCATATTCCAAGTTCCCCTTTCCTTAACTTGGATAGTCCAAGTGCCCGCTAGGTAACCTAGATAGTCCAAGGGCCCGCTAGTTAACCTACATAGTCCAAGCGCTCACTTGTTAACTTTGATAGTCCAAGTGCCCGCTAGTTAACCTAGATCGTCCAAGTGCCCGCTAGTTAACTTAGATTGTCCACGTGCCCGCTAGGGATCCTTCATAATCCAAGTGCCTGCTAGGTAACCTAGGTAGTCCAGTGCCCGCTAGTTAACCTAGATAGTCTTAGTGCCCGTTAGTTAACCTAGATAGACCAAATGCCCACTAGGGGACGTACATAGTCCAAGTGCCCGCTAGTTAACCTACATAGTCCAAGGTCCGCTAGTTAACCTAGATAGTCCATGTGCCCGCTAATTAACCTACATAGTACAAGGGCCCGCTAGTTGACCTAGATAGTCCAAGTGCCCGCTAGTTAACCTAAGTAGTACAAATGTCCGATAGGGATCCTACATATGCCAAGTGACCGCTAGTTAACCTACATAGTCCAAGTCCCCGCTAGGTAACCTAGACAGTCCAAGTGACCATTATGTTACCTACATAGTCCAAGTGCCCGTTCGTTAACCTACATAGTCCAATTGCCCGCTAGGTAACGTAGATAGCCCAAGTGCCCGCTAGGGAATGTACATAGTCCTAGTGCCCTCTAGGTAACCTAGATAGTCCAAGTGCCCGCTAGGTAACCAAGATAGTCCAAGTGCCCCCTAGGGTATGTACATAGTTCAAGTGCCAGCTAGGTAACCTAGATTGTCCAAGTGTCAGCTAGTTAACCTACATAGTACAAGTGCCCGCTAGGTAACTTAAATAGTCCAAGGGCCTGCTAGTTAACCTACATAGTCCAATGCCCGATAGGGAACCTACATAGTCCAAGTGCCCCCTGAGGAACCTACATAGTCCATGTTCCCGATAGGGAACCTTTATATTCCAAGTGCCCGTTAGGGAACCTAGATAATCCACGTGCCCATAGGGAACCTATAGTGTCCAAGTGCCCGCTAGGGAACCTACATAGTCAAAGTGCTCGCTAGGGAACCTGCATTGTGCAAGTGCCCGCTAGTTAACCTAGATAGACCAAGTGCCCGCTAGTTAACCTACATAGTCCAAGGTCAGCTAGTTAACCTAGATAGACCAAGTGACCGCTTGTTAACCTACATAGTCCAAGGTCAGCTAGTAAACCTAGATAGTACAAGTGCCCGCTAGTTAACCTACATAGTCCAAGACCTGCTACGTAACCTACACAGTCCAATTGCCCCCTAGTTAAACTAGACAGTCCAAGTACCTGATAGGGAACCTACATAGTCCAAGTGCTCGCTAGGGAACCTACATAATCCAAGTGCTCACTAGGCAACCTACATAGTCCAAGTGCCCGTTAGTTAACCAAGATAGTCAAAGTGCCTGCTAGGTAACCTAAATAGTCCAAGTGCCCGCAAGGGAACCTACATAGTCCAAGTGCCCGCTAGGTAACCTAGATAGTCCAATTGCCCATTGGCTAACCTAGATAGTCGAAGTGTCCCCTAGTTAACCTACATAGTCCAAGTGCCCGTTCGTTAACGTAGATAGGCCAAGTGCCCGCAAGGTAAACTAGACAGTCCAAGTGCCTGCTAGGTTACCTACATAGTCCAAGTGCACGTTCGTTAACCTAGATAGTCCAAGTGCCCGCTGGTAACCTACATAGTCCAATGGCCCGCTAAGTAACTTTGATAGTCCAAGTGCCTTCTAGTTAACCTACATAGTCCAAGTGCCCGCTAGGTAACCTACATAATCCAAGTGCACAATAGGTAACCTAAATAATCCAAATGCCCGCTAGGGAAACTACATAGACCAAGTGCCCGCTAGTTAACCTAGATAGTCCAAGTGCCCGCTAGTAAACCTAGATAGTCCAAGGCCCGCTAGTTAATCTAGATAGTCCAAGGGCCCGCTAGTTAACCTACATAGTCCAAGTGCCCTATAGGGAACCTACATAATCCAAGTGCCCGCTAGGGAACCTACATAGTCCAAGTGCTCGCTAGGGAACTTACATAGTCCATGGGCCCGCTAGGGAAACCACATAGTCCAAATGCCCGCTAGGGAATTTACATAGTCCAAGGGCCCGCTAGGGAACCTACATAGTCTAAGTGCCCGTTAGTTAACCTAGATAGTCCAACAGCCCGCTAGGTAACCTACATACTCCAAGAACCCGCTAGGTAACGTAGATAGTTCAAGTGCCAGCTAGGTAACCTAGATAGTCCAAGTGCCCGCTAGGTAACCTACAAAATCTAAGTGCCCGCTAGGTTATCTATGTAGTCCAAATGCCCGCTAGGGAATCTACATAGTCCAAGGGCCCGCTAGTTAACGTAGATAATCCAAGTTCCGCTAGTTAATCTACATAGTCCAAGGGCCCGCTAGTTAACTTACATAGTCCAAGTACCCGCTAGTTAACCTAGATCGTCCAAGTGCCCGCTAGGTAACCTACATAGCCCAAAGGCCCGCTAGTTAACCTACATAGTCCAAGGGCCCGCTAGCTAACCTACAAAGTCTAAGTGCCCGCTAGGTTATCTATATAGTCCAAATGCCCGCTAGGGAACCTACATAGTCCAAGTGCCCGCTAGTTAACCTAGATAGTCCTAGTGCCCGTTAGTTAACCTAGGATGTCCAAGTGCCCACTAGGGGACGTACTTAGTCCAAGTGCCCGTTAGCTAACCTAGATAGTCCAAGTGCCCGCTAGTTAACATTGATCATCCAAGTGCCCGCTAGTTAACCTAGATAGTCCAAGTGCCCTGTAGTTAACCTATATCGTCCAAGTGCCCGCTAGTTAACCTACATAGTCCAAGGGCCCGCTAGTTAACGTACGTAGACCAAGGTCCGCTAGTTAATCTAGATACTCCAAGTGCTCGCTAGTTAACCTACATAGTACAAGGGCCCGCTAGTTGACCTATATAGTCCAAGTGCCCGCTAGTTAACCTAGATAGTCCAAGTGCCCGTTCGTTAACCTAGATAGTCCAAGTGCCAGCTAGGTGACCTAGACTGTCCAAGTGCCCGCTAGGTTACCTACATATTGCAAGTGCCCGTTCGTTAACCTAGATAGTCAAAGTGCCCGCTAGGAAACCTACATAGTCCAAGGGCCCGCTAGGTAACCTAGAGAGTCCAAGTGCCCGCTAGGTAACCTAGAGTCCAAGTGCTCGCTAGTTAGCCTACATACTCCAAGTGCCCGCTCTGTAACCTAGACAGTCCAAGTGCCCGCTAGGTTACCTGCATATTCCAAGTTCCCCTTTCGTTAACTTAGATAGTCCAAGTGCCCGCTAGGTAACCTAGATAGTCCAAGGGCCCGCTTGTTAACCTACATAGTCCAAGCGCTCACTTGTTAACTTTGATAGTCCAAGTGCCCGCTAGTTAACCTAGATCGTCCAAGTGCCCGCTAGTTAACTTAGATTGTCCATGTGCCCGCTAGGGATCCTTCATAATCCAAGTGCCTGCTAGGTAACCTAGGTAGTCCAGTGCCCGCTAGTTAACCTAGATAGTCCTAGTGCCCGTTAGTTAACCTAGATAGTCCAAATGCCCACTAGGGGACTTACATAGTCCAAGTGCCCGCTAGTTAACCTACATAGTCCAAGGTCCGCTAGTTAACCTAGATAGTCCATGTGCCCGCTAATTAACCTACATAGTACAAGGGCCCGCTAGTTGACCTAGATAGTCCAAGTGCCCGCTAGTTAACCTAGATAGTCAAAGTGCCCGCTAGTTAACCTAAGTAGTACAAATGTCCGATAGGGATCCTACATTGGCCAAGTGACCGCTAGTTAACCTACATAGTCCAAGTCCCCGCTAGGTAACCTAGACAGTCCAAGTGACCATTATGTTACCTACATAGTCCATGTGCCCATTCGTTAACCTACATAGTCAAATTGCCCGCTAGGTAACGTAGATAGCCCAAGTGCCCTCTAGGGAACGTACATAGTCCAAGTGCCCTCTAGGTAACCTAGATAGTCCAAGTGCCCGCTAGTTAACCTACATAGTCCAAGTGCGTGCTAGGTAAACTACATAGTCCAAGTGCCCACTAGGTAACCCAGACAGTCCAATTGCCCGCTAGTTAACCTAGACAGTCCAAGTACCCGTTAGGGAACCTACATAGTCCAAGTGCCCGCTGGGAACCTACATAGTCCAAGTGCTCGCTAGGCAACCTACATAGTCCAAGTGTCCGTTAGTTAACCTAGATAGTCAAAGCGCCTGCTAGGTAACCTAAATAGTCCAAGTGCCCGCTAGGTAACCTAGATAGTCCAATTGCCCGTTGGCTAACCTAGATAGTCGAAGTATCCGCTAGTTAACCTACATAGTCCAAGTGTCCGTTCGTTAACCTAGATAGACCAAGTGCCCGCTAGGTAACCAAGATAGTCCAAGTGCCCCCTAGGGTATGTACATAGTTCAAGTGCCAGCTAGGTAACCTAGATTGTCCAAGTGTCCGCTAGTTAACCTACATAGTACAAGTGCCCGCTAGGTAACCTAGATAGTCCAAGGGCCTGCTAGTTAACCTACATAGTCCAATGCCCTATAGGGAACCTACATAGTCCAAGTGCCCGCTGAGGAACCTACATAGTCCAAGTTCCCGATAGGGAACCTGTATATTCCAAGTGCCCGTTAGGGAACCTGTATATTCCAAGTGCCCGTTAGGGATCCTAGATAGTCCAAGTGCCCGCTAGGGAACCTACATAGTCAAAGTGTTCGCTAGGGAACCTGCATTGTGCAAGTGCCCGCTAGTTAACCTAGATAGTCCAAGTGCCCGCTAGTTAACCTACATAGTCCAAGGTCAGCTAGTTAACCTAGATAGTCCAAGTGCCCGCTAGTTAACCTACATAGTCCAAGAACCCGCTAGTTAACCTAGATAGTCCAAGTGCCCGCTAGTTAACCTACATAGTCCAAGGGCCCGCTAGTTAACCTAGATATTCCAAGTGCCCGCTAGTTAACCTAGATCGTCCAAGTGTCCGCTAGTTAACCTACATAGTCCAAGTTCCCGCTAGGTAACCTACACATTCCAATTGCCCCCTAGTTAACCTAGACAGTCCAAGTACCTATAGGGAACCTACATAGTCCAAGTGCTCGCTAGGGAACCTACATAGTCCAAGTGCTCACTAGGCAACCTACATAGTGCAAGTGCCCGTTAGTTAACCTAGATAGTCAATGTGCCTGCCAAGTAACCTAAATAATCCAAGTGCCCGCAAGGGAACCTACATAGTCCAAGTGCCCGCTAGGTAACCTAGATAGTCCAATTGCCCATTAGCTAACCTAGATAGTCGAAGTGTCCCCTAGTTAACCTACATAGTCCAAGTGCCCATTCGTTAACGTAGATAGGCCAAGTGCCCGCTAGGTAACCTAGACAGTCCAAGTGCCCGCTAGGTTACCTACATAGTCCAAGTGCACGTTCGTTAACCTAGATAGTCCAAGTGCCCGCTGGTAACCTACATAGTCCAATGGCCCGCTAGGTAACCTGGATAGTCCAAGTGCCTTCTAGTTAACCTACATAGTCCAAGTGCCCGCTAGGTAACCTACATAATCCAATTGCACAATAGGTAACCTAAATAATCCAAATGCCCGCTAGGGAAACTACATAATCCAAGTGCCCGCGAGTTAACTTAGATAGTCCAAGTGCCCGCTAGTAAACCTAGATAGTCCAAGGGCCTGCTAGTTAATCTAGATAGTCCAAGTGCCCGCTAGTTAACCTAGATAGTCCAAGGGCCCGCTAGTTAACCTACATAGTCCAAGTGCCCGATAGGGAACCTACACAATCCAAGTGCCCGCTAGAGAACCTACATAGTCCAAGTGCCCGCTAGGGATCTTACATAGTCCAAGGGCCTGCTAGGGAAACTACATAGTCCAAGTGCCCGCTAGGGAACTTACATAGTCCAAGGGCCCGCTAGGGAACCTACATAGTCCAAGTGCCCGTTAGTTAACCTAGATAGTCCAAGTGCCCGCTTGGTAACATAGATAGTCCAACAGCCCGCTAGGTAAACTACATACTCCAAGAACCCGCTAGGTAACGTAGATAGTTCAAGTGCCAGCTAAGTAACCTAGATAGTCGAAGTGCCCGCTAGGTTATCTATGTAGTCCAAAAGCCCGCTAGGGAATCTACATAGTCCAAGGGCCCGCTAGTTAACGTAGATAGTCCAAGTGCCGCTAGTTAATCTACATAGTCCAAGCGCTCACTTGTTAACTTTGATAGTCCAAGTGCCCGCTAGTTAACCTAGATCGTCCAAGTGCCCGCTAGTTAACTTAGATTGTCCATGTGCCCGCTAGGGATCCTTCATAATCCAAGTGCCTGCTAGGTAACCCAGGTAGTCCAGTGCCCGCTAGTTAACCTAGATAGTCCTAGTGCCCGTTAGTTAACCTAGATAGTCCAAATGCCTACTAGGGGACGTACATATTCCAAGTGCCCGCTAGTTAACCTACATAGTCCAAGGTCCGCTAGTTAACCTAGATAGTCCATGTGCCCGCTAATTAACCTACATATTACATGGGCCCGCTAGTTGACCTAGATAGTCCAAGTGCCCGCTAGTTAACCTAGATAGTCAAAGTGCCCGCTAGTTAACCTAAGTAGTACAAATATCCGACAGGGATCCTACATAGGCCAAGTGACCGCTAGTTAACCTACATAGTCCAAGTCCCCGCTAGGTAACCTAGACAGTCCAAGTGACCATTATGTTACCTACATAGTCCATGTGCCCATTCGTTAACCTACATAGTCCAATTGCCCGCTAGGTAACGTAGATAGCCCAAGTGCCCTCTAGGGAACATACATAGTCCAAGTGCCCTCTAGGTAACCTAGATAGTCCAAGTGCCCGCTAGTTAACCTACATAGTCCAAGTGCGTGCTAGGTAAACTACATAGTCCAAGTGCCCACTAGGTAACCCAGACAGTCCAATTGCCCGCTAGTTAACCCAGACAGTCCAAGTACCCGATAGGGAACCTACATAGTCCAAGTGCCCGCTGGGAACCTACAAAGTCCAAGTGCTCGCTAGGCAACCTACATAGTCCAAGTGCCCGTTAGTTAACCTAGATAGTCAAAGCGCCTGCTAGGTAACCTAAATAGTCCAAGTGCCCGCTAGGTAACCTAGATAGTCCAATTGCCCGTTGGCTAACCTAGATAGTCGAAGTGTCCGCTAGTTAACCTACATAGTCCAAGTGTCCGTTCGTTAACCTAGATAGGCCAAGTGCCCGCTAGGTAACCAAGATAGTCCAAGTGCCCCCTAGGGTATGTACATAGTTCAAGTGCCAGCTAGGTAACCTAGATTGTCCAAGTGTCCGCTAGTTAACCTACATAGTACATGTGCCCGCTAGGTAACCTTGATAGTCCAAGGGCCTGCTAGTTAACCTACATAGTCCAATGCCCTATAGGGAACCTACATAGTCCAAGTGCCCGCTGAGGAACCTACATAGTCCAAGTTCCCGATAGGGAACCTGTATATTCCAAGTGCCCGTTAGGGAACCTGTATATTCCAAGTGCCCATTAGGGAACCTAGATAGTCCAAGTGCCCACTAGGGAACCTACATAGTCAAAGTGCTCGCTAGGGAACCTGCATTGTGCAAGTGCCCGCTAGTTAACCTAGATAGTCCAAGTCCCCGCTAGTTAACCTACATAGTCCAAGGTCAGCTAGTTAACCTAGATAGTCCAAGTGCCCGCTAGTTAACCTACATAGTCCAAGAACCCGCTAGTTAACCTAGATAGTCCAAGTGCCCGCTAGTTAACCTACATAGTCCAAGGGCCCGCTAGTTAACCTAGATATTCCAAGTGCCCGCTAGTTAACCTAGATCGTCCAAGTGTCCGCTAGTTAACCTACACATTCCATTTGCCCCCTAGTTAACCTAGACAGTCCAAGTACCTGATAGGGAACCTACATAGTCCAAGTGCTCGCTAGGGAACCTACATAGTCCAAGTGCTCACTAGGCAACCTACATAGTCCAAGTGCCCGTTAGTTAACCTAGATAGTCAATGTGCCTGCTAAGTAACCTAAATTATCCAAGTGCCCGCAAGGGAACCTACATAGTCCAAGTGCCCGCTAGGTAACCTAGATAGTCCAATTGCCCATTAGCTAACCTAGATAGTCGAAGTGTCCCCTAGTTAACCTACATAGTCCAAGTGCCCGTTCGTTAACGTAGATAGGCCAAGTGCCCGCTAGGTAACCTAGACAGTCCAAGTGCCTGCTAGGTTACCTACATAGTCCAAGTGCACGTTCGTTAACCAGATAGTCCAAGTGCCCGCTGGTAACCTACATAGTCCAATGGCCCGCTAGGTAACCTTGATAGTCCAAGTGCCGTCTAGTTAACCTACATAGTCCAAGTGCCCGCTAGGTAACCTACATAATTCAATTGCACAATAGGTAACCTAAATAATCCAAATGCCCGCTAGGGAAACTACATAATCCAAGTGCCCGCTAGTTAACTTAGATAGTCCAAGTGCCCGCTAGTAAACCTAGATATTCCAAGGGCCTGCTAGTTAATCTAGATAGTCCAAGTGCCCGTTAGTTAACCTAGATAGTCCAAGGGCCCGCTAGTTAACCTACATAGTCCAAGTGCCCGATAGGGAACCTACATAATCCAAGTGCCCACTAGAGGACCTACATAGTCCAAGTGCCCGCTAGGGAACTTACATAGTCCAAGGGCCCGCTAGGGAAACTACATAGTCCAAGTGCCCGCTAGGGAACTTACATAGTCCAAGGGCCCGCTATGGAACCTACATAGTCCAAGTGCCCGTTAGTTAACCTAGATAGTCCAAGTGACCGCTTGGTAACCTAGATAGTCCAACAGTCCGCTAGGTAACCTACATACTCCAAGAACCCGCTAGGTAACGTTGATAGTTCAAGTGCCAGCTAGGTAACCTAGATAGTCCAAGTGCCCGCTAGGTTATCTATGTAGTCCAAATGCCCGCTAGGGAATCTACATAGTCCAAGGGCCCGCTAGTTAACGTAGATAGTCCAAGTGCTGCTAGTTAATCTACATAGTCCAAGGGCCCGCTAGTTAACCTACATAGTCCAAGTACCCGCTAGTTAACCTAGATCGTCCAAGTGCCCACTAGGTAACCTACATAGCCCAAGGGCCCGCTAGTTAACCTACATAGTCCAAGGGCCCGCTAGCTAACCTACAAAGTCTAAGTGCCCGCTAGGTTATCTATATAGTCCAAATGCCCGCTAGGGAACCTACATAGTCCAAATGCCCGCTAGTTAACCTAGATCGTCGAAGTGCCCGCTAGTTAACCAACATAGTCAATGGGCCCACTAGATAACCTACAAAGTGCAAGAGCCCGCTAGTTAACCTAGATCGTGCAAGTGTCTGCTAGTTAACCTACATAGTCCAAGTGCCAGTTAGCTAACCTAGATAGTCCAAGGGCCCGCTAGTTGACCTAGATAGTCCAAGTGCCCGCTAGTTAACCAAGATAGTCCTAGTGCCCGTTAGTTAACCTAGGGTGTCCAAGTGCCCACTAGGGGACGTACTTAGTGCAAGTGCCCGTTAGCTAACCTAGATAGTCCAAGTGCCCGCTAGTTAACATTGATCATCCAAGTGCCCGCTAGTTAACCTAGATAGTCCAAGTGCACGCTAGTTAACCTAGATAGTCCAAGGGCCCTCTAGTTAACCTATATCGTCCAAGTGCCCGCTAGTTAACCTACATAGTCCAAGGGCCCGCTAGTTAACGTACGTAGACCAAGGTCCGCTAGTTAATCTAGATACTCCAAGTGCTCGCTAGTTAACCTACATAGTACAAGGGCCCGCTTGTTGACCTATATAGTCCAAGTGCCCGCTAGTTAACCTAGATAGTCCAAGTGCCCGTTCGTTAACCTAGATAGTCCAAGTGCCAGCTAGGTAACCTAGACTGTCCATTGCCCGCTAGGTTACCTACATATTCCAAGTGTCCGTTCGTTAACCTAGATAGTCAAAGTGCCCGCTAGGAAACCTACATAGTCCAAGGGCCCGCTAGGTAACCTAGATACTCCAAGTGCCCGCTAATTAACCTAGAGTCCAAGTGCTCGCTAGTTAGCCTACATACTCCAAGTGCCCGCTATGTAACCTAGACAGTCCAAGTGCCCGCTAGGTTACCTGCATATTCCAAGTTCCCCTTTCCTTAACTTAGATAGTCCAAGTGCCCGCTAGGTAACCTAGATAGTCCAAGGGCCCGCTAGTTAACCTACATAGTCCAAGCGCTCACTTGTTAACTTTGATAGTCCAAGTGCCCGCTAGTTAACCTAGATCGTCCAAGTGCCCGCTAGTTAACTTAGATTGTCCACGTGCCCGCTAGGGATCCTTCATAATCCAAGTGCCTGCTAGGTAACCTAGGTAGTCCAGTGCCCGCTAGTTAACCTAGATAGTCCTAGTGCCCCTTAGTTAACCTAGATAGACCAAATGCCCACTAGGGGACGTACATAGTCCAAGTGCCCGCTAGTTAACCTACATAGTCCAAGGTCCGCTAGTTAACCTAGATAGTCCATGTGCCCGCTAATTAACCTACATAGTACAAGGGTCCGCTAGTTGACCTAGATAGTCCAAGTGCCCGCTAGTTAACCTAAGTAGTACAAATGTCCGATAGGGATCCTACATATGCCAAGTGACCGCTAGTTAACCTACATAGTCCAAGTCCCCGCTAGGTAACCTAGACAGTCCAAGTGACCATTATGTTACCTACATAGTCCAAGTGCCCGTTCGTTAACCTACATAGTCCAATTGCCCGCTAGGTAACGTAGATAGCCCAAGTGCCCGCTAGGGAATGTACATAGTCCTAGTGCCCTCTAGGTAACCTAGATAGTCCAAGTGCCCGCTAGGTAACCAAGATAGTCCAAGTGCCCCCTAGGGTATGTACATAGTTCAAGTGCCAGCTAGGTAACCTAGATTGTCCAAGAGTCAGCTAGTTAACCTACATAGTACAAGTGCCCGCTAGGTAACTTAAATAGTCCAAGGGCCTGCTAGTTAACCTACATAGTCCAATGCCCGATAGGGAACCTACATAGTCCAAGTGCCCCCTGAGGAACCTACATAGTCCATGTTCCCGATAGGGAACCTTTATATTCCAAGTGCCCGTTAGGGAACCTAGATAGTCCACGTGCCCATAGGGAACCTATAGTGTCCAAGTGCCCGCTAGGGAACCTACATAGTCAAAGTGCTCGCTAGGGAACCTGCATTGTGCAAGTGCCCGCTAGTTAACCTAGATAGTCCAAGTGCCCGCTAGTTAACCTACATAGTCCAAGGTCAGCTAGTTAACCTAGATAGACCAAGTGACCGCTTGTTAACCTACATAGTCCAAGGTCAGCTAGTTAACCTAGATAGTCCAAGTGCCCGCTAGTTAACCTACATAGTCCAAGTTCCCGCTACGTAACCTACACAGTCCAATTGCCCCCTAGTTAACCTAGACAGTCCAAGTACCTGATAGGGAACCTACATAGTCCAAGTGCTCGCTAGGGAACCTACATAATCCAAGTGCTCACTAGGCAACCTACATAGTCCAAGTGCCCGTTAGTTAACCTAGATAGTCAAAGTGCCTGCTAGGTAACCTAAATAGTCCAAGTGCCCGCAAGGGAACCTACATAGTCCAAGTGCCCGCTAGGTAACCTAGATAGTCCAATTGCCCATTGGCTAACCTAGATAGTCGAAGTGTCCCCTAGTTAACCTACATAGTCCAAGTGCCCGTTCGTTAACGTAGATAGGCCAAGTGCCCGCTAGGTAAACTAGACAGTCCATGTGCCTGCTAGGTTACCTACATAGTCCAAGTGCACGTTCGTTAACCTAGATAGTCCAAGTGCCCGCTGGTAACCTACATAGTCCAATGGCCCGCTAAGTAACTTTGATAGTCCAAGTGCCTTCTAGTTAACCTACATAGTCAAGTGCCCGCTAGGTAACCTACATAATCCAAGTGCACAATAGGTAACCTAAATAATCCAAATGCCCGCTAGGGAAACTACATAGACCAAGTGCCCGCTAGTTAACCTAGATAGTCCAAGTGCCCGCTAGTAAACCTAGATAGTCCAAGGCCTGCTAGTTAACCTACATAGTCCAAGTGCCCGATAGGGAACCTACATAATCCAAGTGCCCGCTAGGGAACCTACATAGTCCAAGTGCTCGCTAGGGAACTAACATAGTCCATGGGCCCGCTAGGGAAACCACATAGTCCAAATGCCCGCTAGGGAATTTACATAGTCCAAGGGCCCGCTAGGGAACCTACATAGTCCAAGTGCCCGTTAGTTAACCTAGATAGTCGAACAGCCCGCTAGGTAACCTACATACTCCAAGAACCCGCTAGGTAACGTAGATAGTTCAAGTGCCAGCTAGGTAAACTAGATAGTCCAAGTGCCCGGTAGGTAACCTACAAAATCTAAGTGCCCGCTAGGTTATCTATGTAGTCCAAATGCCCGCTAGGGAATCTACATAGTCCAAGGGCCCGCTAGTTAACGTAGATAATCCAAGTTCCGCTAGTTAATCTACATAGTCCAAGGGCCCGCTAGTTAACTTACATAGTCCAAGTACCCGCTAGTTAACCTAGATCGTCCAAGTGCCCGCTAGGTAACCTACATAGCCCAAAGGCCCGCTAGTTAACCTACATAGTCCAAGGGCCCGCTAGCTAACCTACAAAGTCTAAGTGCCCGCTAGGTTATCTATATAGTCCAAATGCCCGCTAGGGAACCTACATAGTCCAAGTGCCCGCTAGTTAACCTAGATAGTCCTAGTGCCCGTTAGTTAACCTAGGATGTCCAAGTGCCCACTAGGGGACGTACTTAGTCCAAGTGCCCGTTAGCTAAACTAGATAGTCCAAGTGCCCGCTAGTTAACATTGATCATCCAAGTGCCCGCTAGTTAACCTAGATAGTCCAAGTGCCCTGTAGTTAACCTATATCGTCCAAGTGCCCGCTAGTTAACCTACATAGTCCAAGGGCCCGCTAGTTAACGTACGTAGACCAAGGTCCGCTAGTTAACCTAGATACTCCAAGTGCCCGCTAGTTAACCTACATAGTACAAGGGCCCGCTAGTTGACCTAGATAGTCCAAGTGCCCGCTAGTTAACCTAGATAGTCCAAGTGCCGTTCGTTAACCTAGATAGTCCAAGTGCCAGCTAGGTAACCTAGACTGTCCAAGTGCCCGCTAGGTTACCTACATATTGCAAGTGCCCGTTCGTTAACCTAGATAGTCAAAGTGCCCGCTAGGAAACCTACATAGTCCAAGGGCCCGCTAGGTAACCTAGATAGTCCAAGTGCCCGCTAGGTAACTTATATTGTCCAAGTTCCCGCTAGGTAACCTAGATACTCAAAGTGCCCGTTACCTAACCTAGATTGTCCAAGTGCCCGCTAAGCATCCTACATAGTCCAAGTGCCCGTTCGTTAACCTAGAAGTCCAAGTGCCCGCTAGGTAACCTAGATAGTCCAAGTGCCCGCTAGGTTATCTATGTAGTCCAAATGCCCGCTAGGGAATCTACATAGTCCAAGGGCCCGCTAGTTAACGTAGATAGTCCAAGTGCTGCTAGTTAATCTACATAGTCAAAGGGCCCGCTAGTTAACCTACATAGTCCAAGTACCCGCTAGTTAACCTAGATCGTCCAAGTGCCCACTAGGTAACCTACATAGCCCAAGGGCCCGCTAGTTAACCTACATAGTCCAAGGGTCCGCTAGCTAACCTACAAAGTCTAAGTGCCCGCTAGGTTATCTATATAGTCCAAATGCCCGCTAGGGAACCTACATAGTCCAAATGCCCGCTAGTTAACCTAGATCGTCGAAGTGCCCGCTAGTTAACCAACATAGTCAATGGGCCCACTAGATAACCTACAAAGTGCAAGAGCCCGCTAGTTAACCTAGATCGTGCAAGTGTCTGCTAGTTAACCTACATAGTCCAAGTGCCAGTTAGCTAACCTAGATAGTCCAAGGGCCCGCTAGTTGACCTAGATAGTCCAAGTGCCCGCTAGTTAACCTAGATAGTCCTAGTGCCCTTTAGTTAACCTAGGGTGTCCAAGTGCCCACTAAGGGACGTACTTAGTGCAAGTGCCCGTTAGCTAACCTAGATAGTCCAAGTGCCCGCTAGTTAACATTGATCATCCAAGTGCCCGCTAGTTAACCTAGATAGTCCAAGTGCACGCTAGTTAACCTAGATAGTCCAAGGGCCCTCTAGTTAACCTATATCGTCCAAGTGCCCGCTAGTTAACCTACATAGTCCAAGAGCCCGCTAGTTAACGTACGTAGACCAAGGTCCGCTAGTTAATCTAGATACTCCAAGTGCCCGCTAGTTAACCTAGATAGTCCTAGTGCCCTTTAGTTAACCTAGGGTGTCCAAGTGCCCACTAAGGGACGTACTTAGTGCAAGTGCCCGTTAGCTAACCTAGATAGTCCAAGTGCCCGCTAGTTAACATTGATCATCCAAGTGCCCGCTAGTTAACCTAGATAGTCCAAGTGCACGCTAGTTAACCTAGATAGTCCAAGGGCCCTCTAGTTAACCTATATCGTCCAAGTGCCCGCTAGTTAACCTACATAGTCCAAGAGCCCGCTAGTTAACGTACGTAGACCAAGGTCCGCTAGTTAATCTAGATACTCCAAGTGCTCGCTAGTTAACCTACATAGTACAAGGGCCCGCTAGTTGACCTATATAGTCCAAGTGCCCGCTATTAACCTAGATAGTCCAAGTGCCCGTTCGTTAACCTAGATAGTCCAAGTGCCAGCTAGGTAACCTAGACTGTCCATTGCCCGCTAGGTTACCTACATATTCCAAGTGCCCGTTCGTTAACCTAGATAGTCAAAGTGCCCGCTAGGAAACCTACATAGTCCAAGGGCCCGCTAGGTAACCTAGATACTCCAAGTGCCCGCTAATTAACCTAGAGTCCAAGTGCTCGCTAGTTAGCCTACATACTCCAAGTGCCCGCTATGTAACCTAGACAGTCCAAGTGCCCGCTAGGTTACCTGCATATTCCAAGTTCCCCTTTCCTTAACTTAGATAGTCCAAGTGCCCGCTAGGTAACCTAGATAGTCCAAGGGCCCGCTAGTTAACCTACATAGTCCAAGCGCTCACTTGTTAACTTTGATAGTCCAAGTGCCCGCTAGTTAACCTAGATCGTCCAAGTGCCCGCTAGTTAAGTTAGATTGTCACGTGCCCGCTAGGGATCCTTCATAATCCAAGTGACTGCTAGGTAACCTAGGTAGTCCAGTGCCCGCTAGTTAACCTAGATAGTCCTAGTGCCCGTTAGTTAACCTAGATAGACCAAATGCCCACTAGGGGACGTACATAGTCCAAGTGCCCGCTAGTTAACCTACATAGTCCAAGGTCCGCTAGTTAACCTAGATAGTCCATGTGCCCGCTAATTAACCTACATAGTACAAGGGCCCGCTAGTTGACCTAGATAGTCCAAGTGCCCGCTAGTTAACCTAAGTAGTACAAATGTCCGATAGGGATCCTACATATGCCAAGTGACCGCTAGTTAACCTACATAGTCCAAGTCCCCGCTAGGTAACCTAGACAGTCCAAGTGACCATTATGTTACCTACATAGTCCAAGTGCCCGTTCGTTAACCTACATAGTCCAATTGCCCGCTAGGTAACGTAGATAGCCCAAGTGCCCGCTAGGGAATGTACATAGTCCTAGTGCCCTCTAGGTAACCTAGATAGTCCAAGTGCCCGCTAGGTAACCAAGATAGTCCAAGTGCCCCCTAGGGTATGTACATAGTTCAAGTGCCAGCTAGGTAACCTAGATTGTCCAAGTGTCAGCTAGTTAACCTACATAGTACAAGTGCCCGCTAGGTAACTTAAATAGTCCAAGGGCCTGCTAGTTAACCTACATAGTCCAATGCCCGATAGGGAACCTACATAGTCCAAGTGCCCCCTGAGGAACCTACATAGTCCATGTTCCCGATAGGGAACCTTTATATTCCAAGTGCCCGTTAAGGAACCTAGATAGTCCACGTGCCCATAGGGAACCTATAGTGTCCAAGTGCCCGCTAGGGAACCTACATAGCCCAAAGGCCCGCTAGTTAACCTACATAGTCCAAGGGCCCGCTAGCTAACCTACAAAGTCTAAGTGCCCGCTAGGTTATCTATATAGTCCAAATGCCCGCTAGGGAACCTACATAGTCCAAGTGCCCGCTAGTTAACCTAGATAGTCCTAGTGCCCGTTAGTTAACCTAGGATGTCCAAGTGCCCACTAGGGGACGTACTTAGTCCAAGTGCCCGTTAGCTAACCTAGATAGTCCAAGTGCCCGCTAGTTAACATTGATCATCCAAGTGCCCGCTAGTTAACCTAGATAGTCCAAGTGCCCTGTAGTTAACCTATATCGTCCAAGTGCCCGCTAGTTAACCTACATAGTCCAAGGGCCCGCTAGTTAACGTACGTAGACCAAGGTCCGCTAGTTAACCTAGATACTCCAAGTGCCCGCTAGTTAACCTACATAGTACAAGGGCCTGCTAGTTGACCTAGATAGTCCAAGTGCCCGCTAGTTAACCTAGATAGTCCAAGTGCCGTTCGTTAACCTAGATAGTCCAAGTGCCAGTTAGGTAACCTAGACTGTCCAAGTGCCCGCTAGGTAACCTACATATTCCAAGTGTCCGTTCGTTAACCTAGATAGTCAAAGTGCCCGCTAGGAAACCTACATAGTCCAAGGGCCCGCTAGGTAACCTAGATAGTCCAAGTGCCCGCTAGGTAACTTATATTGTCCAAGTTCCCGCTAGGTAACCTAGATACTCAAAGTGCCCGTTACCTAACCTAGATTGTCCAAGTGCCCGCTAAGCATCCTACATAGTCCAAGTGCCCGTTCGTTAACCTAGAAGTCCAAGTGCCCGCTAGGTAACCTAGATAGTCCAAGTGCCCGCTAGGTTATCTATGTAGTCCAAATGCCCGCTAGGGAATCTACATAGTCCAAGGGCCCGCTAGTTAACGTAGATAGTCCAAGTGCTGCTAGTTAATCTACATAGTCAAAGGGCCCGCTAGTTAACCTACATAGTCCAAGTACCCGCTAGTTAACCTAGATCGTCCAAGTGCCCACTAGGTAACCTACATAGCCCAAGGGCCCGCTAGTTAACCTACATAGTCCAAGGGCCCGCTAGCTAACCTACAAAGTCTAAGTGCCCGCTAGGTTATCTATATAGTCCAAATGCCCGCTAGGGAACCTACATAGTCCAAATGCCCGCTAGTTAACCTAGATCGTCGAAGTGCCCGCTAGTTAATCAACATAGTCAATGGGCCCACTAGATAACCTACAAAGTGCAAGAGCCCGCTAGTTAACCTAGATCGTGCAAGTGTCTGCTAGTTAACCTACATAGTCCAAGTGCCAGTTAGCTAACCTAGATAGTCCAAGGGCCCGCTAGTTGACCTAGATAGTCCAAGTGCCCGCTAGTTAACCTAGATAGTCCTAGTGCCCGTTAGTTAACCTAGGGTGTCCAAGTGCCCACTAGGGGACGTACTTAGTGCAAGTGCCCGTTAGCTAACCTAGATAGTCCAAGTGCCCGCTAGTTAACATTGATCATCCAAGTGCCCGCTAGTTAACCTAGATAGTCCAAGTGCACGCTAGTTAACCTAGATAGTCCAAGTGCCCTCTAGTTAACCTATATCGTCCAAGTGCCCGCTAGTTAACCTACATAGTCCAAGGGCCCGCTAGTTAACGTACGTAGACCAAGGTCCGCTAGTTAATCTAGATACTCCAAGTGCTCGCTAGTTAACCTACATAGTACAAGGGCCCGCTTGTTGACCTATATAGTCCAAGTGCCCGCTAGTTAACCTAGATAGTCCAAGTGCCCGTTCGTTAACCTAGATAGTCCAAGTGCCAGCTAGGTAACCTAGACTGTCCATTGCCCGCTAGGTTACCTACATATTCCAAGTGCCCGTTCGTTAACCTAGATAGTCAAAGTGCCCGCTAGGAAACCTACATAGTCCAAGGGCCCGCTAGGTAACCTAGATACTCCAAGTGCCCGCTAATTAACCTAGAGTCCAAGTGCTCGCTAGTTAGCCTACATACTCCAAGTGCCCGCTATGTAACCTAGACAGTCCAAGTGCCCGCTAGGTTACCTGCATATTCCAAGTTCCCCTTTCCTTAACTTAGATAGTCCAAGTGCCCGCTAGGTAACCTAGATAGTCCAAGGGCCCGCTAGTTAACCTACATAGTCCAAGCGCTCACTTGTTAACTTTGATAGTCCAAGTGCCCGCTAGTTAACCTAGATCGTCCAAGTGCCCGCTAGTTAACTTAGATAGTCCACGTGCCCGCTAGGGATCCTTCATAATCCAAGTACCTGCTAGGTAACCTAGGTAGACCAGTGCCCGCTAGTTAACCTAGATAGTCCTAGTTCCCGTTAGTTAACCTAGATAGACCAAATGCCCACTAGGGGACGTACATAGTCCAAGTGCCCGCTAGTTAACCTACATAGTCCAAGGTCCGCTAGTTAACGTAGATAGTCCATGTGCCTGCTAATTAACCTACATAGTACAAGGGCCCGCTAGTTGACCTAGATAGTCCAAGTGCCCGCTAGTTAACCTAAGTAGTACAAATGTCCGATAGGGATCCTACATATGCCAAGTGACCGCTAGTTAACCTACATTGTCCAAGTACCCGCTAGGTAACCTAGACAGTCCAAGTGACCATTATGTTACCTACATAGTCCAAGTGCCCGTTCGTTAACCTACATAGTCCAATTGCCCGCTAGGTAACGTAGATAGCCCAAGTGCCCGCTAGGGAATGTACATAGTCCTAGTGCCCTCTAGGTAACCTAGATAGTCCAAGTGCCCGCTAGGTAACCAAGATAGTCCAAGTGCCCCCTAGGGTATGTACATAGTTCAAGTGCCAACTAGGTAACCTAGATTGTCCAAGTGTCAGCTAGTTAACCTACATAGTACAAGTGCCCGCTAGGTAACTTAAATAGTCCAAGGGCCTGCTAGTTAACCTACATAGTCCAATGCCCGATAGGGAACCTACATAGTCCAAGTGCCCCCTGAGGAACCTACATAGTCCATGTTCCCGATAGGGAACCTTTATATTCCAAGTGCCCGTTTGGGAACCTAGATAGTCCACGTGCCCATAGGGAACCTATAGTGTCCAAGTGCCCGCTAGGGAACCTACATAGTCAAAGTGCTCGCTAGGGAACCTGCATTGTGCAAGTGCCCGCTAGTTAACCTAGATAGTCCAAGTGCCCGCTAGTTAACCTACATAGTCCAAGGTCAGCTAGTTAACCTAGATAGACCAAGTGACCGCTTGTTAACCTACATAGTCCAAGGTCAGCTAGTTAACCTAGATAGTCCAAGTGCCCGCTAGTTAACCTACATAGTCCAAGTTCCCGCTACGTAACCTACACAGTCCATTTGCCCCCTAGTTAACCTAGACAGTCCAAGTACCTGATAGGGAACCTACATAGTCCAAGTGCTCGCTAGGGAACCTACATAATCCAAGTGCTCACTAGGCAACCTACATAGTCCAAGTGCCCGTTAGTTAACCTAGATAGTCAAAGTGCCTGCTAGGTAACCTAAATAGTCCAAGTGCCCGCAAGGGAACCTACATAGTCCAAGTGCCCGCTAGGTAACCTAGATAGTCCAATTGCCCATTGGCTAACCTAGATAGTCGAAGTGTCCCCTAGTTAACCTACATAGTCCAAGTGCCCGTTCGTTAACGTAGATAGGCCAAGTGCCCGCTAGGTAAACTAGACAGTCCAAGTGCCTGCTAGGTTACCTACATAGTCCAAGTGCACGTTCGTTAACCTAGAAAGTCCAAGTGCCCGCTGTTAACCTACATAGTCCAATGGCCCGCTAAGTAACTTTGATAGTCCAAGTGCCTTCTAGTTAACCTACATAGTCCAAGTGCCCGCTAGGTAACCTACATAATCCAAGTGCACAATAGGTAACCTAAATAATCCAAATGCCCGCTAGGGAAACTACATAGACCAAGTGCCCGCTAGTTAACCTAGATAGTCCAAGTGCCCGCTAGTAAACCTAGATAGTCCAAGGCCCGCTAGTTAACCTACATAGTCCAAGTGCCCGATAGGGAACCTACATAATCCAAGTGCCCGCTAGGGAACCTACATAGTCCAAGTGCTCGCTAGGGAACTTACATAGTCCATGGGCCCGCTAGGGAAACCACATAGTCCAAATGCCCGCTAGGGAATTTACAGAGTCCAAGGGCCCGCTAGGGAACCTACATAGTCCAAGTGCCCGTTAGTTAACCTAGATAGTCCAACAGCCCGCTAGGTAACCTACATACTCCAAGAACCCGCTAGGTAACGTAGATAGTTCAAGTGCCAGCTAGGTAACCTAGATAGTCCAAGTGCCCGCTAGGTAACCTACAAAATCTAAGTGCCCGCTAGGTTATCTATGTAGTCCAAATGCCCGCTAGGGAATCTACATAGTCCAAGGGCCCGCTAGTTAACGTAGATAATCCAAGTTCCGCTAGTTAATCTACATAGTCCAAGGGCCCGCTAGTTAACTTACATAGTCCAAGTACCTGCTAGTTAACCTAGATCGTCCAAGTGCCCGCTAGGTAACCTACATAGCCCAAAGGCCCGCTAGTTAACCTACATAGTCCAAGGGCCCGCTAGCTAACCTACAAAGTCTAAGTGCCCGCTAGGTTATCTATATAGTCCAAATGCCCGCTAGGGAACCTACATAGTCCAAGTGCCCGCTAGTTAACCTAGATAGTCCTAGTGCCCGTTAGTTAACCTAGGATGTCCAAGTGCCCACTAGGGGACGTACTTAGTCCAAATGCCCGTTAGCTAACCTAGATAGTCCAAGTGCCCGCTAGTTAACCTAGATAGTCAAAGTGCCCGCTAGTTAACCTAAGTAGTACAAATATCCGACAGGGATCCTACATAGGCCAAGTGACCGCTAGTTAACCTACATAGTCCAAGTCCCCGCTAGGTAACCTAGACAGTCCAAGTGACCATTATGTTACCTACATAGTCCATGTGCCCATTCGTTAACCTACATAGTCCAATTGCCCGCTAGGTAACGTAGATAGCCCAAGTGCCCTCTAGGGAACATACATAGTCCAAGTGCCCTCTAGGTAACCTAGATAGTCCAAGTGCCCGCTAGTTAACCTACATAGTCCAAGTGCGTGCTAGGTAAACTACATAGTCCAAGTGCCCACTAGGTAACCCAGACAGTCCAATTGCCCGCTAGTTAACCCAGACAGTCCAAGTACCCTATAGGGAACCTACATAGTCCAAGTGCCCGCTGGGAACCTACAAAGTCCAAGTGCTCGCTAGGCAACCTACATAGTCCAAGTGCCCGTTAGTTAACCTAGATAGTCAAAGCGCCTGCTAGGTAACCTAAATAGTCCAAGTGCCCGCTAGGTAACCTAGATAGTCCAATTGCCCGTTGGCTAACCTAGATAGTCGAAGTGTCCGCTAGTTAACCTACATAGTCCAAGTGTCCGTTCGTTAACCTAGATAGGCCAAGTGCCCGCTAGGTAACCAAGATAGTCCAAGTGCCCCCTAGGGTATGTACATAGTTCAAGTGCCAGCTAGGTAACCTAGATTGTCCAAGTGTCCGCTAGTTAACCTACATAGTACATGTGCCCGCTAGGTAACCTTGATAGTCCAAGGGCCTGCTAGTTAACCTACATAGTCCAATGCCCTATAGGGAACCTACATAGTCCAAGTGCCCGCTGAGGAACCTACATAGTCCAAGTTCCCGATAGGGAACCTGTATATTCCAAGTGCCCGTTAGGGAACCTGTATATTCCAAGTGCCCATTAGGGAACCTAGATAGTCCAAGTGCCCACTAGGGAACCTACATAGTCAAAGTGCTCGCTAGGGAACCTGCATTGTGCAAGTGCCCGCTAGTTAACCTAGATAGTCCAAGTCCCCGCTAGTTAACCTACATAGTCCAAGGTCAGCTAGTTAACCTAGATAGTCCAAGTGCCCGCTAGTTAACCTACATAGTCCAAGAACCCGCTAGTTAACCTAGATAGTCCAAGTGCCCGCTAGTTAACCTACATAGTCCAAGGGCCCGCTAGTTAACCTAGATATTCCAAGTGCCCGCTAGTTAACCTAGATCGTCCAAGTGTCCGCTAGTTAACCTACACATTCCATTTGCCCCCTAGTTAACCTAGACAGTCCAAGTACCTGATAGGGAACCTACATAGTCCAAGTGCTCGCTAGGGAACCTACATAGTCCAAGTGCTCACTAGGCAACCTACATAGTCCAAGTGCCCGTTAGTTAACCTAGATAGTCAATGTGCCTGCTAAGTAACCTAAATTATCCAAGTGCCCGCAAGGGAACCTACATAGTCCAAGTGCCCGCTAGGTAACCTAGATAGTCCAATTGCCCATTAGCTAACCTAGATAGTCGAAGTGTCCCCTAGTTAACCTACATAGTCCAAGTGCCCGTTCGTTAACGTAGATAGGCCAAGTGCCCGCTAGGTAACCTAGACAGTCCAAGTGCCTGCTAGGTTACCTACATAGTCCAAGTGCACGTTCGTTAACCAGATAGTCCAAGTGCCCGCTGGTAACCTACATAGTCCAATGGCCCGCTAGGTAACCTTGATAGTCCAAGTGCCGTCTAGTTAACCTACATAGTCCAAGTGCCCGCTAGGTAACCTACATAATTCAATTGCACAATAGGTAACCTAAATAATCCAAATGCCCGCTAGGGAAACTACATAATCCAAGTGCCCGCTAGTTAACTTAGATAGTCCAAGTGCCCGCTAGTAAACCTAGATATTCCAAGGGCCTGCTAGTTAATCTAGATAGTCCAAGTGCCCGTTAGTTAACCTAGATAGTCCAAGGGCCCGCTAGTTAACCTACATAGTCCAAGTGCCCGATAGGGAACCTACATAATCCAAGTGCCCACTAGAGGACCTACATAGTCCAAGTGCCCGCTAGGGAACTTACATAGTCCAAGGGCCCGCTAGGGAAACTACATAGTCCAAGTGCCCGCTAGGGAACTTACATAGTCCAAGGGCCCGCTATGGAACCTACATAGTCCAAGTGCCCGTTAGTTAACCTAGATAGTCCAAGTGACCGCTTGGTAACCTAGATAGTCCAACAGTCCGCTAGGTAACCTACATACTCCAAGAACCCGCTAGGTAACGTTGATAGTTCAAGTGCCAGCTAGGTAACCTAGATAGTCCAAGTGCCCGCTAGGTTATCTATGTAGTCCAAATGCCCGCTAGGGAATCTACATAGTCCAAGGGCCCGCTAGTTAACGTAGATAGTCCAAGTGCTGCTAGTTAATCTACATAGTCCAAGGGCCCGCTAGTTAACCTACATAGTCCAAGTACCCGCTAGTTAACCTAGATCGTCCAAGTGCCCACTAGGTAACCTACATAGCCCAAGGGCCCGCTAGTTAACCTACATAGTCCAAGGGCCCGCTAGCTAACCTACAAAGTCTAAGTGCCCGCTAGGTTATCTATATAGTCCAAATGCCCGCTAGGGAACCTACATAGTCCAAATGCCCGCTAGTTAACCTAGATCGTCGAAGTGCCCGCTAGTTAACCAACATAGTCAATGGGCCCACTAGATAACCTACAAAGTGCAAGAGCCCGCTAGTTAACCTAGATCGTGCAAGTGTCTGCTAGTTAACCTACATAGTCCAAGTGCCAGTTAGCTAACCTAGATAGTCCAAGGGCCCGCTAGTTGACCTAGATAGTCCAAGTGCCCGCTAGTTAACCAAGATAGTCCTAGTGCCCGTTAGTTAACCTAGGGTGTCCAAGTGCCCACTAGGGGACGTACTTAGTGCAAGTGCCCGTTAGCTAACCTAGATAGTCCAAGTGCCCGCTAGTTAACATTGATCATCCAAGTGCCCGCTAGTTAACCTAGATAGTCCAAGTGCACGCTAGTTAACCTAGATAGTCCAAGGGCCCTCTAGTTAACCTATATCGTCCAAGTGCCCGCTAGTTAACCTACATAGTCCAAGGGCCCGCTAGTTAACGTACGTAGACCAAGGTCCGCTAGTTAATCTAGATACTCCAAGTGCTCGCTAGTTAACCTACATAGTACAAGGGCCCGCTTGTTGACCTATATAGTCCAAGTGCCCGCTAGTTAACCTAGATAGTCCAAGTGCCCGTTCGTTAACCTAGATAGTCCAAGTGCCAGCTAGGTAACCTAGACTGTCCATTGCCCGCTAGGTTACCTACATATTCCAAGTGTCCGTTCGTTAACCTAGATAGTCAAAGTGCCCGCTAGGAAACCTACATAGTCCAAGGGCCCGCTAGGTAACCTAGATACTCCAAGTGCCCGCTAATTAACCTAGAGTCCAAGTGCTCGCTAGTTAGCCTACATACTCCAAGTGCCCGCTATGTAACCTAGACAGTCCAAGTGCCCGCTAGGTTACCTGCATATTCCAAGTTCCCCTTTCCTTAACTTAGATAGTCCAAGTGCCCGCTAGGTAACCTAGATAGTCCAAGGGCCCGCTAGTTAACCTACATAGTCCAAGCGCTCACTTGTTAACTTTGATAGTCCAAGTGCCCGCTAGTTAACCTAGATCGTCCAAGTGCCCGCTAGTTAACTTAGATTGTCCACGTGCCCGCTAGGGATCCTTCATAATCCAAGTGCCTGCTAGGTAACCTAGGTAGTCCAGTGCCCGCTAGTTAACCTAGATAGTCCTAGTGCCCCTTAGTTAACCTAGATAGACCAAATGCCCACTAGGGGACGTACATAGTCCAAGTGCCCGCTAGTTAACCTACATAGTCCAAGGTCCGCTAGTTAACCTAGATAGTCCATGTGCCCGCTAATTAACCTACATAGTACAAGGGTCCGCTAGTTGACCTAGATAGTCCAAGTGCCCGCTAGTTAACCTAAGTAGTACAAATGTCCGATAGGGATCCTACATATGCCAAGTGACCGCTAGTTAACCTACATAGTCCAAGTCCCCGCTAGGTAACCTAGACAGTCCAAGTGACCATTATGTTACCTACATAGTCCAAGTGCCCGTTCGTTAACCTACATAGTCCAATTGCCCGCTAGGTAACGTAGATAGCCCAAGTGCCCGCTAGGGAATGTACATAGTCCTAGTGCCCTCTAGGTAACCTAGATAGTCCAAGTGCCCGCTAGGTAACCAAGATAGTCCAAGTGCCCCCTAGGGTATGTACATAGTTCAAGTGCCAGCTAGGTAACCTAGATTGTCCAAGAGTCAGCTAGTTAACCTACATAGTACAAGTGCCCGCTAGGTAACTTAAATAGTCCAAGGGCCTGCTAGTTAACCTACATAGTCCAATGCCCGATAGGGAACCTACATAGTCCAAGTGCCCCCTGAGGAACCTACATAGTCCATGTTCCCGATAGGGAACCTTTATATTCCAAGTGCCCGTTAGGGAACCTAGATAGTCCACGTGCCCATAGGGAACCTATAGTGTCCAAGTGCCCGCTAGGGAACCTACATAGTCAAAGTGCTCGCTAGGGAACCTGCATTGTGCAAGTGCCCGCTAGTTAACCTAGATAGTCCAAGTGCCCGCTAGTTAACCTACATAGTCCAAGGTCAGCTAGTTAACCTAGATAGACCAAGTGACCGCTTGTTAACCTACATAGTCCAAGGTCAGCTAGTTAACCTAGATAGTCCAAGTGCCCGCTAGTTAACCTACATAGTCCAAGTTCCCGCTACGTAACCTACACAGTCCAATTGCCCCCTAGTTAACCTAGACAGTCCAAGTACCTGATAGGGAACCTACATAGTCCAAGTGCTCGCTAGGGAACCTACATAATCCAAGTGCTCACTAGGCAACCTACATAGTCCAAGTGCCCGTTAGTTAACCTAGATAGTCAAAGTGCCTGCTAGGTAACCTAAATAGTCCAAGTGCCCGCAAGGGAACCTACATAGTCCAAGTGCCCGCTAGGTAACCTAGATAGTCCAATTGCCCATTGGCTAACCTAGATAGTCGAAGTGTCCCCTAGTTAACCTACATAGTCCAAGTGCCCGTTCGTTAACGTAGATAGGCCAAGTGCCCGCTAGGTAAACTAGACAGTCCATGTGCCTGCTAGGTTACCTACATAGTCCAAGTGCACGTTCGTTAACCTAGATAGTCCAAGTGCCCGCTGGTAACCTACATAGTCCAATGGCCCGCTAAGTAACTTTGATAGTCCAAGTGCCTTCTAGTTAACCTACATAGTCAAGTGCCCGCTAGGTAACCTACATAATCCAAGTGCACAATAGGTAACCTAAATAATCCAAATGCCCGCTAGGGAAACTACATAGACCAAGTGCCCGCTAGTTAACCTAGATAGTCCAAGTGCCCGCTAGTAAACCTAGATAGTCCAAGGCCTGCTAGTTAACCTACATAGTCCAAGTGCCCGATAGGGAACCTACATAATCCAAGTGCCCGCTAGGGAACCTACATAGTCCAAGTGCTCGCTAGGGAACTAACATAGTCCATGGGCCCGCTAGGGAAACCACATAGTCCAAATGCCCGCTAGGGAATTTACATAGTCCAAGGGCCCGCTAGGGAACCTACATAGTCCAAGTGCCCGTTAGTTAACCTAGATAGTCGAACAGCCCGCTAGGTAACCTACATACTCCAAGAACCCGCTAGGTAACGTAGATAGTTCAAGTGCCAGCTAGGTAAACTAGATAGTCCAAGTGCCCGGTAGGTAACCTACAAAATCTAAGTGCCCGCTAGGTTATCTATGTAGTCCAAATGCCCGCTAGGGAATCTACATAGTCCAAGGGCCCGCTAGTTAACGTAGATAATCCAAGTTCCGCTAGTTAATCTACATAGTCCAAGGGCCCGCTAGTTAACTTACATAGTCCAAGTACCCGCTAGTTAACCTAGATCGTCCAAGTGCCCGCTAGGTAACCTACATAGCCCAAAGGCCCGCTAGTTAACCTACATAGTCCAAGGGCCCGCTAGCTAACCTACAAAGTCTAAGTGCCCGCTAGGTTATCTATATAGTCCAAATGCCCGCTAGGGAACCTACATAGTCCAAGTGCCCGCTAGTTAACCTAGATAGTCCTAGTGCCCGTTAGTTAACCTAGGATGTCCAAGTGCCCACTAGGGGACGTACTTAGTCCAAGTGCCCGTTAGCTAAACTAGATAGTCCAAGTGCCCGCTAGTTAACATTGATCATCCAAGTGCCCGCTAGTTAACCTAGATAGTCCAAGTGCCCTGTAGTTAACCTATATCGTCCAAGTGCCCGCTAGTTAACCTACATAGTCCAAGGGCCCGCTAGTTAACGTACGTAGACCAAGGTCCGCTAGTTAACCTAGATACTCCAAGTGCCCGCTAGTTAACCTACATAGTACAAGGGCCCGCTAGTTGACCTAGATAGTCCAAGTGCCCGCTAGTTAACCTAGATAGTCCAAGTGCCGTTCGTTAACCTAGATAGTCCAAGTGCCAGCTAGGTAACCTAGACTGTCCAAGTGCCCGCTAGGTTACCTACATATTGCAAGTGCCCGTTCGTTAACCTAGATAGTCAAAGTGCCCGCTAGGAAACCTACATAGTCCAAGGGCCCGCTAGGTAACCTAGATAGTCCAAGTGCCCGCTAGGTAACTTATATTGTCCAAGTTCCCGCTAGGTAACCTAGATACTCAAAGTGCCCGTTACCTAACCTAGATTGTCCAAGTGCCCGCTAAGCATCCTACATAGTCCAAGTGCCCGTTCGTTAACCTAGAAGTCCAAGTGCCCGCTAGGTAACCTAGATAGTCCAAGTGCCCGCTAGGTTATCTATGTAGTCCAAATGCCCGCTAGGGAATCTACATAGTCCAAGGGCCCGCTAGTTAACGTAGATAGTCCAAGTGCTGCTACTTAATCTACATAGTCAAAGGGCCCGCTAGTTAACCTACATAGTCCAAGTACCCGCTAGTTAACCTAGATCGTCCAAGTGCCCACTAGGTAACCTACATAGCCCAAGGGCCCGCTAGTTAACCTACATAGTCCAAGGGTCCGCTAGCTAACCTACAAAGTCTAAGTGCCCGCTAGGTTATCTATATAGTCCAAATGCCCGCTAGGGAACCTACATAGTCCAAATGCCCGCTAGTTAACCTAGATCGTCGAAGTGCCCGCTAGTTAACCAACATAGTCAATGGGCCCACTAGATAACCTACAAAGTGCAAGAGCCCGCTAGTTAACCTAGATCGTGCAAGTGTCTGCTAGTTAACCTACATAGTCCAAGTGCCAGTTAGCTAACCTAGATAGTCCAAGGGCCCGCTAGTTGACCTAGATAGTCCAAGTGCCCGCTAGTTAACCTAGATAGTCCTAGTGCCCTTTAGTTAACCTAGGGTGTCCAAGTGCCCACTAAGGGACGTACTTAGTGCAAGTGCCCGTTAGCTAACCTAGATAGTCCAAGTGCCCGCTAGTTAACATTGATCATCCAAGTGCCCGCTAGTTAACCTAGATAGTCCAAGTGCACGCTAGTTAACCTAGATAGTCCAAGGGCCCTCTAGTTAACCTATATCGTCCAAGTGCCCGCTAGTTAACCTACATAGTCCAAGAGCCCGCTAGTTAACGTACGTAGACCAAGGTCCGCTAGTTAATCTAGATACTCCAAGTGCTCGCTAGTTAACCTACATAGTACAAGGGCCCGCTAGTTGACCTATATAGTCCAAGTGCCCGCTATTAACCTAGATAGTCCAAGTGCCCGTTCGTTAACCTAGATAGTCCAAGTGCCAGCTAGGTAACCTAGACTGTCCATTGCCCGCTAGGTTACCTACATATTCCAAGTGCCCGTTCGTTAACCTAGATAGTCAAAGTGCCCGCTAGGAAACCTACATAGTCCAAGGGCCCGCTAGGTAACCTAGATACTCCAAGTGCCCGCTAATTAACCTAGAGTCCAAGTGCTCGCTAGTTAGCCTACATACTCCAAGTGCCCGCTATGTAACCTAGACAGTCCAAGTGCCCGCTAGGTTACCTGCATATTCCAAGTTCCCCTTTCCTTAACTTAGATAGTCCAAGTGCCCGCTAGGTAACCTAGATAGTCCAAGGGCCCGCTAGTTAACCTACATAGTCCAAGCGCTCACTTGTTAACTTTGATAGTCCAAGTGCCCGCTAGTTAACCTAGATCGTCCAAGTGCCCGCTAGTTAAGTTAGATTGTCACGTGCCCGCTAGGGATCCTTCATAATCCAAGTGACTGCTAGGTAACCTAGGTAGTCCAGTGCCCGCTAGTTAACCTAGATAGTCCTAGTGCCCGTTAGTTAACCTAGATAGACCAAATGCCCACTAGGGGACGTACATAGTCCAAGTGCCCGCTAGTTAACCTACATAGTCCAAGGTCCGCTAGTTAACCTAGATAGTCCATGTGCCCGCTAATTAACCTACATAGTACAAGGGCCCGCTAGTTGACCTAGATAGTCCAAGTGCCCGCTAGTTAACCTAAGTAGTACAAATGTCCGATAGGGATCCTACATATGCCAAGTGACCGCTAGTTAACCTACATAGTCCAAGTCCCCGCTAGGTAACCTAGACAGTCCAAGTGACCATTATGTTACCTACATAGTCCAAGTGCCCGTTCGTTAACCTACATAGTCCAATTGCCCGCTAGGTAACGTAGATAGCCCAAGTGCCCGCTAGGGAATGTACATAGTCCTAGTGCCCTCTAGGTAACCTAGATAGTCCAAGTGCCCGCTAGGTAACCAAGATAGTCCAAGTGCCCCCTAGGGTATGTACATAGTTCAAGTGCCAGCTAGGTAACCTAGATTGTCCAAGTGTCAGCTAGTTAACCTACATAGTACAAGTGCCCGCTAGGTAACTTAAATAGTCCAAGGGCCTGCTAGTTAACCTACATAGTCCAATGCCCGATAGGGAACCTACATAGTCCAAGTGCCCCCTGAGGAACCTACATAGTCCATGTTCCCGATAGGGAACCTTTATATTCCAAGTGCCCGTTAAGGAACCTAGATAGTCCACGTGCCCATAGGGAACCTATAGTGTCCAAGTGCCCGCTAGGGAACCTACATAGCCCAAAGGCCCGCTAGTTAACCTACATAGTCCAAGGGCCCGCTAGCTAACCTACAAAGTCTAAGTGCCCGCTAGGTTATCTATATAGTCCAAATGCCCGCTAGGGAACCTACATAGTCCAAGTGCCCGCTAGTTAACCTAGGATGTCCAAGTGCCCACTAGGGGACGTACTTAGTCCAAGTGCCCGTTAGCTAACCTAGATAGTCCAAGTGCCCGCTAGTTAACATTGATCATCCAAGTGCCCGCTAGTTAACCTAGATAGTCCAAGTGCCCTGTAGTTAACCTATATCGTCCAAGTGCCCGCTAGTTAACCTACATAGTCCAAGGGCCCGCTAGTTAACGTACGTAGACCAAGGTCCGCTAGTTAACCTAGATACTCCAAGTGCCCGCTAGTTAACCTACATAGTACAAGGGCCTGCTAGTTGACCTAGATAGTCCAAGTGCCCGCTAGTTAACCTAGATAGTCCAAGTGCCGTTCGTTAACCTAGATAGTCCAAGTGCCAGTTAGGTAACCTAGACTGTCCAAGTGCCCGCTAGGTAACCTACATATTCCAAGTGTCCGTTCGTTAACCTAGATAGTCAAAGTGCCCGCTAGGAAACCTACATAGTCCAAGGGCCCGCTAGGTAACCTAGATAGTCCAAGTGCCCGCTAGGTAACTTATATTGTCCAAGTTCCCGCTAGGTAACCTAGATACTCAAAGTGCCCGTTACCTAACCTAGATTGTCCAAGTGCCCGCTAAGCATCCTACATAGTCCAAGTGCCCGTTCGTTAACCTAGAAGTCCAAGTGCCCGCTAGGTAACCTAGATAGTCCAAGTGCCCGCTAGGTTATCTATGTAGTCCAAATGCCCGCTAGGGAATCTACATAGTCCAAGGGCCCGCTAGTTAACGTAGATAGTCCAAGTGCTGCTAGTTAATCTACATAGTCAAAGGGCCCGCTAGTTAACCTACATAGTCCAAGTACCCGCTAGTTAACCTAGATCGTCCAAGTGCCCACTAGGTAACCTACATAGCCCAAGGGCCCACTAGTTAACCTACATAGTCCAAGGGCCCGCTAGCTAACCTACAAAGTCTAAGTGCCCGCTAGGTTATCTATATAGTCCAAATGCCCGCTAGGGAACCTACATAGTCCAAATGCCCGCTAGTTAACCTAGATCGTCGAAGTGCCCGCTAGTTAATCAACATAGTCAATGGGCCCACTAGATAACCTACAAAGTGCAAGAGCCCGCTAGTTAACCTAGATCGTGCAAGTGTCTGCTAGTTAACCTACATAGTCCAAGTGCCAGTTAGCTAACCTAGATAGTCCAAGGGCCCGCTAGTTGACCTAGATAGTCCAAGTGCCCGCTAGTTAACCTAGATAGTCCTAGTGCCCGTTAGTTAACCTAGGGTGTCCAAGTGCCCACTAGGGGACGTACTTAGTGCAAGTGCCCGTTAGCTAACCTAGATAGTCCAAGTGCCCGCTAGTTAACATTGATCATCCAAGTGCCCGCTAGTTAACCTAGATAGTCCAAGTGCACGCTAGTTAACCTAGATAGTCCAAGTGCCCTCTAGTTAACCTATATCGTCCAAGTGCCCGCTAGTTAACCTACATAGTCCAAGGGCCCGCTAGTTAACGTACGTAGACCAAGGTCCGCTAGTTAATCTAGATACTCCAAGTGCTCGCTAGTTAACCTACATAGTACAAGGGCCCGCTTGTTGACCTATATAGTCCAAGTGCCCGCTAGTTAACCTAGATAGTCCAAGTGCCCGTTCGTTAACCTAGATAGTCCAAGTGCCAGCTAGGTAACCTAGACTGTCCATTGCCCGCTAGGTTACCTACATATTCCAAGTGCCCGTTCGTTAACCTAGATAGTCAAAGTGCCCGCTAGGAAACCTACATAGTCCAAGGGCCCGCTAGGTAACCTAGATACTCCAAGTGCCCGCTAATTAACCTAGAGTCCAAGTGCTCGCTAGTTAGCCTACATACTCCAAGTGCCCGCTATGTAACCTAGACAGTCCAAGTGCCCGCTAGGTTACCTGCATATTCCAAGTTCCCCTTTCCTTAACTTAGATAGTCCAAGTGCCCGCTAGGTAACCTAGATAGTCCAAGGGCCCGCTAGTTAACCTACATAGTCCAAGCGCTCACTTGTTAACTTTGATAGTCCAAGTGCCCGCTAGTTAACCTAGATCGTCCAAGTGCCCGCTAGTTAACTTAGATAGTCCACGTGCCCGCTAGGGATCCTTCATAATCCAAGTACCTGCTAGGTAACCTAGGTAGACCAGTGCCCGCTAGTTAACCTAGATAGTCCTAGTTCCCGTTAGTTAACCTAGATAGACCAAATGCCCACTAGGGGACGTACATAGTCCAAGTGCCCGCTAGTTAACCTACATAGTCCAAGGTCCGCTAGTTAACGTAGATAGTCCATGTGCCTGCTAATTAACCTACATAGTACAAGGGCCCGCTAGTTGACCTAGATAGTCCAAGTGCCCGCTAGTTAACCTAAGTAGTACAAATGTCCGATAGGGATCCTACATATGCCAAGTGACCGCTAGTTAACCTACATTGTCCAAGTACCCGCTAGGTAACCTAGACAGTCCAAGTGACCATTATGTTACCTACATAGTCCAAGTGCCCGTTCGTTAACCTACATAGTCCAATTGCCCGCTAGGTAACGTAGATAGCCCAAGTGCCCGCTAGGGAATGTACATAGTCCTAGTGCCCTCTAGGTAACCTAGATAGTCCAAGTGCCCGCTAGGTAACCAAGATAGTCCAAGTGCCCCCTAGGGTATGTACATAGTTCAAGTGCCAACTAGGTAACCTAGATTGTCCAAGTGTCAGCTAGTTAACCTACATAGTACAAGTGCCCGCTAGGTAACTTAAATAGTCCAAGGGCCTGCTAGTTAACCTACATAGTCCAATGCCCGATAGGGAACCTACATAGTCCAAGTGCCCCCTGAGGAACCTACATAGTCCATGTTCCCGATAGGGAACCTTTATATTCCAAGTGCCCGTTTGGGAACCTAGATAGTCCACGTGCCCATAGGGAACCTATAGTGTCCAAGTGCCCGCTAGGGAACCTACATAGTCAAAGTGCTCGCTAGGGAACCTGCATTGTGCAAGTGCCCGCTAGTTAACCTAGATAGTCCAAGTGCCCGCTAGTTAACCTACATAGTCCAAGGTCAGCTAGTTAACCTAGATAGACCAAGTGACCGCTTGTTAACCTACATAGTCCAAGGTCAGCTAGTTAACCTAGATAGTCCAAGTGCCCGCTAGTTAACCTACATAGTCCAAGTTCCCGCTACGTAACCTACACAGTCCATTTGCCCCCTAGTTAACCTAGACAGTCCAAGTACCTGATAGGGAACCTACATAGTCCAAGTGCTCGCTAGGGAACCTACATAATCCAAGTGCTCACTAGGCAACCTACATAGTCCAAGTGCCCGTTAGTTAACCTAGATAGTCAAAGTGCCTGCTAGGTAACCTAAATAGTCCAAGTGCCCGCAAGGGAACCTACATAGTCCAAGTACCCGCTAGGTAACCTAGATAGTCCAATTGCCCATTGGCTAACCTAGATAGTCGAAGTGTCCCCTAGTTAACCTACATAGTCCAAGTGCCCGTTCGTTAACGTAGATAGGCCAAGTGCCCGCTAGGTAAACTAGACAGTCCAAGTGCCTGCTAGGTTACCTACATAGTCCAAGTGCACGTTCGTTAACCTAGAAAGTCCAAGTGCCCGCTGTTAACCTACATAGTCCAATGGCCCGCTAAGTAACTTTGATAGTCCAAGTGCCTTCTAGTTAACCTACATAGTCCAAGTGCCCGCTAGGTAACCTACATAATCCAAGTGCACAATAGGTAACCTAAATAATCCAAATGCCCGCTAGGGAAACTACATAGACCAAGTGCCCGCTAGTTAACCTAGATAGTCCAAGTGCCCGCTAGTAAACCTAGATAGTCCAAGGCCCGCTAGTTAACCTACATAGTCCAAGTGCCCGATAGGGAACCTACATAATCCAAGTGCCCGCTAGGGAACCTACATAGTCCAAGTGCTCGCTAGGGAACTTACATAGTCCATGGGCCCGCTAGGGAAACCACATAGTCCAAATGCCCGCTAGGGAATTTACAGAGTCCAAGGGCCCGCTAGGGAACCTACATAGTCCAAGTGCCCGTTAGTTAACCTAGATAGTCCAACAGCCCGCTAGGTAACCTACATACTCCAAGAACCCGCTAGGTAACGTAGATAGTTCAAGTGCCAGCTAGGTAACCTAGATAGTCCAAGTGCCCGCTAGGTAACCTACAAAATCTAAGTGCCCGCTAGGTTATCTATGTAGTCCAAATGCCCGCTAGGGAATCTACATAGTCCAAGGGCCCGCTAGTTAACGTAGATAATCCAAGTTCCGCTAGTTAATCTACATAGTCCAAGGGCCCGCTAGTTAACTTACATAGTCCAAGTACCTGCTAGTTAACCTAGATCGTCCAAGTGCCCGCTAGGTAACCTACATAGCCCAAAGGCCCGCTAGTTAACCTACATAGTCCAAGGGCCCGCTAGCTAACCTACAAAGTCTAAGTGCCCGCTAGGTTATCTATATAGTCCAAATGCCCGCTAGGGAACCTACATAGTCCAAGTGCCCGCTAGTTAACCTAGATAGTCCTAGTGCCCGTTAGTTAACCTAGGATGTCCAAGTGCCCACTAGGGGACGTACTTAGTCCAAATGCCCGTTAGCTAACCTAGATAGTCCAAGTGCCCGCTAGTTAACATTGATCATCCAAGTGCCCGCTAGTTAACCTAGATAGTCCAAGTGCCCTGTAGTTAACCTATATCGTCCAAGTGCCCGCTAGTTAATCTACATAGTCCAAGGGCCCGCTAGTTAACGTACGTAGACCAAGGTCCGCTAGTTAACCTAGATACTCCAAGTGCCCGCTAGTTAACCTACATAGTACAATGGCCCGCTAGTCGACCTAGATAGTCCAAGTGCCCGCTAGTTAACCTAGATAGTCCAAGTGCCGTTCGTTAACCTAGATAGTCCAAGTGCCAGTTAGGTAACCTAGACTGTCCAAGTGCCCGCTAGGTAACCTACATATTCCAAGTGTCCGTTCGTTAACCTAGATAGTCAAAGTGCCCGCTAGGAAACCTACATAGTCCAAGGGCCCGCTAGGTAACCTAGATAGTCCAAGTGCCCGCTAGGTAACTTATATTGTCCAAGTTCCCGCTAGGTAACCTAGATACTCAAAGTGCCCGTTACCTAACCTAGATTGTCCAAGTGCCCGCTAAGCATCCTACATAGTCCAAGTGCCCGTTCGTTAACCTAGAAGTCCAAGTGCCCGCTAGGTAACCTAGATAGTCCAAGTGCCCGCTAGGTAACCTAGATAGTCCAAGGGCCCGCTAGTTAACCTACATAGTCCAAGGGCTCACTTGTTAACTTTGATAGTCCAAGTGCCCGCTAGTTAACCTAGATAGTCCAAGTGCACGCTAGTTAACCTAGATAGTCTAGTGCCCTCTAGTTAACCTATATCGTCCAAGTGCCCGCTAGTTAACCTACATAGTCCAAGGGCCCGCTAGTTAACGTACGTAGACCAAGGTCCGCTAGTTAATCTAGATACTCCAAGTGCTCGCTAGTTAACCTACATAGTACAAGGGCCCGCTAGTTGACCTATATAGTCCAAGTGCCCGCTAGTTAACCTAGATAGTCCAAGTGCCCGTTCGTTAACCTGGATAGTCCAAGTGCCAGCTAGGTAACCTAGACTGTCCAAGTGCCCGCTAGGTTACCTACATATTCCAAGTGCCCGTTCGTTAACCTAGATAGTCAAAGTGCCCGCTAGGAAACCTACATAGTCCAAGTGCCCGCTAGGTAACCTAGAGTCCAAGTGCTCGCTAGTTAACCTACATAGTCCAAGTGCCCGCTATGTAACCTAGATAGTCCAAGTGCCCGCTAGGTAACTTATATTGTCCAAGTTCCCGCTAGGTAACCTAGATTCTCAAAGTTCCCGTTACCTAACCTAGATTGTCCAAGTGCCCTCTAAGCATCCTACAATGTCCAAGTGCCCGTTTGTTAACCTAGAAGTCCAAGTGCCCGCTAGGTAACCTAGACAGTCCAAGTGCCCGCTAGGTTACCTGCATATTCCAAGTGCCCGTTCATTAACTTAGATAGTCCAAGTGCCGGTAGGTAACCCAGATAGTCCAAGGGCCCGCTACTTAACCTACATAGTCCAAGGGCTCACTTGTTAACTTTGATAGTCCAAGTGCCCGCTAGTTAACCTAGATAGTCCAAGTGCCCGCTAGTTAACTTAGATTGTCCAAGTGCCCGCTTGGGATCCTTCATAATCCAAGTGCCTGCTAGGTAACCTAGGTAGTCCAGTGCCCGCTAGTTAACCTAGATAGTCCTAGTGCCCGTTAGTTAACCTAGATAGTCCAAGTGCCCACTAGGGGACGTACATAGTCCAAGTGCCCGCTAGTTAACCTACATAGTACAAGGTCCGCTAGTTAACCTAGATAGTCCAAGTGCCCGCTAGTTAACCTACATCGTACAAGGGCCCGCTAGTTGACCTAGATAGTCCAAGTTCCCGCTAGTTAACCAAGATAGTCAAAGTGCCCGCTAGTTAACCTAAGTAGTACAAATGTCCGATAGGGATCTTACATAGTCCAAGTGACCGCTAGTTAACCTACATAGTCCAAGTCCCCGCTAGGTAACCTAGACAGTCCAAGTGACCATTATGTTACCTACATAGTCCAAGTGCCCGTTCGTTAACCTACATAGTCCAATTGCCCGCTAGGTAACGTAGATAGCCCAAGTTCCCGCTAGGGAACGTACATAGTCCAAGTGCCCTCTAGGTAACCTAGATAGTCCAAATGCCCGCTAGTTAACCTACATAGTCCAAGTGCGTGCTAGGTAAACTACATAGTCCAAGTGCCCACTAGGTAACCCAGACAGTCCAATTGCCCGCTATTTAACCTAGACAGTCCAAGTACCCGATAGGGAACCTACATAGTCCAAGTACCCGCTGGGAACCTACATAGTCCAAGTGCTCGCTAGGCAACCTACAGAGTCCAAGTGCCCGTTAGTTAACCTAGATAGTCAAAGTGCCTGCTAGGTAACCTAAATAGTCCAAGTGCCCGCTAGGTAACCTAGATAGTCCAATTGCCCGTTGGCTAACCTAGATAGTCGAAGTGTCCGCTAGTTAACCTACATAGCCCAAGTGTCTGTTCGTTAACCTAGATAGGCCAAGTGCCCGCTAGGTAACCAAGATAGTCCAAGTGCCCGCTAGGGTATGTACATAGTTCAAGTGCCCGCTAGGTAACCTAGATTGTCCAAGTGTCCGCTAGTTAACCTACATAGTACAAGTGCCCGCTAAGTAACCTAGATAGTCCAAGGGCCTGCTAGTTAACCTACATAGTCCACTGCCCGATAGGGAACCTACATAGTCCAGGTGCCCGCTGAGGAACCTACATAGTCCAAATTCCCGATAGGGAACCTGTATATTCCATGTGCCCGTTAGGCAACCTAGATAGTCCAAGTGCCCATAGGGAACCTATATATTCCAAGTGCCCGCTAGGGAACCTACATAGTCAAAGTGCTCGCTAGGGAACCTGCATTGTGCAAGTGCCCGCTAGTTAACCTAGATAGTCCAAGTCCCCGCTAGTTAACCTACATAGTCCAAGGTCAGCTAGTTAACCTAGATAGTCCAAGTGACCGCTTGTTAACCTACATAGTCCAAGGTCAGCTAGTTAACCTAGATAGTCCAAGTGCCCGCTAGTTAACCTACATAGTCCAAGAACCCGCTAGTTAACCTAGATAGTCCAAGTTCCCGCTAGTTAACATACATAATCCAAGGGCCCGCTAGTTAACCTAGATATTCCAAGTGCCCGCTATTTAACCTAGATCGTCCAAGTGTCCGCTAGTTAACCTACATAGTCCAAGTTCCCGCTACGTAACCTACACAGTCCAATTGCCCCCTAGTTAACCTAGACAGTCCAAGTACCTGATAGGGAACCTACATAGTCCAAGTGCTCGCTAGGGAACCTACATAGTCCAAGTGCTCACTAGGCAACCTTCATAGTGCAAGTGCCCGTTAGTTAACCTAGATAGTCAAAGTGCCTGCTAGGTAACCTAAATAGTCCAAGTGCCCGCAAGGGAACCTACATAGTCCAAGTGCCCGCTAGGTAACCTAGATCGTCCAAGTGCCCGCTAGTTAACATAGATAAACCAAGTGCCCGCTAGTTATCCTACATAGTCCAAGGGCCCTCTAGTTAACCTAGATAGTCCAAGTGCCCGCTAGGGGACGTATATAGTCCAAGTGCCTGCTAGGTAACCTAGATAGCCAAGTGCCCGCTAGTGTATGTACATAGTTCAAGTGCCCTTCTAGGTAACCTAGATTGTCCAAGTGTCCGCTAGTTAACCTACATATCCAAGTTCCCACTAGGTAACCTAGAAAGTCCAAGGGCCTGCTAGTTAACCTACGTAGTCCAATGCCCGATAGGGAACCTACATAGTCCAAGTGCCCGCTGAGGAACCTACATAGTCCAAGTGCCCGATAGGGAACCTATATATTCCAAGTGCCTGTTAGGGAACCTAGATAGTCCAAGTGCCCATATGGATCCTATATAGTCCAAGTGCCCGCTAGGGAACCTACATAGTCAAAGTGCCCGCTAGGGAACCTGCATTGTGCAAGTGCCCGCTAGTTAACCTAGATAGTCCAAGTGCCCGCTAGTTAACCTACATAGTCCAAGGTCAGCTAGTTAACTTGGATAGTCCAAGTGCCCGCTAGTTAACCTACATAGTCCAAAGTCAGCTAGTTAACCTAGATAGTCCAAGTGCCCGCTAGTTAACCTACATAGTCCAAGGTCAGCTAGTTAACTTGGATAGTCCAAGTGCCCGCTAGTTAACCTACATAGTCCAAAGTCAGCTAGTTAACCTAGATAGTCCAAATGCCCGCTAGGGACACTACCTAGTCCAAGTGCCCGCTAGTTAGCCTAGATAGTTCAAGTGCCTGCTAGTAAACCTACATAATCTATGGGCCCGCTAGTTAATCTACATAGTACAAGGGCCCGCTAGTTAACCTAGATCGTGTAAGTGTCCTCTAGTTAACCTAGATAGTCCAAGTGCGCGCTATGTAACCTAGATAGTCCAAGGGCACGCTAGTTAACCTACATAGTACAAGTGCCCGCTAGGCAACCTAGATAGTCCAAGTGCCCGCTAAGGAACTTGCATTGTCCAAGTGCCCGCTAGCTAACCTAGATAGTCCAAGTGCCTGCTACGTAACCAACATAGTGCAAGTGTCCGCTAGTTAACCTACATATTCCAAGTGCCCGCTAGTTAACATAGATAGTCCAAGTGCCCGCTAGGGAATGTACATAGTCCAAGTGCCCGCTAGGGAACGTACATAGTCCAAATGCCCGCTAGGGAACGTAAATAGTCCAAGTGCCTGCTCGGTAACTTAGATAGTGCAAGTGCCTGCTAGTTAACCTAGATAGTTCTAGTACCCGCTAGGTAACCTCGATCGTTCAAGGGCCCCCTAGTTAACCTACATAATCCAAGTGCCCGCTAGATAACCTAGATAGTCCAAGTGCCCGTTCGGTAACCTAGATAGTCCAAGTGCCCTTTAGGGAACCTAGATAGTCCAAAGGCCCGCTAGTAAACCTACATAGTCCATGGGCCCGCTAGTTAACCTACATAGTGCAAGTGTCCGCTAGTTAAACTACATATTCCAAGTGCCCGCTAGTTAACCTACATAATCTAAGTGCCCGTTAGCTAACGTAGATAGTCCAAGGGCCCGCTAGTTGACCTACATAGTCCAAGTGCCAGCTAGGTAACCTAGATAGTACAAGTGCCCCCTAGGGAACCTAGATAGTCCAAGTGCCTGTTATTTAACCTAGATAGTCCAAGTGGCGGCTAAGTAACCTACATAGTCCAAGTGTCCGTTCGTTAACCTAGATAATCCAAGTGCCCGCTAGGTAACCTAGACAGTTCAAGTGCACACTAGTTAACCTACATAGTCCAAGTGCCCAATAGGGTACCTACATAATCCAAGTGCCAGCTAGGGAACCTACATAGTCCAAGTGCCCGGTAGGCAACCTACATAGTCCAAGTGCCCGTTATTTAACCTAGATAGTCAAAGTGCCTGCTAGGTAACCTAGATAGTCCAAGTGCCCGCTAGGTAACTTACATAGTCCAAGTTCCCGCTTGGTAACCGTAATAGTCCAAATGCCCTCTAGGGAAACTACATAGTCCAAGGGCCCGCTAGTTAACCTAGATAGTCCAAGTGCCTGCTAGTAAACCTACATAATCCATGGGCCCGCTAGTTAACCTACATAGTGCAAAGGCCCGCTAGTTAACCTAGATCGTGCAAGTGTCCGCTAGTTAACCTACATAGTCCAAGTGCCCGCTAGTTAACCTAGATAGTCCAAGTGCCCGCTAGAGATCCTTCATAATCCAAGTGCCTGCTAGGTAACCTAGATAGTCCAAGTGCGCGCTAGGGTATGTACATAGTCCAAGTGCCTGCTAGGAAACCTAGATAGTCCAAGAGTCCGCTAGGTAACCTACATATTCCAAGGGCCCGCTAGTTAACCTACATAGTCCAAGGTCTGCTAGTTAACCTAGATAGTCAAAGTGCCCGCTAGGTAACCTAGACAGTCCAAGTGCCGTTAGGTTACCTACATAGTCCAAGTGCCCGTTCGTTAACCTAGATAGTCCAAGTGCCCGCTAGGTAACCTACATAGTCCAAGGGCCCGCTAGGTAACCTATATAGTCCAAGTGCCCGCTAGGTAACCTCGATAGTCCAAGTCCGCGCTAGTTAACCTAGATAGTCCAAGTGCCTGCTAGGTAACCTACATTGTCCAAGTTCCCGCTAGGTAACCTAGATAGTCCAAGTGCCCGTTACCTAACCTAGATTGTCCAAGTGCCCGCTAGGCAACATACATATTCCAAGTGCCCGTTCGTTAACCTAGAAGTCCAAGTGCCCGCTATGTAACCTAGACAGTCCAAGTGCCCGCTAGGTTACCTGCATAGTCCAAGTGCCTGTTCGTTAACCTACATATTCCAAGTGCCCGCTAGTTAACCTAGATAGTCCAAGTGCCCGCTAGGGATCCTTCATAATCCAAGTGCCTTCTAGGTAACCTAGATAGTCCAAGTGCCCGCTAGTTAACCTAGATAGTCCTAGTGTCCGTTAGTTAACCTAGATAGTCCAAGTGCCCACTAGGTGACGTACATAGTCCAAGTGCCTGCTAGGCAACCTAGATAGTCCAAGTGGGCGCTAGGCTATGTACATAGTCCAAGTGCCTGCTAGGAAAACTAGATAGTCCAAGAGCCCGCTAGTTAACCTACATATTACAAGGGCCCGCTAGTTAACCTACATAGTCCAAGGTCTGCAAGTTAACCTAGATAATCAAGGTGCCCGCTAGGTAACCTAGACAGTCCAAGTGCCCGTTAGGTTACCTACATAGTCCAAGTGCCCGTTCGTTAACCTAGATAGTCCAAGTGCCTGCTTGGTAACCTACATTGTCCAAGTTCCCGCTAGGTAACCTAGATAGTCCAATGCCCGTTACCTAACCTAGATAGTCCAATTGCCCGCTATGCAACATACATAGTCCAAGTGCCCGTTCGTTAACCTAGAAGTCCAAGTGCCCGCTAGGTAAACTACACTGTCCAAGTTCACGCTAGGTTACCTAGACTGTCCAAGTGTCCACTAGGTTACCTACATAGTCCAAGTGCCCGTTCGTTAACCTAGATAGTCCAAGTGCCCGCTACGTAACCTAGAGTCCAAGTGCTCGCTAGTTAACCTACATAGTCCAAGTGCCCGCTATGTAACCTAGATAGTCAAAGTGCCCGTTAGGTTACCTAGATAGTCCAAGTGCCCGCTAGGTAACTTACATTATCCAAGTTCAAGCTAGGTAACCTAGATAGCCCAAGTGCCCGTTACCTAACCTATATAGTCCAAGTACCCGCTAAGCAACCTACATAGTCCAAGTGCCTATTCGTTAACCTAGAAGTCCAAGTGCCCGCTAGGTAACATAGACAGTCCAAGTGCCCACTAGGTTACCTGCATATTCCAAGTGCCCGTTCGTTAACTTAGATAGTCCAAGTGCCCACTAGGTAATCTACATAGTCCAAGTGCCCGCTAGGTAACCTATATAAGTCCAAGTGCCCGCTAGGTAACCTAGATAATCCAAGGGCCCGCTAGTTAACCTACATAGTCCAAGGGCTCACTTGTTAACTTTGATAGTCCAAGTGCCCGCTAGTTAACCTAGATCGTCCAAGTGCCTGCTAGTTAAACTAGATTGTCCAAGTGCCCGCTAGGGATCCTTCATAATCCAAGTGCCTGCTAGGTAACCTAGATAGGCCAAGTGGCCGCTAGTTAACCTAGATAATCCTAGTGCCCGTTAGTTAACCTAGATAGTCCAATTGCCCACTAGGGGACGTATATAGTACAAGTGTCCTCTAGTTAACCTACATAGTCCAAGTGCCTGCTAGGTAACCTAGACAGTCCAAGTGCACGCTAGTTAACCTACATAGTCCAAGTGCCCGATAGGGAACCTACATAATCCAAGTGCCCGCTAGGCAACCTACATAGTCCAAGTGCCCGTTTGTTAACCTAGATAGTCAAAGGGCCTGCTAGTTAACCTAGATAGTCCAAGTGCCCGCTAGGTAACCTAGATAGTCCAAGTGCCGCTGGGTAACCTAGATAGTCCAATTGCCCGCTAGGGAAAATACATAGTCCAAGTGCCCGCTAGTGAGCCTAGATAGTCCAAGTGCCTGCTAGTAAACCTACATAATCCATGGGCCCGCTAGTTAACCTAGATTGTGCAAGTGTCCGCTAGTTAACCTACATAGACCAAGTGCCCGCTAGTTAACCTATATACCAAGTGCCCGCTACGTAACCTAGATAGTCCAAGGGCACGCTAGTTAACCTACATAGTACAAGTGCCCGCTAGGCAACCTAGATAGTCCAAGTGCCCTCTAAGGAACCTACATAGTCCAACTGCACGCTAGTTAACCTAGATAGTCCAAGTGCCTGCAAGGTAACCTACATAGTGCAAGTGTCCGCTAGATAACCTACATATTCCAAGTGCCCGTAGTTAACATAGATAGTCCAAGTGCCCGCTAGGGAACGTACATAGTCCACGTGCCCGCTAGGTAACTTAGATAGTTCTAGTACCCGCTAGGTAACCTAGATCGTCCAAGGGCCCCCTAGTTAGCCTACATAGTCCAAGTGCCCGCTAGGTAACCTAGATAGTCCAAGTGCCCGTTCTGTAACCTAGATAGTCCAAGTGCTCTTTAGGGAACTTAGATAGTCCAAGGGCCCGCTAGTAAACCTACATAGTCTATGGGCACGCTAGACAACCTACATAGTGCAAGTGTCCACTAGTTAACCTACATATTCCAAGTGCCCCCTAGTTAACCTACATAATCTAAGTTCCCGTTAGCTAACCTAGGTAGTCCAAGGGCCCGCTAGTTGACCTACATAGTCCAAGTGCCAGCTAGGTAACCTAGATAGTACAAGTGCCCGCTAGGGAACCTAGATAGTCCAAGTGCCTGTTAGCTAACCTAGATAGTCCAAGTGGCGGCTAGGTAACCTACATAGTCCAAGTGCCCGTTCGTTAACCTAGATAATCCAAGTGCCCGCTAGGTAACCTAGACAGTCCAAGTGTCCGCTAGTTAACCTACATAGTCCATGTGCCCAATAGGGAACCTACATAGTCCAAGTGCCCGCTAGGCAACCTACATAGTCCAAGTGCCCGTTAGTTAACCTAGATAATCAAAGTGCCTGCTAGGTAACGTAGATAGTCCAAGTGCCCACTAGGTAACCTACATAGTCCAAGTTCCCGCTTGGTAACTTTAATACTCCAAATGCCCGCTAGGGAAACTACATAGTCTAATTGCCCGCTAGGTAACCTAGATAGTCCAAGTGCCTGCTAGTAAACCTACATAATGCATGGGCCCGCTAGTTAACCAACATAGTGCAAGGGCCCGCTAATTAACCTAGATCGTGCAAGTGTCCGCTAGTTAACCTACATAGTCCAAGTGCCCGCTAGTTAACCTAGATAGTCCAAGTGCCCGCTAGGGATCCTTCATAATCCAAGTGCCTGCTAGGTTACATAGATAGTCCAAGTGCCCGCTAGTTAACCTAGATAGTCCTAGTGCCCGTTAGTTAACCTAGATAGTCCAAGTGCCCACTAGGGGACGTACATAGTCAAAGTGCCCGCTAGTTAACCTAGATAGTCCTAGTGCCCGTTAGTTAACCTAGATAGTCAAGTGTCCTCTAGGGGACGTACATAGTCCAAGTGCCCGCTAGGCAACCTAGATAGTCCAAGTGGGCGCTAGGCTATGTACATAGTCCAAGTGCCTGCTAGGAAACCTAGATAGTCCAAGTGCCGCTAGTTAACCTACATAGTCCAAGGGCCCGCTAGTTAACCTACATAGTCCCAGGTCTGCTAGTTAACCTAGATAGTCAAAGTGCCTGCTAGGTAACCTAGACAGTCCAAGTGCGCGCTAGGGTATGTACATAGTCCAAGTGCCCGTTCGTTAACCTAGATAGTCCAAGTGCCCGCTAGGTAACCTAGATAGTCAAAGTGCCCGTTAGGTAACCAACATTCTCCAAGTTCCCGCTAGGTAACCGAGAAAGTCCAAGTGCCCTTTACCTAACCTAGATAGTCCAAGTGCCCGCTAGGCCACATACATAGTCCAAGTGCCCGTTCGTTAACCTAGAAGTCCACATGCCCGCTATGTAACCTAGACAGTCCAAGTGCCCGCTAGGTTACCTGCATAGTCCAAGTGCCCGTTCGTTAACCTAGATAGTCCAAGTGCCTGCTAGAGAACCTATATAGTCCAAGTGCTATCTAGGTAACCTAGATAGTCCAAGTGCCTGCTAGGTAACCTACATAGTCCAAGTGCCCGTTCGTTAACCTAGATAGTCCAAGTGCCCGCTAGGTAACCTATATAGTGCAAGTGCCCGCTAGTTAACCTAGATTGTCCAAGTGCCCGCTAGTTAACCTACATAGTCCAAGTGCCCGCTAGGTAACCTAGATAGTGAAAGTGCCCGTTAGGTAACCTAGATAGTCCAAGTGCCTGCTAGGTAACCTACATTGTCCAAGTTCCCGCTAGGAAACCTAGATAGCCCAAGTGCCCGTAACCTAACCTAGATAGTCCAAGTGCCCGCTAGGCAACATACATAGTCCAAGTGCCCGTTCGTTAACCTAAAAGTCCAAGTGCCCGCTAAGTACCCTAGACAGTCCAAGTGCCCGTTCGTTACCCTAGATAGTCCAAGTGCCCGCTAGGGAACCTATATACTCCAAGTGCTATCTAGGTAACCTAGATAGTCCAAGGGCCCGCTAGTTAACTTACATAGTTCAAGGGCTCGCTTGTTAACTTTGATAGTCCAAGTGCCCATTAGTTAACCAAGATCGTCCTAGTGCCCGCTAGTTAACCTAGATCGTCCAAGTGTCCTCTAGTTAACCTACATAGTCCAAGTGCCCGCTAAGTTAACCTAGACAGTCTATGTGCATGCTAGTTAACCTTGATAGTCAAAGTGCCTGCTAGGTAACCTAGATAGTCCAAGAGCCCGCTAGGTAACCTAGATAGTCCAAATGCCCGTTAGGGACACTACATAGTCCAAGTGCCCGCTAGTTAACCTAGATAGTCCATGTGCCCGCTAGGTAACCAACAAAGTCTAAGTGCCCACTAGGTTATCTATATAGTCCAAATGCCCGCTAGGGAACCTACATAGTCCAAGTGCCCGCTAGGTAACCAAGATAGTCCAAGTGCTCTCTAGTTAACCTAGATCGTCCAAGTGCCCGCTAGTTATCCTACATAGTCCCAGAGCCCTTTAGTTAACCTACATAGTCCAAGGTCCGCTAGTTAACCTAGATAGTCCAAGTGCTCGCTAGTTAACCTACATAGTACAAGGGCCCGCTAGTTGACCTAGATAGTCCAAGTGCCCACAAGTTAACCTAGATAGGTCAAGTGCCTGGTAGGTAACCAAAGTAGTCCAAATGTCCGATAGGGATCCTACATAGTCCAAGTGCCCGCTAGTTAACCTAGATAGTCCAAGTGCCCGCTAGGGATCCTTCATAATCCAAGTGCCTGCTAGGTAACCTAGATAGTCCTAGTGCCCGCTAGTTAACCTAGATAGTCCTAGTGCCCGTTAGTTACCTAGATAGTCCAGTGCCCACTAGAGGACGTACATAATCCATGTGCCTGCTAGGTAACCTAGATAGTCCAATGCGCGCTAGGCTATGTACATAGTCCAAGTGCCTGCTAGGAAACCTAGATAGTCCAAGAGCCCGCTAGTTAACCTACATATTCCAACGGCCCGCTAGTTAACCTACATAGTCCAAGGTCTGCTAGTTAACCTAGATAGTCAAAGTGCTCACTAGGTAACCTAGACAATCCAAGTGCCCGTTAGGTTACCTACATAGTCCAAGTGCCCGTTCGTTAACCTAGATAGTCCAAGTGCCCGCTAGGTAACCTACATAGTCCAAGGGCCCGCTAGGTAACCTATATAGTCCAAGTGCCCGCTAGGTAACCTCGATAGTCCAAGTCCGCGCTAGTTAACCTAGATAGTCCAAGTGCCTGCTAGGTAACCTACATTGTCCAAGTTCCCGCTAGGTAACCTAGATAGTCCAAGTGCCCGTTACCTAACCTAGATTGTCCAAGTGCCTGCTAGGCAACATACATATTCCAAGTGCCCGTTCGTTAACCTAGAAGTCCAAGTGCCCGCTATGAAACCTAGACAGTCCAAGTGCCCGCTAGGTTACCTGCATATTCCAAGTGCCTGTTCGTTAACCTACATATTCCAAGTGCCCGCTAGTTAACCTAGATAGTCCAAGTGCCCGCTAGCGATCCCTCATAATCCAAGTGCCTGCTAGGTAACCTAGATAGTCCAAGTGCCCGCTAGTTAACCTAGATAGTCCTAGTGCCCACTAGGGGACGTACATAGTCCAAGTCCCTGCCAGGTAACCTAGATAGTCCAAGTGGGCGCTAGGCTATGTACATAGTCCAAGTGCCTGCTAGGAAACCTAGATAGTCCAAGAGCCCGCTAGGTAACCTACATAGTCCAAGGGCCCGCTAGTTAACCTACATAGTCCAAGGTCTGCAAGTTAACCTAGATAATCAAGGTGCCCGCTAGGTAACCTAGACATTCCAAGTGCCCGTTAGGTTACCTACATAGTCCAAGTGCCCACTCGTTAACCTAGATAGTCCTAGTGCCCGCTAAGTTAACCTAGACAGTCCAAGTGCACGCTAGTTAACCTACATAGTCCAAGTGCCCGATAGGGAACTACATAATCTAAGTGCCCGCTAGGCAACCTACATAGTCCAAGTGCCCGTTAGTTAACCTTGATAGTCAAAGTACTTGCTAGGTAACCTAGATAGTCCAAGTGCCCACTAGGTAACCTAGATAGTCCAAATGCCCGCTAGGGACACTACATAATCCAAGTGCCCGCTAGTTAGCCTAGATAGTCCAAGTGCCTGCTGGTAAACCTACATAATCTATGGGACCGCTAGTTAACCTACATAGTACAAGTGCCCACTAGGCAACCTAGATAGTCCAAGTGCCCGCTAAGGAACCTACATAGTCCAAGTGCACGCTAGTTAACCTAGATAGTCCAAGTGCCCGCTAGGTAACCTCGATAGTCCAAGTGCCTGCTAGGTAACCGACATAGTGCAAGTGTCCGCTAGTTAACCTACATATTCCAAGTGCCCGCTAGTTAACATAGATAGTCCAAGTGCCCGCTAGGGAACGTACATAGTCCAAGTGCCCGCTAGGGTACGTACATACTCCAAGTGCCCGCTAGGGAACGTACATAGTCCAAGTGCCTGCTAGGTATCTTAGATAGTGCAAGTGCCTGAAAGTTAACCTAGATAGTTCTAGTACCCGCTAGGTAACCTCGATCGTTCAAGGGCACCCTAGTTAACCTACATAATCCAAGTGTCCGCTAGATAACCTAGATAGTCCAAGTGCCCGTTCGGTAACCTACATAGTCCAAGTGCCCTTTAGGAAACTTAGATAGTCCAAAGGCCCGCTAGTAAACCTACATAGTCCATGGGTCCGCTAGTTAACCTACATAGTGCAAGTGTCCGCTAGTTAACCTACATATTCCAAGTGCCCGCTAGTTAACCTACATAATCTAAGTGCCCGTTAGCTAACCTAGATAGTCCAAGGGCCCACTCGTTGGCCTACATAGTCCAAGTGCCAGCTAGGTAACCTAGATAGTACAAGTGCCCGCTAGGGAACCTAGATAGTCCAAGTGCCTGTTAGCTAACCTAGATAGTCCAAGTGGCGGCTAGGTAACCTACATAGTCCAAGAGTCCGTTCGTTAATCTAGATAATCCAAGTGCCCGCTAGGTAACCTAGACAGTCCAAGTGCCCGCTAGTTAACCTACATAGTCCAAGTGCCCGATAGGGAACCTACATAATCCAAGTGCCAGCTAGGGAACCTACATAGTCCAAGTGCCCGCTAGGCAACCTACATAGTCCAAGTGCCCGTTATTTAACCTAGATAGTCAAAGTGCCTGCTAGGTAACCTAGATAGTCCAAGTGCCCGCTACGTAACCTACATAGTCCAAGTTCCCGCTTGGTAACTTTAATAGTCCAAATGCCCTCTTGGAAAACTACATACTCCAAGGGCCCGCTAGATAACCTAGATAGTCCAAGTGCCTGCTAGTAAACCTACATAATCCATGGGCCCGCTGGTTAACCTACATAGTGCAAGGGCCCGCTAGTTAACCTAGATCGTGCAAGTGTCCGCTAGTTAACCTACATACTCCAAGTGCCCGCTAGTTAACCTAGATAGTCCAAGTGCCCGCTAGGTAACCTAGATAGTCCAAGTGCCCTCTAGTTAACCTAGATCGTCCAAGTGCCCGCTAGTTATCCTACATATTCCAAGAGCCCTTTAGTTAACCTACATAGTCCAAGGTCCGCTAGTTAACCTAGATAGTCCAAGTGCTCGCTAGTTAACCTACATAGTACAAGGGCCCGCTAGTTGACCTACATAGTCCATGTGCCCACAAGTTAACCTAGATAGGTCAAGTGCCTGGTAGGTAACCAAAGTAGTCCAAATGTCTGATAGGGATCCTACATAGTCCAAGTGCCCGCTACTTAACCTAGATAGTCCAAGTGCCCGCTAGGGATCCTTCATAATCCAAGTGCCCGCTAGTTAACCTAGATAGTCCTAGTGCCCGTTAGTTACCTAGATAGTCCAGTGCCCCCTAGGGGACGTACATAATCCATGTGCCTGCTAGGTAATCTAGATAGTCCAAGTGCGCGCTAGGCTATGTACATAGTCAAAGTGCCTGCTAGGAAACCTAGATAGTCCAAGAGCCCGTTAGTTAACCTACATATTCCAAGGGCCCGCTAGTTAACCTACATAGTCCAAGGTCTGCTAGTTAACCGAGATAGTCAAAGTGCCCGCTAGGTAACCTAGACAATCCAAGTGCCCGTTAGGTTACCTACATAGTCCAAGTGCCCGTTCGTTAACCTAGAAAGTCCAAGTGCCCGCTACGTAACCTACATAGTCCAAGGGCCCGCTAGGTAACCGAGATAGTCCAAGTGCCCGCTAGGTAACCTCGATAGTCCAAGTCCGCGCAAGTTAACCTAGATAGTCCAAGTGCCTGCTAGGTAACCTACATTGTCCAAGTTCCCGCTAGGTAACCTAGATAGTCCAAGTGCCCGTTACCTAACCTAGATTGTCCAAGTGCCCGCTAGGCAACATACATATTCCAAGTGCCCGTTCGTTAACCTAGAAGTCCTAGTGCCCGCTATGTAACCTAGACAGTCCAAGTGCCCGCTAGGTTACCTGCATAGTCCAAGTGCCTGTTCGTTAACCTAGACAGTCCAAGTGCCCGCTAGTTAACCTAGATAGTCCAAGTGCCCGCTAGGGATCCTTCATAATCCAAGTGCCTGCTAGGTAACCTAGATAGTCCAAGTGCCCGCTAGTTAACCTAGATAGTCCTAGTGCCCACTAGGGGACGTACATAGTCCAAGTCCCTGCTAGGTAACCTAGATAGTCCAAGTGGGCGCTAGGCTATGTACATAATCCAAGTGCCTGCTAGGAAACCTAGATAGTCCAAGAGCCCGCTAGGTAACCTACATAGCCCAAGGGCCCGCTAGTTAACCTACATAGTCCAAGGTCTGCAAGTTAACCTAGATAATCAAGGTGCCTGCTAGGTAACCTAGACATTCCAAGAGCCCGTTAGGTTACCTACATAGTCCAAGTGCCCATTCGTTAACCTAGATAGTCCAAGTGCCCGCTACGTAACCTACATAGTCCAAGGGCCCGCTAGGTAAGCTAGATAGTCCAAGTGCCCGCTAGGTAACCTCGATAGTCCAAGTGCGCGCTAGTTAACCTAGATAGTCCAAGTGCCTGCTAGGTAACCTACATTGTCCAAGTTCCCGCTAGGTAACCTATTTAGTCCAAGTGCCCGTTACCTAACCTAGATTGTCCAAGTGCCCGCTAGGCAACATACATATTCCAAGTGCCCGTTCGTTAACCTAGAAGTCCAAGTGCCCGCTATGTAACCTAGACAGTCCAAGTGCCCGCTAGGTTACCTGCATAGTCCAAGTGCCTGTACGTTAACCTACATAGTCCAAGTGCCCTCTAGGGAACCTGTATATTCCAAGTGCTATCTAGGTAACCTAGATAGTCCAAGGGCCCGCTAGTTAACCTAGATAGTCCAAGGGCTCGCTTGTTAACTTTGATTGTCCAAGTGCCCGTTAGTTAACCTAGATCGTCCAAGTGTCCTCTAGTTAACCTACATAGTCCAAGTGCCCGCTAGGTAACCTACATAGTGCAAGTGTCTGCTAGGTAACCTACATAGTCCAAGTGCCCGCTAGTTAACCTAGATAGTCCAAGTGCCCGCTAGGTAACCTAGAGAGTGCAATTGCCCGCTAGTTAACCTCCATAGTCCAAGTGCCTGCTAGGTACCCTAGATAGTCCAAGTGCCTTCTAGGTAACCTACATAGTCCAAGTGCCCGCTAGGTAACCTACATAGTGCAAGTGTCCGCTAGTTAACCTAGATCGTCCAATTGTCCGCTAGTTAACCTACATAGTCCAAGTTCCCGCTAGGTAACCTAGATAGTCCAAGTGCCCGTTCGGTAACCTAGATAGTCCAAGTGGCCTTTAGGGAATCTAGATAGTCCAAGTGCCCACTAGGGAACCTACATAGTCCAATTGCCCGCTCTGGAACATACATAGTCCAAGTGCCCGCTAGTTAACCTAGATAGTCCAAGTGCCCGCTAGGTAACCTATATAGTCCAAATGCCCGCTAGGGAACACACATAGTCCAAGCGCCTGCTAGGTAACCTAGATAGTCCAAGTGCCCGCTTGTTAACCTAGATAGTCCAAGTGCCCCTAGGTAACCTAGATAGTCCAACAGCCCGGTAGGTAACCTACATACTCCAAGTACCCGCTAGGTAACGTAGATAGTTCAAGTGCCAGCTAGGTAACCTAGATAGTCCAAGTGCCCGCTAGGTAACCTACATAGTCCAAATGCCCTCTAGTTAACCCACATAGTCCAAGTACCCGCTAGGGAATTTACATAGTCCATGTGCCCGCTAGGTAACCTAGATAGTCCAAGGGCCCGCTAGTTAACCTACATAGTTCAAGGTTTCGCTTGTTAACTTTGATAGTCCAAGTGCCCATTAGTTAACCTAGATCGTCCTAGTGCCCGCTAGTTAACCTAGATCGTCCAAGTGTCCTCTAGTTAACCTACATAGTCCAAGTGCCCGCTAAGTTAACCTAGACAGTCCAAGTGCACGCTAGTTAACCTACATAGTCCAAGTGCCCGATAGGGAACCTACATAATCTAAGTGCCCGCTAGGCAACCTACATAGTCCAAGTGCCCGTTAGTTAACCTTGATAGTCAAAATGCCTGCTAGGTAACCTAGATAGTCCAAGAGCCCGCTAGGTAACCTAGATAGTCCAAATGCCCACTAGGGACACTACATAGTCCAAGTGCCCGCTAGTTAGCCTAGATAGTCCAAGTGCCTGCTGGTAAACCTACATAATCTATGGGACCGCTAGTTAACCTACATAGTACAAGTGCCCGCTAGGCAACCTAGATAGTCCAAGTGCCCGCTAAGGAACCTACATAGTCCAAGTGCACGCTAGTTAACCTAGATAGTCCAAGTGCCCGCTAGGTAACCTAGATAGTCCGAGTGCCTGCTAGGTAACCGACATAGTGTAAGCGTCCGCTAGTTAACCTACATATTCCAAGTGCCCGCTAGTTAAAATAGATAGTCCAAGTGCCCGCTAGGGAACGTACATAGTCCAAGTGCCCGCTAGGGTACGTATATACTCCAAGTGCCCGCTAGGGAACGTACATAGTCTATGTGCCTGCTAGTTAACTTAGATAGTGCAAGTGCCTGATAGTTAACCTAGATAGTTCTAGTACCCGCTAGGTAACCTCGATCGTTCAAGGGCCCCCTAGTTAACCTACATAATCCAAGTGCCCGCTAGATAACCTAGATAGTCCAAGTGCCCGTTCGGTAACCTACATAGTCCAAGTGCCCTTTAGGAAACTTAGATAGTCCAAAGGCCCGCTAGTAAACCTACATAGTCCATGGGCCCGCTAGTTAACCTACATAGTGCAAGTGTCCGCTAGTTAACCTACATATTCCAAGTGCCCGCTAGTTAACCTACATAATCTAAGTGCCCGTTAGCTAACCTAGATTGTCCAAGGGCCCACTAGTTGACCTACATAGTCCAAGTGCCAGCTAGATAACCTAGATAGTACAAGTGCCCACTAGGGAACCTAGATAGTCCAAGTGCCTGTTAGCTAACCTAGATAGTCCAAGTGGCGGCTAGGTAACCTACATAGTTTAAGTGTCCGTTCGTTAACCTAGATAATCAAAGTGCCCGCTAGGTAACCTAGACAGTCCAAGTGCCCGCTAGTTAACCTACATCGTCCAAGTGCCCGATAGGGAACCTACATAATCCAAGTGCCAGCTAGGGAACCTACATAGTCCAAGTGCCCGCTAGGCAACCTACATAGTCCAAGTGCCCGTTATTTAACCTAGATAGTCAAAGTGCCTGCTAGGTAACCTAGATAGTCCAAGTGCCCGCTACGTAACCTACATAGTCCAAGTTCCCGCTTGGTAACCTTAATAGTCCAAATGCCCTCTAGGAAAACTACATAGACCAAGGGCCCGCTAGATAACCTAGATAGTACAAGTGCCTGCTAGTAAACCTACATAATCCATGGGCCAGCTAGTTAACCTACATAGTGCAAGTGCCCGCTAGGTAACCTAGATAGTCCAAGTGCCCGCTAGGTAACCTACAAAATCTAAGTTCTCACTAGGTTATCTATATAGTCCATATGCCCGCTAGGGAACCTACGTAGTCCAAGTACCCGCTAGGTAACCTAGATAGTCCAAGTGCCCTCTAGTTAACCTAGATCGTCCAAGTGCCCGCTAGTTATCCTACATAGTCCAAGAGCCCTTTAGTTAACCTACATAGTCCAAGGTCCGCTGGTTAACCTAGATAGTCCAAGTGCTCGCTAGTTAACCTACATAATACAAGGGCCCGCTAGTTGACCTAGATAGTCCAAGTGCCCACAAGTTAACCTAGATATTTCAAGTGCCAGGTAGGTAACCAAAGTAGTCTAAATGTCCGATAGGGATATTACATAGTCCATGTGCCCTCTAGTTAACCTAGATAGTCCAAGTGCCCGCTAGGGATCCTTCATAATCCAAGTGCCTGCTGGGTAACCTAGATAGTCCAAGTGCCCGCTAGTTAACCTATATAGTCCTAGTGCCCGTTAGTTATCTAGATAGTTCAAGTGCCCACTAGGGGACGTACATAATCCATGTGCCTGCTAGGTAACCTAGATAGTCCAAGTGCGCGCTAGGGTATGTACATAGTCCAAGTGCCTGCTAGGAAACCTAGATAGTCCAAGAGCCCGCTAGTTAACCTACATTTTTCAAGGGCCCGCTAGTTAACCTACATAGTCCAAGGTCTGCTAGTTAACCTAGATAGTCAAAGTGCCCGCTAGGTAACCTAGACAGTCCAAGTGCCCGTTAGGTTACCTACATAGTCCAAGTGCCCTTTCGTTAACCTAGATAGTCCAAGGGCCCGCTAGGTAACCCACATAGGCCAAGGGCCCGCTAGGTAACCTAGATAGTCCAAGTGCCCGCTAGGTAACCTCGATAGTCCATATCCGCGCTAGTTAACCTAGATAGTCCAAGTGCCTGCTAGGTAACCTACATTGTCCAAGTTCCCGCTAGGTAACCTAGATAGTTCAAGTGCCCGTTACCTAACCTAGATTGTCCAAGTGCCCGCTAGGCAACATACATATTCCAAGTGCCCGTTCGTTAACCTAGAAGTCCAAGTGCCCGCTATGTAACCTAGACAGTCCAAGTGCCCGCTAGGTTACCTGCATATTCCAAGTGCCTGTTCGTTAACCTACATATTCCAAGTGCCCGCTAGTTAACCTAGATAGTCCAAGTGCCCGCTAGGGATCCCTCATAATCCAAGTGCCTGCTAGGTAACCTAGATAGTCCAAGTGCCCGCTAGTTAACCTAGATAGTCCTAGTGCCCACTAGGGGACGTACATAGTCCATGTCCCTGCTAGGTAACCTAGATAGTCCAAGTGGGCGCTAGGCTATGTACATAGTCCAAGTGCCTGCTAGGAAACCTAGATAGTCCAAGAGCCCGCTAGGTAACCTACATAGTCCAAAGGCCCGCTAGTTAACCTACATAGTCCAAGGTCTGCAAGTTAACCTAGATAATCAAAGTGACCGCTAGGTAACCTAGACAGTCCAAGTGCCCGTTAGGTTACCTACATAGTCCAAGGGCCCGCTAGGTAAGCTAGATAGTCCAAGTGCCCGCTAGGTAACCTCGATAGTCCAAGTGTGCGCTAGTTAACCTAGATAGTCCAAGTGCCTGCTAGGTAACCTACATTGTCCAAGTTCCCGCTAGGTAACCTAGATAGTCCAAGTGCCCGTTACCTAACCTAGATTGTCCAAGTGCCCGCTAGGCAACATACATTTTCCAAGTGCCCGTTCGTTAACCTAGAAGTCCAAGTGCCCGCTATGTAACCTAGACAGTCCAAGTGCCCGCTAGGTTACCTGCATAGTCCAAGTGCCTGTACGTTAACCTACATAGTCCAAGTGCCCGCTAGGGAACCTATATATTCCAAGTGCTATCTAGGTAACCTAGATAGTCCAAGGGCTCGCTTGTTAACTTTGATTGTCCAAGTGCCCGTTAGTTAACCTAGATCGTCCAAATGCCCGCTAGTTAACCTAGATCGTCCAAGTGTCCTCTAGTTAACCTACATAGTCCAAATGCCCGCTAGGTAACCTACATAGTGCAAGTGTCTGCTAGGTAACCTACATAGACCAAGTGCCCGCTAGTTAACCTAGATTGTCCAAGTGCCCGCTAGGTAACCTAGAGAGTGCATGTGCCCGCTAGTTAACCTTCATAGTCCAAGTGCCTGCTAGGTAACCTAGATAGTCCAAGGGCCTGCTAGTTAACCTACATAGTCCAAGTCCCCCCTAGGTAACCTACATAGTGCAAGTGTCCGCTAGTTAACCTAGATCGTCCAATTGTCCGCTAGTTAACCTACATAGTCCAAGTTCCCGCTAGGTAACCTAGATAGTCCAAGTGCCCGTTCGGTAACCTAGATAGTCCAAGTGGCCTTTAGGGAATCTAGATAGTCCAAGTGCCCACTAGGGAACCTATAGTCCAATTTCCCGCTCTGGAACATACATAGTCCAAGTGCCCCCTAGTTAACCTAGAAAGTCCAAGTGCCCGCTAGGTAACCTATATATTCCAAATGCCCGCTAGGGAACCCACATAGTCCAAGTAACCGCTAGGTAACGTAGATAGTTCAAGTGCCAGCTAGGTAACCTAGACAGTCCAAGTGCCCGCTAGGTAACCTACAATCTCTAAGTGCCCGCTAAGGAATCTATATAGGACAAATGCCCGCTAGGGAGCATACATAATCCAAATGCCCGCTAGGTAACCTAATAGTCCAAGTGCCCGCTAGGTAACCTACATATTCCAAATGCCCTCTAGTTAACCCACATAGTCCAAGTACCCGCTAGGGAATTTACATAGTCCAAGGGCCCGCTAGGGAACCTACATAGTCCATGTGCCCGTGTGTTAACCTAGATAGTCCATGTGCCCGCTAGGTAACCTAGATAGTCCAACAGCCCGCAAGGTAACCTACATACTCCAAGAACCTGCTAGGCTACGTAGATAGTCCAAATGCCCGCTAGGTAACCTACAAAGTCTAAGTGCCCGCTAGGTTATCTATATAGTCCAAATGCCCGCTAGGGAACCTACATAGTCCAAGTGCCCGCTACGTAACCTAGATAGTCCAAGTGCCCTCTAGTTAACCTAGATCGTCCAAGTGCCCGCTAGTTATCCTACATAGTCCAAGAGCCCTTTAGTTAACCTACATAGTCCAAGGTCCGCTAGTTAATCTAGATAGTCCAAGTGCTCGCTAGTTAACCTACATAGTACAAGGGCCCGCTAGTTGACCTAGATAGTCCAAGTGCCCACAAGTTAACCTTGATAGGTCAAGTGCCTGTTAGGTAACCAAAGTAGTCCAAATGTCCAATAGGGATCCTACATAGTGCAAGTGCCCGCTAGGTAACCTACATAGTCCAAGTGCCCGTTCGTCAACCTGGATAGTCCAAGTGCCCGCTATTTAACCTAGACTGTCCAAGTGCCCGCTAGGTTACCTACATAGTCCATGTGCCCCTTCGTTAACCTAGATAGTCCAAGTGCCCGCTAGGAAACCTACATAGTCCAAGGGCCGACTTGGTAACATAGATAGTCCAAGTGCCCGCTAGATAACCTACATAGTCCAAGTGCCTACTAGGTAAACTACATAGTCCAAGTGCCCGTTCGTTAAACTACATAGTCCAAGTGCCCGCTAGTTAACGTAGATTGCCCAAGTGCCCTCTAGGGAACTACATAATCCAAGGGCCCAATAGTTAACCTAGACAGTCCAAGTACCCTATAGGGAACCTACATAGTTCAAGTGCCCGCTAGGGAACCTACATAGTCCAAGTGCTCGCTAGGCAACCTACATAGTCCAAGTGCCCGTTAGTTAACCTAGATAGTCAAATTGCCTGCTAGGTGACCTAAATAGTCCAAGTGCCCGCTAGGGAACCTAGATAGTCCAATTGCCCTTTAGCTAACCTAGATAGTCGAAGTGTCCGCTAGTTAACCTACATAGTCCAAGTGCCCGTTCATTAACCTAGATAGTCCAAGTGCCCGCTAGGTAACCTAGACAGTCCAAGTGCCTTGTAGTTAACCTACGTAGTCCAAGTGTCCGCTAGGTAACCTACATAGTCCAAGTGCCCACTAGGTAACCTAAATAATCCAAATGCCTGCTAGGGAAACTACATAGTTCAAGTGCCCGCTAGTTAACCTAGATAGTCCAAGTGCCCGCTAGTAAACCTAGATAGTCAAAGGGCCCGCTAGTTTACCTAGATAGTCCACATGCCCGCTAGTTAACCTAAATCGTCCAAGTGCCCGCTAGTTAACCTACCTACTCCAAGTGCCTTCTAGGGAACCTACATAGTCCACGTGACTGCTAGGGAACCTACATAGTCCAAGTGCCCGTTAGGGAACCTACATAGTCCAAGTGCCCGCTAGGTAACCTACATAGTCCAAATACCAGCAAGGAAACCTACATAGTCTAAATGCCCGCTGGGAAACCTACATAATACAAGTGCCCGCTCTGGAACATACATAGTCCAAGTGCCCGTTAGCTAACCTAGATAGTCCAAGGGCCCGCTAGTTGACCTACATAGTCCAAGTGCCAACTAGGTAACTTGGATAGTACAAGTGCCCGCTAGGGAACCTAGATAGTCCACGTGCCTGTTAGCTAACCTAGATAGTTAAGTGGCGGCTTGGCAACCTACATACTCCAAGTGCCCGTTCATTAACCTAGATAATCCAAGTGCCCGCTAGGTAACCTAGACAGTCCAAGTGCCCGCTAGGTAACCTACATAGTCCAAGTGCCCGTTAGGTAACCTAGATAGTCCAAATGCCCGCTAGGGAACCCACATAGTCCAAGTGCCCGCTAGGGAACTTACATAGTCCAAGGGCCGCTAGGGAACCTACATAGTCCAAGTGCCCGGTAGTTAACCTAGATAGTCCAAGTGCCCGCTAGGTAACCTAGATAGTCCAACAGCCCGGTAGGTAACCTACATATTCCAAGTACCCGCTAGGTAACGTAGATAGTTCAAGTGCCAGTTAGGTAACCTAGATAGTCCAAGTGCCCGCTAGGTAACCTACAACCTCTACAGTGCCCGCTAAGGAATCTATATAGTCCAAATGCCCGCTAGGGAGCCTACATAATCCAAATGCCCGCTAGGTAACCTAGATAGTCCATGTGCCCGCTAGGTAACCTACATAGTCCAAATGCCCTCTAGTTAACCCACATAGTCCATGTGCCCACTAGGGAACTTACATAGTCCAAGGGCCCGCTAGGGAACCTACATAGTCCAAGTGCCCGTGTGTTAACCTAGATAGTCCATGTGCCCGCTAGGTAACCTATATACTCCAAGAACCTGCTAGACTACGTAGATAGTTCAAGTGCCAGCTAGGTAACCTAGATAGTCCAAGTGCCCGCTAGGTAACCTACAAAATCTAAGTGCCCGCTAGGTTATCTATATAGTCCAAATGCCCGCTAGGGAACCTACATAGTCTAAGTGCCCGCTAGGGAACATACATAGTCCAAGTGCCCACTAGGTAACCTAGAGAGTCCAATTGCCCGCTAGTTAACCTAGACAGTCCAAATACCAGATAGAGAACCTACATAGTCTAAGTGTCCGCTAGGGAACCTACATAGTCCAAGTGCTCGCTAGGCAACCTACATAGTCCAATTGTCCGTTAGTTAACCTAGATAGTCCAAGTGCCCGCTAGGTAACTTAGATAGTCCAACAGCCCGGTAGGTAACCTACATACTTCAAGTACCCGCTAGGTAACGTAGATAGTTCAAGTGCCAGCTAGGTAACCTAGATAGTCCAAGTGCCCGCTAGGTAACCTACAAAGTCCAAGTGCCCGTTACCGAACCTAGATAGTCCACGTGCCCGCTAGGCAACATACATAGTCCAAGTGCACGTTCGTTAACCTAGAAGGCCAAGTGCCCGCTATGTATCCTAGACAGTCCAAGTGCCCGCTAGGTTACCTGCATAGTCCAAGTGCCTGTTCGTTAACCTACATAGTCCAAGTGCCCGCTAGTTAACCTAGATAGTCTAAGTGCCCGCTAGGGATCCCTCATAATCCAAGTGCCTGCTAGGTAACCTAGATAGTCCAAGTGCCCGCTAGTTAACCTAGATAGTCCTAGTGCCCACTAGGGGACGTACATAGTCCAAGTCCCTGCTAGGTAACCTAGATAGTCCAAGTGGGCGCTAGGCTAAGTACATAGTCCAAGTGCCTGCTTGGAAACCTAGATAGTCCAAGAGCCCGCTAGTTAACCTACATAGTCCAAGGTCTGCAAGTTAACCTAGATAATCAAAGTGCCCGCTAGGTAACCTAGACAGTCCAAGTGCCCGTTAGGTTACCTACATAGTCCAAGTGCCCATTCGTTAACCTAGATAGTCCAAGTGCCCGCTACGTAACCTACATAGTCCCAGGGCCCGCTAGGTAAGCTAGATAGTCCAAGTGCCCGCTAGGTAACCTCGATAGTCCAAGTGCGCGCTAGTTAACCTAGATAGTCCAAGTGCCTGCTAGGTAACCTACATTGTCCAAGTTCCCGCTAGGTAACCTAGATAGTCCAAGTGCCCGTTACCTAACCTAGATTGTCCAAGTACCCGCTAGGCAACATACATATTCCAAGTGCCCGTTCGTTAACCTAGAAGTCCAAGTGCCCACTATGTAACCTAGACAGTCCAAGTGCCCGCTAGGTTACCTGCATAGTCCAAGTGCCTGTACGTTAACCTACATAGTCCAAGTGCCCGCTAGGGAACCTATATATTCCAAGTGCTATCTAGGTAACCTAGATAGTCCCAGGGCCCGCTAGTTAACCTAGATAGTCCAAGGGCTCGCTTGTTAACTTTGATTGTCCAAGTGCCCGTTAGTTAACCTAGATCGTCCAAGTGCCCGCTATTAACCTAGATCGTCCAAGTGTCCTCTAGTTAACCTACATAGTCCAAGTGCCCGCTAGGTAACCTACATAGTGCAAGTGTCTGCTAGGTAACCTACATAGTCCAAGTGCCCGCTAGTTAACCTAGATAGTCCAAGTGCCCGATAGGTAACCTAGAGAGTGCAAGTGCCCGCTAGTTAACCTTCATAGTCCAAGTGCCTGCTAGGTAACCTAGATAGTTCAAGGGCCTGCTAGTTAACCTACATAGTCCAAGTGCCCGCTAGGTAAGCTACATAGTGCAAGTGTCCGCTAGTTAACCTAGATCGTCCAATAGTCCGCTAGTTAACCTAGATCGTCCAATTGTCCGCTAGTTAACCTACATAGTCCAAGTTCCCGCTAGGTAACCTAGATAGTCCAAGTGCCCGCTCGGTAACCTAGAGAGTCCAAGGGGCCTTTAGGGAATCTAGATAGTCCAAGTGCCCACTAGGGAACCTACATAGTCCAATTGCCCGCTCTGGAACATACATAGTCCAAGTGCCCGCCAGTTAACCTAGATAGTCCAAGTGCCCGCTAGGTAACCTATATAGTCCAAATGCCCGCTAGGGAACCCACATAATCCAAGCGCCCGCTAGTTAACCTAGATAGTCCAAGTGCCCGCTTGTTAACCTAGATAGTCCAATTGCCCCTAGGTAACCTAGATAGTCCAACAGCCCGGTAGGTAACCTCCATACTCCAAGTACCCGCTAGGTAACGTAGATAGTTCAAGTGCCAGCTAGGTAACCTAGATAGTCCAAGTGCCCGCTAGGTAACCTACAATCTCTAAGTGCCCGCTAAGGAATCTATATAGGCCAAATGCCCGCTAGGGAGCCTACATAATCCAAATGCCCGCTAGGTAACCTAGATAGTCCAAGTACCCGCTAGGTAACCTCCATAGTCCAAATGCCCTCGAGTTAACCCACATAGTCCAAGTACCCGCTAGGGAATTTACATAATCCAAGGGCCCGCTAGGGAACCTACATAGTCCAAGTGCCCGTGTGTTAACCTAGATAGTCCATGTGCCCGCTAGGTAACCTAGATAGTCCAACAGCCCGCTAGGTAACCTACATACTCCAAGAACCTGCTAGGCTACGTAGATAGTCCAAATGCCCGCTAGGTAACCTACAAAGTCTAAGTGCCCGCTAGGTTATCTATATAGTCCAAATGCCCGCTAGGGAACCTACATAGTCCAAGTGCCCGCTAGGTAACCTAGATAGTCCAAGTGCCCTCTAGTTAACCTAGATCGTCCAAGTGCCCGCTAGTTATCCTACATAGTCCAAGAGCCCTTTAGTTAACCTACATAGTCCAAGGTCCGCTAGTTAACCTAGATAGTCCAAGTGCTCGCTAGTTAACCTACATAGTACAAGGGCCCGTTAGTTGACCTAGATAGCCCAAGTGTCCACAAGTTAACCTAGATAGGTCAAGTGCCTGGTAGGTAACCAAAGTAGTCCAAATGTCCAATACGGATCCTACATAGTCCAAGTGCCCGTTAGGTAACCTACATAGTCCAAGTGCCCGTTCGTCAACCTGGATAGTCCAAGTTCCCGCTAGGTAACCTAGACTGTCCAAGTGCCCGCTAGGTTACCTACATAGTCCATGTGCCCGTTCGTTAACCTAGATAGTCCAAGTGCCCGCTAGGAAACCTACATACTCCAAGGGCCCACTTGGTAACATAGATAGTCCAAGTGCCCGCTAGATAACCTACATAGTCCAAGTGCCTACTAGGTAAACTACATAGTCCAAGTGCCCGTTCGTTAAACTACATAGTCCAAGTGCCCGCTAGTTAACGTAGATTGCCCAAGTGCCATCTAGGGAACTACATAGTCCAAGGGCCCACTAGTTAACCTAGACAGTCCAAGTACCCTATAGGGAACCTACATAGTTCAAGTGCCCGCTAGGGAACCTACATAGTCCAAGTGCTCGCTAGGCAAACTACATAGTCCAAGTGCCCGCTAGGGAACCTAGATAGTCAAATTGCCTGCTAGGTGACCTAAATAGTCCAAGTGCCCGCTAGGGAACCTAGATAGTCCAATTGCCCTTTAGCTAACCTAGATAGTCGAAGTGTCCGCTAGTTAACCTACATAGTCCAAGTGCCCGTTCATTAACCTAGATAGTCCAAGTGCCCGCTAGGTAACCTAGACAGTCCAAGTGCCTTGTAGTTAACCTACGTAGTACAAGTGCCCGCTAGGTAACCTACATAGTCCAAGTGCCCACTAGGTAACCTAAATAATCCAAATGCCCGCTAGGGAAACTACATAGTTCAAGTGCCCGCTAGTTAACCTAGATAGTCCAAGTGCCCGCTAGTAAACCTAGATAGTCAAAGGGCCCGCTAGTTTACCTAGATAGTCCAAGTGCCCGCTAGTTAACCTAAATCGTCCAAGTGTCCGCTAGGTAACCTACATAGTCCAAGTGCCGGCTAGGTAACCTAGATAGTCCAAGTGCCTGATGAATAACCTACATAGTCCAAGTGTCCGTTCGTTAACCTAGATAGTCCAAGTGCCCATTGGGTAACCTGCATAGTCCAAGTGCCCGCTTGGTAACCTGGATAGTCCAAGTGCCCGTTCGTTAACCTAGATAGTCCAAGTGCCCGCTAGGAAACCTACATACTCCAAGGGCCCACTTGGTAACATAGATAGTCCAAGTGCCCGCTAGATAACCTACATAGTCCAAGTGCCTACTAGGTAAACTACATAGTCCAAGTGCCCGTTCGTTAAACTACATAGTCCAAGTGCCCGCTAGTTAACGTAGATTGCCCAAGTGCCATCTAGGGAACTACATAGTCCAAGGGCCCACTAGTTAACCTAGACAGTCCAAGTACCCTATAGGGAACCTACATAGTTCAAGTGCCCGCTAGGGAACCTACATAGTCCAAGTGCTTGCTAGGCAACCTACATAGTCCAAGTGCCCGTTAGTTAACCTAGATAGTCAAATTGCCTGTTAGGTAACCTAAATAGTCCAAGTGCCCTTAGGGAACCTAGATAGTCAAATTGCCTGCTAGGTAACCTAAATAGTCCAAGTGCCCGCTAGGGAACCTAGATAGTCCAATTGCCCTTTAGCTAACCTAGATAGTCGAAGTGTCCGCTAGTTAACCTACATAGTCCAAGTGCCCGTTCATTAACCTAGATAGTCCAAGTGCCCGCTAGGTAACCTAGACAGTCCAAGTGCCTTGTAGTTAACCTACGTAGTCCAAGTGCCCGCTAGGTAACCTACATAGTCCAAGAGCCCACTAGGTAACCTAAATAATCCAAATGCCCGCTAGGGAAACTACATAGTTCAAGTGCCCACTAGTTAACCTAGATAGTCCAAGTGCCCGCTAGTAAACCTAGATAGTCAAAGGGCCCGCTAGTTTACCTAGATAGTCCAAGTGCCCGCTAGTTAACCTAAATCGTCCAAGTGTCCGCTAGGTAACCTACATAGTCCAAGTGCCGGCTAGGTAACCTAGATAGTCCAAGTGCCTGATGAATAACCTACATAGTCCAAGTGTCCGTTCGTTAACCTAGATAGTCCAAGTGCCCATTGGGTAACCTGCATAGTCCAAGTGCCCGCTTGGTAACCTGGATAGTCCAAGTGCCCGCTAGTTAACCTACCTAGTCCAAGTGCCTTCTAGGGAACCTACATAGTCCACGTGACTGCTAGGGAACCTACATAGTCCAAGTGCCCGTTAGGGAACCTACATAGTCCAAGTGCCCGCTAGGTAACCTACATAGTCCAAACACCAGCAAGGAAACCTACATAGTCTAAATGCCCGCTAGGCAACCTACATAATCCATGTGCCCGCTCTGGAACATACATAGTCCAAGTGCCCGTTAGCTAACCTAGATAGTCCAAGGGCCCGCTAGTTGACCTACATAGTCCAAGTGCCAGCTAGGTAACCTAGATAGTACAAGTGCCCGCTAGGGAACCTAGATAGTCCAAGTGCCTGTTAGCTAACCTAGATATTTAAGTGGCGGCTTGGCAACCTACATACTCCAAGTGCCCGTTCATTAACCTAGATAATCCAAGTGCCCGCTAGGTAACCTAGACAGTCCAAGTGCCCGCTAGGTAACCTACATAGTCCAAGTGCCCGTTAGGTAACCTAGATAGTCCAAATGCCCGCTAGGGAACCCACATAGTCCAAGTGCCCGCTAGGGAACTTACATAGTCCAAGGGCCGCTAGGGAACCTACATAGTCCAAGTGCCCGGTAGTTAACCTAGATAGTCCAAGTGCCCGCTAGGTAACCTAGATAGTCCAACAGCCCGGTAGGTAACCTACATATTCCAAGTACCCGCTAGGTAACGTAGATAGTTCAAGTGCCAGTTAGGTAACCTAGATAGTCCAAGTGCCCGCTAGGTAACCTACAACCTCTACAGTGCCCGCTAAGGAATCTATATAGTCCAAATGCCCGCTAGGGAGCCTACATAATCCAAATGCCCGCTAGGTAACCTAGATAGTCCATGTGCCCGCTAGGTAACCTACATAGTCCAAATGCCCTCTAGTTAACCCACATAGTCCATGTGCCCACTAGGGAACTTACATAGTCCAAGGGCCCGCTAGGGAACCTACATAGTCCAAGTGCCCGTGTGTTAACCTAGATAGTCCATGTGCCCGCTAGGTAACCTATATACTCCAAGAACCTGCTAGACTACGTAGATAGTTCAAGTGCCAGCTAGGTAACCTAGATAGTCCAAGTGCCCGCTAGGTAACCTACAAAGTCTAAGTGCCCGCTAGGTTATCTATATAGTCCAAATGCCCGCTAGGGAACCTACATAGTCTAAGTGCCCGCTAGGGAACATACATAGTCCAAGTGCCCACTAGGTAACCTAGAGAGTCCAATTGCCCGCTAGTTAACCTAGACAGTCCAAATACCAGATAGAGAACCTACATAGTCTAAGTGTCCGCTAGGGAACCTACATAGTCCAAGTGCTCGCTAGGCAACCTACATAGTCCAATTGTCCGTTAGTTAACCTAGATAGTCCAAGTGCCCGCTAGGTAACTTAGATAGTCCAACAGCCCGGTAGGTAACCTACATACTTCAAGTACCCGCTAGGTAACGTAGATAGTTCAAGTGCCAGCTAGGTAACCTAGATAGTCCAAGTGCCCGCTAGGTAACCTACAAAGTCCAAGTGCCCGTTACCGAACCTAGATAGTCCACGTGCCCGCTAGGCAACATACATAGTCCAAGTGCACGTTCGTTAACCTAGAAGGCCAAGTGCCCGCTATGTATCCTAGACAGTCCAAGTGCCCGCTAGGTTACCTGCATAGTCCAAGTGCCTGTTCGTTAACCTACATAGTCCAAGTGCCCGCTAGTTAACCTAGATAGTCTAAGTGCCCGCTAGGGATCCCTCATAATCCAAGTGCCTGCTAGGTAACCTAGATAGTCCAAGTGCCCGCTAGTTAACCTAGATAGTCCTAGTGCCCACTAGGGGACGTACATAGTCCAAGTCCCTGCTAGGTAACCTAGATAGTCCAAGTGGGCGCTAGGCTAAGTACATAGTCCAAGTGCCTGCTTGGAAACCTAGATAGTCCAAGAGCCCGCTAGTTAACCTACATAGTCCAAGGTCTGCAAGTTAACCTAGATAATCAAAGTGCCCGCTAGGTAACCTAGACAGTCCAAGTGCCCGTTAGGTTACCTACATAGTCCAAGTGCCCATTCGTTAACCTAGATAGTCCAAGTGCCCGCTACGTAACCTACATAGTCCCAGGGCCCGCTAGGTAAGCTAGATAGTCCAAGTGCCCGCTAGGTAACCTCGATAGTCCAAGTGCGCGCTAGTTAACCTAGATAGTCCAAGTGCCTGCTAGGTAACCTACATTGTCCAAGTTCCCGCTAGGTAACCTAGATAGTCCAAGTGCCCGTTACCTAACCTAGATTGTCCAAGTACCCGCTAGGCAACATACATATTCCAAGTGCCCGTTCGTTAACCTAGAAGTCCAAGTGCCCACTATGTAACCTAGACAGTCCAAGTGCCCGCTAGGTTACCTGCATAGTCCAAGTGCCTGTACGTTAACCTACATAGTCCAAGTGCCCGCTAGGGAACCTATATATTCCAAGTGCTATCTAGGTAACCTAGATAGTCCCAGGGCCCGCTAGTTAACCTAGATAGTCCAAGGGCTCGCTTGTTAACTTTGATTGTCCAAGTGCCCGTTAGTTAACCTAGATCGTCCAAGTGCCCGCTATTAACCTAGATCGTCCAAGTGTCCTCTAGTTAACCTACATAGTCCAAGTGCCCGCTAGGTAACCTACATAGTGCAAGTGTCTGCTAGGTAACCTACATAGTCCAAGTGCCCGCTAGTTAACCTAGATAGTCCAAGTGCCCGATAGGTAACCTAGAGAGTGCAAGTGCCCGCTAGTTAACCTTCATAGTCCAAGTGCCTGCTAGGTAACCTAGATAGTTCAAGGGCCTGCTAGTTAACCTACATAGTCCAAGTGCCCGCTAGGTAAGCTACATAGTGCAAGTGTCCGCTAGTTAACCTAGATCGTCCAATAGTCCGCTAGTTAACCTAGATCGTCCAATTGTCCGCTAGTTAACCTACATAGTCCAAGTTCCCGCTAGGTAACCTAGAAAGTCCAAGTGCCCGCTCGGTAACCTAGAGAGTCCAAGGGGCCTTTAGGGAATCTAGATAGTCCAAGTGCCCACTAGGGAACCTACATAGTCCAATTGCCCGCTCTGGAACATACATAGTCCAAGTGCCCGCCAGTTAACCTAGATAGTCCAAGTGCCCGCTAGGTAACCTATATAGTCCAAATGCCCGCTAGGGAACCCACATAATCCAAGCGCCCGCTAGTTAACCTAGATAGTCCAAGTGCCCGCTTGTTAACCTAGATAGTCCAATTGCCCCTAGGTAACCTAGATAGTCCAACAGCCCGGTAGGTAACCTCCATACTCCAAGTACCCGCTAGGTAACGTAGATAGTTCAAGTGCCAGCTAGGTAACCTAGATAGTCCAAGTGCCCGCTAGGTAACCTACAATCTCTAAGTGCCCGCTAAGGAATCTATATAGGCCAAATGCCCGCTAGGGAGCCTACATAATCCAAATGCCCGCTAGGTAACCTAGATAGTCCAAGTACCCGCTAGGTAACCTCCATAGTCCAAATGCCCTCGAGTTAACCCACATAGTCCAAGTACCCGCTAGGGAATTTACATAATCCAAGGGCCCGCTAGGGAACCTACATAGTCCAAGTGCCCGTGTGTTAACCTAGATAGTCCATGTGCCCGCTAGGTAACCTAGATAGTCCAACAGCCCGCTAGGTAACCTACATACTCCAAGAACCTGCTAGGCTACGTAGATAGTCCAAATGCCCGCTAGGTAACCTACAAAGTCTAAGTGCCCGCTAGGTTATCTATATAGTCCAAATGCCCGCTAGGGAACCTACATAGTCCAAGTGCCCGCTAGGTAACCTAGATAGTCCAAGTGCCCTCTAGTTAACCTAGATCGTCCAAGTGCCCGCTAGTTATCCTACATAGTCCAAGAGCCCTTTAGTTAACCTACATAGTCCAAGGTCCGCTAGTTAACCTAGATAGTCCAAGTGCTCGCTAGTTAACCTACATAGTACAAGGGCCCGTTAGTTGACCTAGATAGCCCAAGTGTCCACAAGTTAACCTAGATAGGTCAAGTGCCTGGTAGGTAACCAAAGTAGTCCAAATGTCCAATACGGATCCTACATAGTCCAAGTGCCCGTTAGGTAACCTACATAGTCCAAGTGCCCGTTCGTCAACCTGGATAGTCCAAGTTCCCGCTAGGTAACCTAGACTGTCCAAGTGCCCGCTAGGTTACCTACATAGTCCATGTGCCCGTTCGTTAACCTAGATAGTCCAAGTGCCCGCTAGGAAACCTACATACTCCAAGGGCCCACTTGGTAACATAGATAGTCCAAGTGCCCGCTAGATAACCTACATAGTCCAAGTGCCTACTAGGTAAACTACATAGTCCAAGTGCCCGTTCGTTAAACTACATAGTCCAAGTGCCCGCTAGTTAACGTAGATTGCCCAAGTGCCATCTAGGGAACTACATAGTCCAAGGGCCCACTAGTTAACCTAGACAGTCCAAGTACCCTATAGGGAACCTACATAGTTCAAGTGCCCGCTAGGGAACCTACATAGTCCAAGTGCTCGCTAGGCAAACTACATAGTCCAAGTGCCCGCTAGGGAACCTAGATAGTCAAATTGCCTGCTAGGTGACCTAAATAGTCCAAGTGCCCGCTAGGGAACCTAGATAGTCCAATTGCCCTTTAGCTAACCTAGATAGTCGAAGTGTCCGCTAGTTAACCTACATAGTCCAAGTGCCCGTTCATTAACCTAGATAGTCCAAGTGCCCGCTAGGTAACCTAGACAGTCCAAGTGCCTTGTAGTTAACCTACGTAGTACAAGTGCCCGCTAGGTAACCTACATAGTCCAAGTGCCCACTAGGTAACCTAAATAATCCAAATGCCCGCTAGGGAAACTACATAGTTCAAGTGCCCGCTAGTTAACCTAGATAGTCCAAGTGCCCGCTAGTAAACCTAGATAGTCAAAGGGCCCGCTAGTTTACCTAGATAGTCCAAGTGCCCGCTAGTTAACCTAAATCGTCCAAGTGTCCGCTAGGTAACCTACATAGTCCAAGTGCCGGCTAGGTAACCTAGATAGTCCAAGTGCCTGATGAATAACCTACATAGTCCAAGTGTCCGTTCGTTAACCTAGATAGTCCAAGTGCCCATTGGGTAACCTGCATAGTCCAAGTGCCCGCTTGGTAACCTGGATAGTCCAAGTGCCCGTTCGTTAACCTAGATAGTCCAAGTGCCCGCTAGGAAACCTACATACTCCAAGGGCCCACTTGGTAACATAGATAGTCCAAGTGCCCGCTAGATAACCTACATAGTCCAAGTGCCTACTAGGTAAACTACATAGTCCAAGTGCCCGTTCGTTAAACTACATAGTCCAAGTGCCCGCTAGTTAACGTAGATTGCCCAAGTGCCATCTAGGGAACTACATAGTCCAAGGGCCCACTAGTTAACCTAGACAGTCCAAGTACCCTATAGGGAACCTACATAGTTCAAGTGCCCGCTAGGGAACCTACATAGTCCAAGTGCTTGCTAGGCAACCTACATAGTCCAAGTGCCCGTTAGTTAACCTAGATAGTCAAATTGCCTGTTAGGTAACCTAAATAGTCCAAGTGCCCTTAGGGAACCTAGATAGTCAAATTGCCTGCTAGGTAACCTAAATAGTCCAAGTGCCCGCTAGGGAACCTAGATAGTCCAATTGCCCTTTAGCTAACCTAGATAGTCGAAGTGTCCGCTAGTTAACCTACATAGTCCAAGTGCCCGTTCATTAACCTAGATAGTCCAAGTGCCCGCTAGGTAACCTAGACAGTCCAAGTGCCTTGTAGTTAACCTACGTAGTCCAAGTGCCCGCTAGGTAACCTACATAGTCCAAGTGCCCACTAGGTAACCTAAATAATCCAAATGCCCGCTAGGGAAACTACATAGTTCAAGTGCCCACTAGTTAACCTAGATAGTCCAAGTGCCCGCTAGTAAACCTAGATAGTCAAAGGGCCCGCTAGTTTACCTAGATAGTCCAAGTGCCCGCTAGTTAACCTAAATCGTCCAAGTGTCCGCTAGGTAACCTACATAGTCCAAGTGCCGGCTAGGTAACCTAGATAGTCCAAGTGCCTGATGAATAACCTACATAGTCCAAGTGTCCGTTCGTTAACCTAGATAGTCCAAGTGCCCATTGGGTAACCTGCATAGTCCAAGTGCCCGCTTGGTAACCTGGATAGTCCAAGTGCCCGCTAGTTAACCTACCTAGTCCAAGTGCCTTCTAGGGAACCTACATAGTCCACGTGACTGCTAGGGAACCTACATAGTCCAAGTGCCCGTTAGGGAACCTACATAGTCCAAGTGCCCGCTAGGTAACCTACATAGTCCAAACACCAGCAAGGAAACCTACATAGTCTAAATGCCCGCTAGGCAACCTACATAATCCATGTGCCCGCTCTGGAACATACATAGTCCAAGTGCCCGTTAGCTAACCTAGATAGTCCAAGGGCCCGCTAGTTGACCTACATAGTCCAAGTGCCAGCTAGGTAACCTAGATAGTACAAGTGCCCGCTAGGGAACCTAGATAGTCCAAGTGCCTGTTAGCTAACCTAGATATTTAAGTGGCGGCTTGGTAACCTACATACTCCAAGTGCCCGTTCGTTAACCTAGATAATCCAAGTGCCCGCTAGGTAACCTAGACAGTCCAAGTGCCCGATAGGTAACCTACATAGTCCAAATGCCCGCTAGTTAACCTACATAGTCCAAGTGCCCGTTAGGTAACCTAGATAGTCCAAATGCCCGCTAGGGAACTCACATAGTCCAAGGGCCGCTAGGGAACCTACATAGTCCAAGTGCCCGTTAGTTAACCTAGATAGTCCAAGTGCCCGCTAGGTAACCTAGATAGTCCAACAGCCCGGTAGGTAACCTACATATTCCAAGTACCCGCTAGGTAACGTACATAGTTCAAGTGCCAGTTAGGTAACCTAGATAGTCCAAGTGCCCGCTCGGTAACCTAAAACCTCTAAGTGCCCGCTAAGGAATCTATATAGTCCAAATGCCCGCTAGGGAGCCTACATAATCCAAATGCCCGCTAGGTAACCTAGATAGTCCTTGTGCCTGCTAGGTAACCTACATAGTCCAAATGCCCTCTAGTTAACCCACATAGTCCAAGTGCCCGCTAGGGAACTTACATAGTCCAAGGGCCCGCTAGGGAACCTACATAGTCCAAGTGCCCATGTGTTAACCTAGATAGTCCATGTGCCCGCTAGGTAACCTAGATAGTCCAACAGCCCGCTAGGTAACCTATATACTCCAAGAACCTGCTAGGCTACGTAGATAGTTCAAGTGCCTGCTAGGTAACCTAGATAGTCCAAGTGCCCGCTAGGTAACCTACAAAGTCTAAGTGCCCACTAGGTTATCTATATAGTCCAAATGCCCGCTATGGAACCTACATAGTCCTAGCGCCTGCTAGTTAACCTAGATAGTCCAAATGCCCGCTAGTTAACCTAGATAGTCCATGTGCCCGCTAGTTAACCAGAATCATCAAAGTGCCCTCTAGTTAACTTACATAGTCCAAAAGCCTGCTAGTTAACCTACATAGACCAAGGGGCCGCTAGTTAACCTATATTGTCCAAGTGCCCGCTAGTTAACCTACAGTGTCCAAGTTCCCGCTAGGTAACCTAGACAGTCCAAGTGACCACTAGGTTACCTACATAGTCAAAGTGCCCGTTCGTTAACCTACATAGTGCAAGTGCCCATTCGTTAACCTACATAGTCCAAGTGCCCGCTAGGTAACATAGATAGCCCAAGTGCCCGCTAGGGAACATACATTGTCCAAGTGCCCACTAGGTAACCTAGACAGTCCAATTGCCCGCTAGTTAACCTAGACAGTCCAAATACCCGATAGGGAACCTACATAGTCCCAGTCCCCGCTAGGGAACCTACATAGTCCAAGTGCTCGCTAGGCAACCTACATAGTCCAATTGCCCGTTAGTTAACCTAGATTGTCCAAGTACCCGCTAGGTAACCTAGACAGTCCAACAGCACAGTAGGTAACCTACATACTCAAAGTACCCGCTAGGTAACGTAGATAGTTCAAGTGCCAGCTAGGTAACCTAGATAGTCCAAGTGCTCGCTAGGTAACCTACAAAGTCTAAGTGCCCGCTAAGGAATCTATATAGTCCAAATGCCCGCTAGGGAGCCTACATAATCCAAATGCCCGCTAGGTAACCTAGATAGTCCAAGTACCCGCTAGGTAACCTACATAGTCCAAATGCCCTCTAGTTAACGCACATAGTCCAAGAGCCCGGTAGGGAACTTACATAGTCCAAGTGCCTGTTAGTTAACCTAGATAGTCCAACAGCCCGCTAGGTAAACTACATATTCTAAGAAGCCGCTAGGCTACGTAGATAGTTCAAGTGCCAGCTAGGTAACCTAGATAGTCCAAGTGCCCGCTAGGTAACCTACAAAATCTAAGTGCCCGCTAGGTTATCTATATAGTCCAAATGCCGCTAGGCAACCTACATAGTCCAAGTGCCCGCTAGGTTACCTAGATAGACCAAGTGCCTTCTAGTTAACCTAGATCGTCCAAGTGCCCGCTAGTTAACCTACATAGCCCAAGGGCCCGTTAGTTAACCTACATAGTTCAAGGTCCGCTAGTTAGCCTAGATAGTCCAAGTGCTCGCTAGTTAACCTACATAGTACAAGGGCCCGCTAGTTGACCTAGATAGTCCAAGTGCCCGCAAGATAACCTAGATAGGTCAAGTGCCCCCTAGGTAACCAAAGTAGTCCAAATGTCCGATAGGGATCCTACATAGTCCAAGTGCCCGCTGGGTAACCTACATAGTCCAAGTGCCCGTTCGTTAACCTAGATACTCCAAGTGCCCGCTAGGTAACCTAGACTGTCCAAGTGCCCGCTAGGTTACCTACATAGTCCAAGTGCCCGTTCGTTAACCTAGATAGTCCAAGTGCCCGCTAGGAAACCTACATAGTCCAAGGGCCCACTAGGTAACATAGATAGTCAAAGTGCCCGTTAGGTAACCTAGATAGTCCAAGTGCCCGCTAGGTAACTTACATTGTCCAAGTTCCCGCTAGGTAACCTAGATAGTCCAAGTGCCCTTTACCTAACCTAGATAGTCCAAGTGCCCATTACCTAACCTAGATAGTCCAAGTGCCCACTAAGCAACCTACATAGTACAAGGGCCCCCTAGTTGAGCTAGATAGTCCAAGTGCCCGCTAGTTAACCTAGATAGTCCAAGTGCCCGCTAGGTAACCAAAGTAGTCCAAGTGCCCGCTAGGTAACCTACAAAGTCTAAGTGCCCGCTAAGGAATCTATATAGTCCAAATGCCCGCTAGGGAGCCTACATAATCCAAATGCCCGCTAGGTAACCTAGATAGTCCAAGGGCCCGCTAGATAACCTACATAGTCCTAGTGCCCCCTAGTTAACCTACATTCTCCAAGTGCCCGATAAGGAACCTACATAGTCCAAGTGCCCGCTAGGTAAACTACATAGTCCAAATGCCCTCTAGTTAACGCACATAGTCCAAGTGCCCGTTAGGGAACTTACATAATCCAAGTGCCCGCTAGGAAACCTACATAGTCCAAGGGCCCGCTAGGTAACATAGATAGTCAAAGTGCCCTTTAGGTAACCTAGATAATCCAACAGCCCGCTAGGTAACCTACATACTCCAAGAACCCGCTAGGCTACGTAGATATTTCAAGTGCCAGCTAGGTAACCTAGATAGTCCAAGTGCCCGCTAGGTAACCTACAAAGTCTAAGTGCCCGCTAGGTTATCTATATAGTCCAAATGCCCGCCTGGGAACCTACATAGTCCAAGTGCCCGCTAGGTAACCTAGATAGTCCAAGTGCCCTCTAGTTAACCTAGATCGTCCAAGTGCCCGCTAGTTAACCTACATAGTCCAAGGGCCAGCTAGTTAACCCACATAGTCCAAGGTCCGCTAGTTAACCTAGATAGTCCAAGTGCCCGCTAGGAAACCTACATAGTCTAAGGGCCCACTAGGTAACCTAGACTGTTCAAGTGCCCGCTAGGTTCCCTACATAGTCCTAGTGCCCCCTAGTTAACCTACATTCTCCAAGTGCCCGTTAGGTAACCTAGATAGTCCAAGTGCCCGCTAGCTAACTTACATTGTCCAAGTGCCCGCTAGGTAACCTAGACTGTCCAAGTGCCCGCTAGGTTACCTACATAGTCCAAGTGCCCGTTCGTTAACCTAGATAGTCCAAGTGCCCGCTAGGAAACCTACATAGTCCAAGGGCCCACAAGGTAACCTAGATATTCCAAGTGCCCGCTAGGTAACCTAGAGTCCAAGTGCTCGCTATTTAACCTACATAGTCCAAGTGCCCGTTCGTTAACCTAGATAGTCCAAGTGCCCGCTAGGAAACCTACATAGTCCAAGGGCCCACAAGGTAACCTAGATATTCCAAGTGCCCGCTAGGTAACCTAGAGTCCAAGTGCTCGCTATTTAACCTACACAGTCCAAGTGCCCGCTGTGTAATCTAGATAGTCAAAGGGCCCGTTAGGTAACGTAGATAGTCCAAGTGCCCGCTAGGTAACTAACATTGTCCAAGTTCCCGCTAGGTAACCTAGATAGTCCAAGTGCCCGTTACCTAACATAGATAGTCCAAGTGCCCGCTAGGTAACCTAGATAGTGCAAGTGCCCGCTAGTTAACCTAGATAATTCAAGTACCCGCTAGGTAACCTAGATCGTCCAAGGGCCCCCTAGTGGGCCGACATAATCCAAGTGTCCGTTCGGTAACCTAGATAGTCCAAGGGCCCGCTAGGCAACCTACATAGTCCAAGTGCCCGTTCGTTAACCTAGATAATCCAAGTGCTCGCTAGGTAACCTAGACAGTCCAAGTTCCCGCTAGTTAATCTACATAGTCCAAGTGCCCGATAGAGAACCTACATAATCCAAGTGCCCGCTAGGCAACCTACATAGTCCAAGTGCCCGTTAGTTAACCTAGATAGTCCAAGTGCCCGCTAGGTAATCTACAAAGTCTAAGTGCCTGCTAGGTTATCTACATAGTCCAAATGCCTGCTAGGGAACCTACATAGTCCAAGTTCCCGCTAGTTAACCTAGATCGTCCAAGTTCCTGCTAGTTAACATACATAGTCCAAGGGCCCGCTAGTTAACCTACATAGACCAAGGTCCACTAGTTAACCTAGATTGTCCAAGTGCTCGCTAGTTAACCTACATAGTACCAGGGCCCGCTAGTTGACCTAGATAGTCCAAGTTCCCGCTAGTTAACCTAGATAGTCCAAGTGCCCGCTAGGTAACCTAAGTAGTACAAATGTCCGATAGGGATCCTACATAGTCCAAGTGCCCGCTAGGTACCCTACATAGTCCAAGTGCCCGTTCGTTAACCTAGGTAGTCCAAGTGCCCGCTAGGTAACCTAGACTGTCCAAGTGCCCGCTAGGTGTTACCTACATAGTCCAATGACCGTTCGTTAACCTAGATAATCCAAGTGCTCGCTAGGTAACCTAGATCGTCCAAGGGCCCCCTAGTGGTCCGACATAATCCAAGTGTCCGTTCGGTAACCTAGATAGTCCAAGGGCCCGCTAGATAACCTACATAGTCCTAGTGCCCCCTAGTTAACCTACATTCTCCAATTGCCCGATAAGGAACCTACATAGTCCAAGTGCCCACTAGGTAAACTACATAGTCCAAATGCCCTCTAGTTAACGCACATAATCCAAGTGCCCGCTAGGAAACCTACATAGTCCAAGGGCCCGCTAGGTAACATAGATAGTCAAAGTGCCCTTTAGGTAACCTAGATAATCCAACAGCCCGCTAGGTAACCTACATACTCCAAGAACCCGCTAGGCTACGTAGATATTTCAAGTGCCAGCTAGGTAACCTAGATAGTCCAAGTGCCCGCTAGGTAACCTACAAAGTCTAAGTGCCCGCTAGGTTATCTATATAGTCCAAATGCCCGCCTGGGAACCTACATAGTCCAAGTGCCCGCTAGGTAACCTAGATAGTCCAAGTGCCCTCTAGTTAACCTAGATCGTCCAAGTGCCCGCTAGTTAACCTACATAGTCCAAGGGCCAGCTAGTTAACCCACATAGTCCAAGGTCCGCTAGTTAACCTAGATAGTCCAAGTGCCCGCTAGGAAACCTACATAGTCTAAGGGCCCACTAGGTAACCTAGACTGTTCAAGTGCCCGCTAGGTTACCTACATAGTCCTACTGCCCCCTAGTTAACCTACATTCTCCAAGTGCCCGTTAGGTAACCTAGATAGTCCAAGTGCCCGCTAGCTAACTTACATTGTCCAAGTGCCCGCTAGGTAACCTAGACTGTCCAAGTGCGCGCTAGGTTACCTACATAGTCCAAGTGCCCGTTCGTTAACCTAGATAGTCCAAGTGCCCGCTAGGAAACCTACATAGTCCAAGGGCCTGCTTGGTAACCTAGATAGTCCAAGTGCCCGCTAGGTAACCTAGAATCCAAGTGCTCGCTAGTTAACCTACATAGTCCAAGTGCCCGCTATGTAACCTAGTTAGTCAAAGTCCCCGCTAGGTAACCTAGACAGTCCAAGTGGCCGCTATGTTACCTGCATATTCCAAGTGCCCGTTCGTTAACCTAGATAGTCCAAGTGCCCGCTAGGAAACCTACATAGTCCAAGGGCCTGCTAGGTAACCTAGATAGTCCAAGTGCCCGCTAGGTAACCTAGAATCCAAGTGCTCGCTAGTTAACCTACATAGTCCAAGTGCCCGCTATGTAACCTAGTTAGTCAAAGTCCCCGCTAGGTAACCTAGACAGTCCAAGTGGCCGCTATGTTACCTGCATATTCCAAGTGCCCGTTCGTTAACCTAGATAGTCCAAGTGCCCGCTAGGAAACCTACATAGTCCAAGGGCCTGCTAGGTAACCTAGATAGTCCAAGTGCCCGCTAGGTAAACTAGAATCCAAGTGCTCGCTAGTTAACCTACATAGTCCAAGTGCCCGCTATGTAACCTAGTTAGTCAAAGTCCCCGCTAGGTAACCTAGACAGTCCAAGTGGCCGCTATGTTACCTGCATATTCCAAGTGCCCGTTCGTTAACCTAGATAGTCCAAGGGCCCGCTAGGTAACATAGATAGTCCAAGTGCCCGCTAGGTAACCTAGAGTCCAAGTGCTCGCTAGTTAACCTACATAGTCCAAGTGCCCCCTATGTAACCTAGATAGTCAAAGTGCCCGTTAGGTAACCTAGATAGTCCAAGTGCCCGCTAGGTAACTTACATTGTCCAAGTTCCCGCTAGGTAACCTAGATAGTCCAAGTGCCCGTTCGTTAACCTAGATAGTCCAAGTGCCTGCTAAGTAACCTAAACTGTCCAAGTACCCGCAAGGTTACCTACATAGTCCAAGGGCCCACAAGTTAACCTAGATAGTCCAAGTGCCCGCTAGGTAACCTACAAACTCTAAGTGCCCGCTAAGAAATCTATATAGTCCAAATGCCCGCTATGGAGCCTACATAATCCAAATGCCCGCTAGGTAACCTAGATACTTCAAGGGCCCGCTAGGTAACCTACATAGTCCTAGTGCCCCCTAGTTAACCTACATTCTCCAAGTGCCCGATAAGGAACCTACATAGTCCAAGTGCCCGCTAGGTAACCTACATAGTCCAAATGCTCTCTAGTTAACCCACATAGTCCAAGTGCCCGCTAGGGAACTTACATAGTCCAAGGGCCCGCTAGGGAACCTACATAGTCCATGTGCCCATTAGTTAACCTAGATAGTCCAAGTGCCCGCTAGGTAACCTAGATAGTCCAACAGCCCTCTAGGTAACCTACATACTCCAAGAACCCGCTAGGCAACGTAGATAGTTCAAGTGCCAGCTAGGTAACCTAGATAGTCCAAGTGCCCGCTAGGTAACCTACAAAGTCTAAGTGCCCGCTAGGTTATCTATATAGTCCAAATGCCCGCCAGGGAACCTCCATAGTCCAAGTGCCCACAAGGTAACCTAGATAGTCCAAGTGCCCTCTAGTTAACCTAGATCGTCCAAGTGCCCGCTAGTTAACCTACATAGTCCAAGGGCCCGCAAGTTAACCCACATAGTCCAAGGTCCGCTAGTTAACCTAGATAGTCCAAGTGCCCGCTAGGTAACCAAAGTAGTCCAAATGTCCGATGGGGATCCTACATAGTCCAAGTGCCCGCTAGGTAACCTATATAGTCCAAGTGCCCGTTCGTTAACCTAGATAGTCCAAGTGCCTGCCAGGTAACCTAAACTGTCCAAGTGCCCGCAAGGTTACCTACATAGTCCAAGGGCCCACAAGTTAACCTAGATAGTCCAAGTGTCCTCTAGTTAACCTACATAGACCAAGTGCCCGCTAGTTATCCTATATACAAAGTGCCCGCTACATAACCTAGATAGTCCAAGGGCACGCTAGTTAACCTACATAATACAAGTGCCCGCTAAGCAACCTAGATAGTCCAAGTGTCCGCTAAGGAACCTACATATTCCAAGTGCACGCTAATTAACCTAGATAGTCCAATTGCCCGCTAGTTAACCTAGATAGTCCAAGTGCCTGCTAGGTAACCTACATAGTGCAAGTGTCCGCTAGTTAACCTACATATTCCAAGTGCCCTCTAGTTAACATAGATAATCCAAGTGCCCGCTAGGGAACGTACATAGTCCACGTGCCCGCTAGGTAACCGAGATAGTGCAAGTGCCCGCTAGTTAACCTAGATAGTTCAATTACCCGCTAGGTAACCTAGATCGTCCAAGGGCCCCCTAGTTAGCCTACATAGTCCAACTGCCCGCTTGGTAACCTAAATAGTCCAAGTGCCCGTTCGGTAACTAGATAGTCCAAGTGCACTTTAGGGAACCTAGATAGTCCAAGGGCCAGCTAGTAAACCTACATAGTGCAAGTGTCCGCTAGTTAACCTACATATTCCAAGTGCCCGCTAGTTAACCTACATAATCTAAGTGCCCGTTAGCTAACCTAGATAGTCCAAGGGCCCGCTAGTTGACCTACATAGTCCAAGTGCCAGCTATGTAACCCAGATAGTACAAGTGCCTGCTAGGGAACCTAGATAGTCCAAGTGCCTGTTAGCTAACCTAGATAGTCCAAGTGGCGGCTAGGTAACCTACATAGTCCAAGTGCCCGTTCGTTAACCTAGATAATCCAAGTGCCCGCTAGGTAACCTAGACAGTCCAAGTGCCCACTAGTTAACCTACATAGTACAAGTGCCTGTAGGTAACCTACATAGTGCAAATGTCCGCTAGTTAACCTACATATTCCAAGTGCCCGCTAGTTAACATAGATAGTCCAAGTGCCCGCTAGGGAACGTACATAGTCCATATGCCCGCTAGGTAATTTAGATAGTGCAAGTGCCCGCTAGTTAACCTAGATAGTTCTAGTACCCGCTAGGTAACCTAGATCGTCCAAGGGCCCCCTAGTTTGCCTACATAGTCCTAGTGCCCGCGAGGTAACCTAGATAGTCCAAGTGCCCTTTAGGGAACCTAGATAGTCCAAGGGCCCGCTAGTTATCCTTCATAGTCCAGGGGCCCGCTAGTTAACCTACATAGAGCAAGTGTCCGCTAGTTATCCTATATATTCCAAGTGCCCCCTAGTTAACCTACATAATCTAAGTTCCCGTTAGCTAACCTAGGTAGTCCAAGGGCCCGTTACTTGAACTACATAGTCCAAGTGCCACCTAGGTAACCTAGATAGTACAAGTGCCCCCTAGCTAACCTAAATAGTCCAAGTGGCGGCTAGGTAACCTACATAGCCCAAGTGCCCATTCGTTAACCTAGATAATCCAAGTGCCCGCTAGGTAACGTAGACAGTTCAAGTGCCCGCTAGTTAACCTACATAATCCAAGTGCCCGATAGGGAACCTACATAATCCAAGTGCCCGCTAGGGAACCTATATAGTCCAAGTGCCCGCTAGGCAACCTACATAGTCCAAGTGCCCGTTAGTTAACCTAGATAGTCAAAGTGCCTGCTAGGTAACCTAGATAGTCCAAGAGCCCGCTAGGTAACCTACATAGTCCAAGTTCCCGCTTGGTACCCTAAATAGTCCAAATGTCCGCTAGGGAAACTACATAGTCCAAGTGCACGCTAGTTAACCTAGATAGTCCAAGTGCCTGCTAGTAAACCTACATAATCCATGGGCCCGCCTGTTTACCTACATAGTGCAAGGGCCCGCTAGTTAACCTAGATCGTGCAAGTGTCCGCTAGTTAACCTACATATTCCAAGTGCCCGCTAGTTAACCTAGATAGTCCAAGTGCATGCTAGGGATCCTTCATAATCCAACTGCCTGCTAGGTAACCTAGATAGTCAAAGTGCCCGCTAGTTAACCTAGATAGTCCTCCTGCCCGTTAGTTAACCTAGACAGTCCAAGTGCCCACTAGGGGACGTACATAGTCCAAGTTCCCGCTAGGTAACCTAGATAATCCAAGTGCGCGCTAGGGTATGTACATAGTCCAAGTGCCTGCTAGGAAACCTAGATAGTCCAAGAGCCCGCTAGTTAACCTACATAGTCCAAGGGCCCGCTAGTTAACCTACATAGTCCAAGGTCTGCTAGTTAACCTAGATAGTCAAAGTGCCCGCTAGTTAACCTAGATCGTGCAAGGGTCCGCTAGTTAACCTACATATTCCAAGTGCCCACTAGTTAACCTAGATAGTCCAAGTGCATGCTAGGGATCCTTCATAATCCAACTGCCTGCTAGGTAACCTAGATAGTCAAAGTGCCCGCTAGTTAACCTAGATAGTCCTCCTGCCCGTTAGTTAACCTAGACAGTCCAAGTGCCCACTAGGGGACGTACATAGTCCAAGTTCCCGCTAGGTAACCTAGATAATCCAAGTGCGCGCTAGGGTATGTACATAGTCCAAGTGCCTGCTAGGAAACCTAGATAGTCCAAGAGCCCGCTAGTTAACCTACATAGTCCAAGGGCCCGCTAGTTAACCTACATAGTCCAAGGTCTGCTAGTTAACCTAGATAGTCAAAGTGCCCGCTAGGTAACCTGGACAGTCCATGTGCCCGTTAGGTAACCTAGATAGTCCAAGTGCCCGCTAGGTAACCTAAATAGTGAAAGTGCCCGTTAGGTAGCCTAGATAGTCCAAATGCCTGCTAGGTAACCTACATTGTCCAAGTTCCCGCTAGGTAACCTAGATAGTCCAAGTGCCCGTTACCTAACCTAGATAGTCCAAGTGCCCGCTAGGCAACATACATAGTCCAAGTGCCCGTTCGTTAACCTAGAAGTCCAAGTGCCCGCTATGTAACCTAGACAGTCCAAGTGCCCGTTCGTTAACCTAGATAGTCCAAGTGCCCGCTAGGGAACCTATATAGTCCAAGTGCTATCTAGGTAACCTAGATAGTCCAAGGGCCCGCTACTTAACCTACATAGTCCAAGGGCTCGCTTGTTAACTTTGATAGTCCAAGTGCCAGTTAGTTAACCTAGATCATCCAAGTGCCCGCTAGTTAACCTAGATCGTCCATATGTCCTCTAGTTAACCTACATATTCCAAGTCCCCGCTAGGTAACCTATATAGTGCAAGTGTCTGCTAGGTAACCAACATAGTCCAAGTGCCCGCTAGTTAACCAGGATCATCAAAGTACCCTGTAGTTAACTTACATAGTCCAAAGGTCTGCTAGTTAACCTGCATAGACCAAGGGCCCGCTAGTTTACCTAGATAGTCCAAGTGCCTGCTAGGTAACCTACATTGTCCAAGTTCCCGCTAGGTAACCTAGATAGTCCAAGTGCCCGTTACCTAACCTAGATAGTCCAAGTGCCCGCTAGGCAACATACATAGTCCAAGTACCCGTTCGTTAACCTAGAAGTCCAAGCGCCGCTATGTAACCTAGACAGTCCAAGTGCCCGTTCGTTAACCTAGATAGACCAAGTGCCCGGAGGGAACCTATATAGTCCAAGTGCTATCTAGGTAACCTAGATAGTCCAAGGGCCCGCTAGTTAACCTACATAGTCCAAGGGCTCGCTTGTTAACTTTGATAGTCCAAGTGCCAGTTAGTTAACCTAGATCATCCAAGTGCCCGCTAGTTAACCTAGATCGTCCAAATGTCCTCTAGTTAACCTACATAGTCCAAGTCCCCGCTAGGTAACCTATATAGTGCAAGTGTCTGCTAGGTAACCTACATAGTCCAAATGCCCGCTAGTTAACCAGGATCATCAAAGTACCCTCTAGTTAACTTACATAATCCAAAGGTCTGCTAGTTAACCTACATAGTCCAATTTCCCGCTAGTTAACCTAGACAGTCCAAGTGCCCGCTATGTAAACAAAGTAGTCCAAATGTCCTATAGGGATCTTACATAATCCAAGTGCCCGCTAGGTAACCAAGATAGTCCAAGTGCCCGTTCGTTAACCTACATAGTCCAAGTGCCCGCTAGGTAACGGAGATAGCCCAAGTGCCCGCTAGGTAACCTACATAGTACAAGTGTCCGCTAGTTAACCTACGTAGTCTAAGGGACCCCTAGTTAACCTAGATAGTCCAAGTACCCGTGAGTTAACCTAGATCATCCAATTGTCCGCTAGTTAACCTACATAGTCCAAGTGCCCTTTAGGGAAGCTAGATAGTCCAAGTGCCCGCTAGGGAACCTATATAGTCCAATTGTCCGCTCTGGAACATACATAGTCCAAGTGCCTGTTAGTTAACCTAGATAATCCAAGTGCCCGCTAGTTAACCTACATAGTCCAAGTACCCGCTAGGTAACCTACATAATCCAAGTGCCCACTAGGTAACTTATATAGTCCAAATGCCCGCTAGGGAACCTACATAGTCCAAGTGCCCGCTAGTTAACCTAGATAGTCCAAAAGGCCGCTAGTGAACGTACATAGTCCAAGTGCCCGCTAGGTAACCTAGATAGTCAAAGTGCTGGCTAGTTCACCTACATAGTCCATGGGCCCGCTAGTTAACCTAGATAATCCAAGTGCCCGCTAGGTAACCTAGATAGTCCAGTGCCCGATAGGGAACCAACATAGTCCAAGTGCCCGCTAAGGTACGTTCATAGTACAAGTGCCTGCTAGGGAACCTACATAGTCCAAGTGACCGTTAGGGAACCTAGATAGTCCAAGTGCATGCTAGGGAACCTGCATCATCCAAGTGCCCGCTAGTTAACCTAGATAGTCCAAGTTCCTGTTAGCTAACCTACATAGTCCAAGTGCCCGTTCGTTAACCTAGATAGTCCAAGTGCCCGCTAGGTTACCTACATAGTCCAAGTTCCCGCTAGGTAACCTAGATAGTCCAACTGCCCGTTACCTAACCTAGATCGTCCAAGTGCCCGCTAAGTAACCTAGACAGTCCATGTGCCCGCTAGGTTACCTGCATAGTCCATGTGCCCGTTAGGTAACCTAGATAGTCCAAGTGTCCGCTAGGTAACCTACATAGTCTAAATGCCCGCTCGGTAACCCAGATAGTCCATGTTCCTCTTAGCTTCCCTAGATAGTCCAAGTGCCCACTAGGTAACCTACATAGTCCAAGGGTCCGATTGTTAACCTAGTTCGTCCAAGTGTCCGCTAGTCAACCTACATAGTCCAACTGCCCGCTAGGTAACCAAGATAGTCAAAGTGGCCGCTAGGTAACCTACATAGTCCAAGTTCCCACTAGGTAACCTAGATAGTCCAAGTGTCCGTTAACTAACCTAGATAGTCCAAGTGCACGCTAGGTAACCTACATAGTCCTAGTGCCCGCTAGTTAACCAACATTGTTCAAGTGCCGGATACGGAACCCTCATAGTCCAAGTGCCCGTTAGGTAACCGACATAGTCCAAATGCCCGCTAGTAACCTACATAGTCCAAGTGCCTGATAGGGAACCTACATAATCCAAGTGCCCGCTAGGTAACTTACATAGTCCAAGTGCCCGTTAGTTAACCTAGATAGTCCAAGTGCCCGCTAGTTAAGCTAGATAGTCCAAGTACCCGCTAGGTAACGTAGATAGTTCAAGTGCACGCTAGGTAACCTAGATAGTCCACGTGCCCGCTAGTTAACCTACAAAGTACAAGTGTCCTCTAGGTAATCTATATAGTACAAATGCCCGCTAGGGCACCTACATAATCCAAATACCCGCTAATTAACCTACATAGTTCAAGTGCCCGTTAGCTAACCAAGATCGTCTAAGGGCCCACTAGTTAACCTACATAGTTCAAGTGCCCGCTAGCTAACCTAGATAATCCAAGTGCCCGCTAGTTAAGCGATATCATCCAAGTGCCAGCTAGTTAACCTAGTACGTCCAAGTGCCCGCTACTTAACCTACATAGTCTAAGTGCCCGCTAGGTAACCTAGATAGTCCAAGTGCCCGCTAGGTAACCTACATAGTCGAAGGGCCCGCTAGGTAACCTAGATAGTTCAAGTTCCTGTTAGCTAACCTAGATAGTCCAAGTGCCCGCTAGGTAACCTACATAGTCCAATGGCCCGCTCGTTAACCTAGTTCGTCCAAGTGTCCGCTAGTTAACCTAGATAGTCCAAGTGCCCGCTAGTTAACCTACATAGTCCATGTGCCCGCTAGGTAACCTACAGAGTCCTAGCGCCCACTAATTAACCTACATTGTCCAAGTGCCCGATAGGGAACCTACATATTCCAAGTGCGCACTAGGTAATCTACATAGTCCAAATGCCCGCCAGGGAACCTATGTAGTCCAAATGCCCGTTAGGTATCCTAGATAATCAAAATGCCCGCTAGGGTACCCACATAGTCCAAGTGCCCACTAGGGAACCTACATCGTCAAAGTGCCCACTAGGGAACCTGCATCGTCCAAGTGCACGCTAGTTAACCTAGATAGTCCAAGTTCCTGTTAGCTAACCTACATAGTCCAAGTGCCCGTTCGTTAACCTAGATAGTCCAAGTGCCCGTTAGCTAATATAGATAGTCCATGTGCCCGCTAGGTAACCTACATAGTCCAAGTGCCCGCAAGGTAACCTACATAGTCCAAGTGCCCGCTAGGTAACCTAGATATTCCAAGTTCCTGTTAACTAACCTAGATAGTCCAAGTGCCCGCTAGGTAACCTACATAGTACAAGTGCCCGATAGTTAACCTAGATAGTCCCATGGCCCGTTAGGTAACCTAGATAGTCCAATTGCCTGTTAGGTAAACTAGATAGTCCAATTGCCCGCTAGGTAACCTAGACAGTCCAAGTTCCCGCTAGGTTACCTACATAGTCCAAGTGACCGCTAGTACCTGATAGTCCAAGTGCCTGCTAGTTAACCTACATAGTCCAAGGGCCAGCTAGGTAACCTAGATTGTCCAAGTGCCCGCTAGTAAACCTAGGTCTTCCAAGTGTCCGCTAGTTAATCTAAATAGTCCAAGGGCCAGCTAGGTAACTTAGATAGTCCAAGTACCCTTAGGTAACCTAGATAGTCCAAGGGCCCGCTAGTTAACCTACATAGTCCAAGTGCCCGCTAGGGAACATACATAGTCCATGTGCCCGCTAGTTAACATAGATAGTCCAAGTGCCCGCTAGGAAACATACATAGTCCAAGAGCCTGCTAGGTAACCTAGATTGTCCAAGTGCCTGCTAGTTAACCTACATAGTCCAAGTGCCCGCTAGGTAAACTACATAGTCCTAGCCCCCGCTGGTTAACCTACATTGTCCAAGTGCCCGCTAGGGTACCCACATAGTCCAAGTGCTCGTTAGGTAACCTAGATAGTCCAAATGCCCGCTAGGGTACCCACATAGTCCAAGTGCCCCCTAGGTAACCTACATAGTCCAATTGCCCGTTTGCTAACCTAGATCGTCAAAGGCCCCTAGTTAACCTAGATAGTCATTGGGCCCGCTAGTTAACCTAGATAGTCAAAGTGCCCGCTTGTTAACCTACATAGTCCAAGGGCCAGCTAGGTAACCTACATAGTCCTAGTGCCCGCTAGTTAACCTACATTGTCCAAGTTCCTGATAGGGAACCTACATAGTCCTAGCGCACGCTAGTTAACCTACATTGTCCAAGTGCCCGCTAGGGTACCCACATAGTCCAAGTGCCCGTTAGGTAACCTAGATAGTCCAAATGCCCGCTAGGGAACCCACATAGTCGAGGTGCCCGCTAGGGAACCTACATAGTCCTAGTGCCTGCTAGGGAACCTACATAGTCCAAGTGCCCTTTAGGGAACCTATATAGTCCAAGTGCTCGCTAGGGAACTTAGATAGTCCAAGTGCCCACTAGGTAACATACAAGTCCAAGTGCCCGCTAGGTAATCTATATAGTCCAAATGCCCACTAGGGCACCTACATAATCCAAGTGCACGCTAATTAACCTACATAGTCCAAGTGCCCGTTAGCTAACCTAGATAGTCCAAGGGCCAACTAGTTAACCTACATGGTTCAAGTGCCTGCTAGGTAACCTAGCTAATCCAAGTGCCCGCTAGTTAACCTATATAGTCCAAGTGCCCGCTAGTTAACCTAGATGGTCCAAGTGCCCGCTAGTTAACCTACATAGTCCAAGTGCCCTCTAGTTAACCTACATAGTCCACGTGCCCTCTAGTTAACCTACATAGTCCAAGTGCCCGAAAGCTAAGCTAGATAGTCCAAGGGCCCGCTAGTTGACCTACATAGTCCAAGTGCCCGCTAGGTAACCTAGATAGTCCAAGTGCCGCTAGGTAACCTAGATAGTACTTTTGCCCGTTAGGTAACCTAGATAGTCTAAGTGCCCACTAGGGGACGTACATAGTCCAAGTGCCCTCTTGGTAACCTAGATAGTCCAAGTGCCCGCTAGGATGTGTACATAGTCCAAGTGTCCGCTAGGTAACCTAGATAGTCTAAGTGCCCGCTAGTTAACCTACATAGTCCAAGGGCCTGCTAGTTAACCTACATAGTCCAAGTGCCCGATAGGGAACCAACATACTCCAAGTGCCTGCTAAGGGATGTACATAGTCCAAGTGTCCGCTAGGGAACCTACATAGTCCAAGGGCCCGCTAGTTAACGTACATAGTCCAAGAACCCGCTAGTTAACCTAGATTTTCTAAGTGCCCGCTAGTTAACCTACATAGTCCAAGGGCCCCCTAGCTAACCTAGATAGTCCAAGTGCCCGCTAGTTAACCAATATTTTCCAAGTTCCCGTTAGGTAACCTAGATAGTCCAAGTGCCCGCTAGGTAACCTACATAATCCAAGTGCCCGCTAGGTATCCTAGATAATCCTATTGCCCGTTAGCTAACCTAGAGAGTCCAAGTGCCCGCTAGGCAACCTACATAATCCAAGTGCCCGTTCATTAACATAGAAGTCCAAGTGCCCGTTAGCTAACCTAGATAGACCAAGTGCCCGCTAGGTAGCCTAGATAGTCCAAGTTCCTGTTAGCTAACCTAGATAGTCCAAGTGCCCGCAAGGTAACCTAGATTGTCCAAGTGCCCGCAAGGTAACCTACATATTCCAAGTGCCCGCAAGGTAACCTACATAGTCCAAGTGCCGGCTAGGTAACCTAGATATTCCAAGTTCCAGTTAACTAACCTAGATAGTCTAAGTCCCCGCTAGGTAACCTACATAGTCCAAGTGCCCATTCGTTAACCTAGATAGTCCAAGTGCCCGCTAGGTAACCTACATAGTCCAAGGGTCCGCTAGGTAACCTAGATAGTCCAAGTGCCCGCTAGTTAACCTAGATAGTCCAAGTGCCCACTAGGTAACCTAGTTAGTCCAAGTTCCTGTTAGCTAACCTAGATAGTCCAAGTGCCCGCTTGGTAACCTACATAGTACTAGTGCCCGCTAGATAACCAACATAGTCCAAGTGCCCGATTTGGATCCTACATAGTCCAAGTGCCCATTAGGTAACCTACATAATCCAAGTGCCCGCTAAGGAACTTACATAGTCCAAGTGCCCATTAGTTAACCTAGATAGTCCAAGTGCCCGCTAGTTAACCTAGATAGTCCAAGTACCCTCTAGGTAACGTTGATAGTTCAAGTGCACGCTTGCTAACCTAGATAATCCAAGTGCCCGCTAGTTAACCTAGATCGTCCAAGTGTGCGCTAGTTAACCTACATAGTCCAAGGGCCCGCTAGTTAATCTACATAGTGCAAGGAGCCGCTAGTTAACCTAGATCGTCCAAGTGTCCGCTAGTTAACCTACATAGTCCAAGTGCCCGCTAGTGAACTTACATAATCCAAGTGCCCGTTAGCTAACCTAGATAGACCAAGTGCCCGCTAGTTAACCTAGATTGTCCTAGTGCACGTTAGTTAACCTAGATAGTTCAAGTGCCCTCTAGGGGACTTACATAGTCCAAGTGCCCTCTTGGTAACCTAGATAGTCCAAGTGCCCGCTAGGATATGTACATAGTCCAAGTGTCCGCTAGGTAACCTAGATAGTCTAAGTGCCCTCTAGTTAACCTACATAGTCCAAGGGCCTGATAGTTAACCTACATAGTCCAAGTGCCCGATAAGGAACCAACATAGTCCAAGTGCCCGCTAAGGGACGTACTTAGTACAAGTGCCTGCTAGGGAACCTAGATAGTGCAAATGCCCGTTAGGGAACCTAGATAGTCCAAGTGCCTGCTAGGGAACATGCATCGTCCAAGTGCTCGCTAGTTAACCTAGATAGTCCAAGTGCCTGCTAGTTAACCTAGATAGTCCAAGTGCCTGCTAGTTAACCTATATTTTCCAAGTTCCCGTTAGGTAACCTAGATAGTCCAAGTGCCCGCTAAGTAACCTACATAGTCCAAGTGCCCGCTAGGTATCCTAGATAATCCAATTCCCCGTTAGCTAACCTAGATAGTCCAAGTGCCCACTAGGCAACCTACATAGTCCAAGTGCCCGTTCGTTAACATAGAAGTCCAAGTGCCCGCTAGGTAACCTAGACTGTCCAAGTGCCCGCAAGGTTACCTGCATAGTCCAAGTGCCCGTTAGCTAACCTAGATAGTCCAAGTGCCCCTTAGGCAGCCTAGATAGTCCAAGTGACCTTTAGGAAACCTACATAGTCCTAGTGCCCGCTAGGTAACCTAGATAGTCCAAGTTCCTGTTAGCTAACCTAGATAGTCTAAGTGCCCGCTAGGTAACCTACATAGTCCAATGGCCCGCTCGTTAACCTAGTTCGTCCAAGTGTCCGCTAGTTAACCTAGATAGTCCAAAGCCCGCTAGGTAACCTAGTTAGTCCAAGTTCCTGTTAGCTAACCTAGATAGTCCAAGTGCCCGCTAGGTAACCTACATAGTCCTAGTGCCCGCTAGTTAACCAACATAGTCCAAGTGCCCGATTCGGAACCTACATAGTCCAAGTGCCCATTAGGTAACCTACATAGTCCAAATTCCCGCTAGTAACCTACATAGTCCAAGTACCTGATAGGGAACCTACATAATCCAAGTGCCCGCTAAGGAACTTACATAGTCCAAGTGCCCGTTAGTTAACCTAGATAGTCCAAGTGCCCGCTAGTTAACCTAGATAGTCCAAGTACCCTCTAGGTAACGTAGATAGTTCAAGTGTACGCTAGGTAACCTGCATAGTCCAAGTGCCCGATTCGGAACCTACATAGTCCAAGTGCCCGTTAGGTAACCTACATAGTCTAAATGCCCGCTAGTAACCTACATAGTCCAAGTGCCTGATAGGGAACCTACATAATCCAAGAGCCCGCATAAAGGAACTTACATAGTCCAATTGCCCGCGAGTTAACCTAGATAGTCCAAGTGCCCGCTAGTTAACCTAGATAGTCCAAGTACCCTCTAGGTAACATAGATAGTTCAAGTGCACGCTAGGTAACCTGCATAGTCCAAGTGCCCGTTAGGTAACCTAGATAGTCCAAGTGCCCGCAAGGTAACCTACATAGTCCAACTGCCCGCTAGGTAACCTAGATACTCCAAGTGCCCGTTAGCTAAGCTAGATAGTCCAAGTGCCCGCTAGGTAACCTACATAGTCCAATGGCCCGCTCGTTAACCTAGTTCGTCCAAGTGTCCGCTAGTTAACCTACATAGTCCAAGTGCCCGCTAGGTAACCAAGACAGTCAAAGTGCCCGCTAGTAACCTTCATAGTCCAAGTGCAGGAAGGGAACCTACGTAATCCAATTGCCCGCTAGGGAACCTACATATTCAAAATGCCCGTTAGGTTACCTAGATAGTCCAAATGCCCGCTAGGGTACCCACATAGTCCAATTGCCCGCTAGGGAACCTACATAGTCAAAGTGCCCGCTAGGGAACATGCATCGTCCAAGTGCCCGCTAGGTAACCTAGATAGTCCAAGTTCCTGTTAGCTAACCTACATAGTACAAGTGCCCGTTCGTTAACCTAGATTGTCCAAGTGCCCGCTAGGTAACCTACATAGTCCAAGTGCCCTTTTGCTAACCTAGATCGTCAAAGTGCCCGCTAGTTAACCTACATAGTCCAAGGGCCCTCTAGTTAACTTAGATAGTCCAAGTGCCCGCTGGGGAACCTTCATAGTCCGAGTGCCTGCTAGGGAACCTACATATTCCAAGTGCCCTTTAGGGAACCTATATAGTCCAAGTGCCCGCTAGGGAACCGAGATAGTCCAAGTGCCTGCTAGGTAACCTTGATAGTCCAAGTGCCCGCTAGGTAAACTACAAAGCCCAAGGGCGTGCTTGGTAATCTAAATAGTCCAAATGCCCGCTAGGGCACCTGCATAGTCCTAGCGCCCCCTAGTTAACCTACATTTTCCAAGTGCCCGATAGGGAACCTACATAGTCCAAGTGCCCGCTAGGTAACCTACATAGTCCAAATACCCGCTAGTAACCTACATAGTCCAAGTGCAAGAAGGGAACCTACATAATCCAAGTGCCTACTAGGGAACCTACATAATCCAAATGCCCGTTAGGTAACCTAGATAGTCCAAATGCCCGCTAGGGTACCCACATAGTCCAAGTGACCGCTAGGGAACCTGCATCGTCCAAGTGCCCGCTAGTTAACCTAGATAGTCCAAGTGCCCGCTAGTTAACCTAGATCGTCCAAGTGCCCGTTAGGTAACCTAGATAGTCCAAGTGCCCGCTAGGTTACCTACATAGTCCAAGTTCCCGCTAGGTAACCTAGATAGTCCTAATGCCCGTTACCTAACCTAGATCGTCCAAGGGCCCAGTAGTCAACCTACATAGTCCAAGTGCCCGTTCGTTAACCTAGAAGTCCATGTGCCCGTTAGGTAACCTAGACAGTCCAAGTGCCCGCTATGTTAACTGCATAGTCCAAATGCCCGTTAGGTAACCTTGATAGTCCAACTGCCCGCTAGGTAACCTACATAGTCCAAGTGACCGCTAGGAAACCTACATAGTCCAAGTGCCTGCTAGGTAACCTAGATAGTCCAAGTTCCTGTTAGCTAACCTAGATAGTCCAAGTGCCCGTTAGGTAACCTAGATAGTCTAAGTGCCCACTAGGTAACCTAAATAGTCCAAGTTCCCGCAAGGTAACCTAGATAGTCCTAGTGCCCGTTAGTTAACCTAGATAGTCCAGGTGCCCACTAGGGGACGTACATAGTCCAAATGCCCGCTAGGTAACCTAGATAGTACAATTGCCCGCTAGGGTATGTACATAGACCAAGTGCCTGCTAGGGAACCTAGATAGTCCAAGTGCCCGCTTGTTAACCTACATACAAAGTGTCCGATAGGGAGCCTAGATAGTCCAAGTGCCCGCTAGGTAACCTACAAGTCCATGTGCCCGTTAGCTAACCTAGATAGTCCAAGGGCCAACTAGTTAACCTACATGGTTCAAGTGCCCGCAGGGTAACCTAGCAAATCCAAGTGCCCGCTAGTTAACCTATATAGTCCAAGTGCCGTCTAGTTAAGCTAGATGGTGCGAGTGCCCGCTAGTTAACCTACATAGTCCAAGTGCCCTCTAGTTAAACTACATAATCCAAGTGCCCGTAAGCTAACCTAGATAGTCCAAGGTCCCGCTAGTTGACCTACATAGTCCAAGGGCCCGCTAGGTAACCTAGATAGTCCAAGTGCCGCTAGGTAACCTAGATAGTCCTATTGCACGTTAGGTAACCTAGATAGTCCAAGTGCCCACTAGGGGACGTACTTAGTCCAAGTGCCGTCTAGGTAACCTAGATAGTCCAAGTGTCCGCTAGGGTGTGTACATAGTCCAAGTGCCTGCTAGGTAACCTAGATAGTCCAAGTGCCCGCTAGGTAACCTACATAGTCCAAGGGCCCGCTAGTTAACCTACATAGTCCAAGTGCCCGATAGGGAACCAACTTAGTCCAAGTGTCCACTAAGGGACGTACATAGTACAGGTGCCCGCTAGGGAACCTACATAGTCCAAGTGCCCGTTAGGGAACCTAGATAGTCCAAGTGCCCGCTAGGTAACCTACATAGTCCAAGGGCCCGCTAGTTAACCTACATAGTCCAAGTGCCCGATAGGGAACCAACTTAGTCCAAGTGTCCGCTAAGGGACGTACATAGTACAAGTGCCCGCTAGGGAACCTACATAGTCCAAGTGCCCGTTAGGGAACCTAGATAGTTCAAGTGCCCGCTAGGGAACCTGCATCGTCCAAGTGTTCGCTAGTTAACCTAGATAGTCCAAGTGTCTGCTAGTTAACCTAGATAGTCCAAGTGCCCGCTAGGTAACCTACATAGTCCAAGTGCCCGCTAGGTAACTTAGATAATCCAATTGCCAGTTAGCTAACCTAGATAGTCCAAGTGCCCGCTAAGCAACCTACATAGTCCAAATGCCCATTCGTTAACATAGAAGTCCAAGTGCCCGCTAGGTAACCTAGACTGTACAACTGCCCGCAAGTTTACCTGCATAGTCCAAGTGCCCGTTAGGTAACCTACATAGTTCAAGTGCCCGCTAGGTAACGTACATAGTCCAAGTGCCCTCTAGGTAACTTAGATAATCCAATTGCCAGTTAGCTAACCTAGATAGTCCAAGTGCCCGCTAAGCAACCTACGTAGTCCAAATGCCCGTTCGTTGACATAGAAGTCCAAGTGCCCGCTAGGTAACCTAGACTGTACAACTGCCCGCAAGTTTACCTGCATAGTCCAAGTGCCCGTTAGGTAACCTACATAGTCCAAGTGCCCGCTAGGTATCCTACATAGTCCAACTGCCCGCTAGGTAACCTAGATACTCCAAATGCCCGTTAGCTAACCTAGATAGTCCTATTGCCCGCTAGGTAACCTACATAGTCCAAGTGCCCGCTAGGTAACCTACATAGTCCAACTGCCCGCTAGGTAACCTACATAGCCCAACGGCCCACTCGTTAACCCAGTTCGTCCAAGTGTCCCCTAGTTAACCTACATAGTCCAAGTGCCCGCTAGGTAACCAACATAGTCAAAGTGCCCGCTCGTTAACCTTGTTAGTTCAAGTGTCCGCTAGTTAACCTACATAGTCCAAGTGCCCGCTAGGTAACCAAGATAGTCCAAGTGCCCGCTAGGTAACCTACATAGTCCTAGTGCCCGAAGTTAACCAACATAGTCCAAGTGCCCCATACGGAACTTACATTGTCCAAGTGCCCGTTAGATAACCTACATAGTCCAAATGCCCGCTAGTAACCAACATAGTCCAAGTGCCTGATAGGGAACCTACATAATCCAAGTGCCCGCTAGGGAACTTACATAATCCAAGTGCCCGCTAGTTAACCTAGATAGTCCAAGTACCCGCTAGGTAACGTAGATAGTTCAAGTGCACGCTAGGTAACCTAGATAGTCCAAGTGCCCGCTAGGGCACCTACGTAGTCCAAGTACCCGCTAATTAACCTTCATAGTCCAAGTGCCCGTTAGCTAACATAGATAGCCTAAGGGCCCACTAGTTAACCTACATAGTTCAAGTGCCCGCTAGCTAACCTAGATAATCCAAGTGCCCGCTAGTTAACCTAGATCGTCCAAGTGTGCACTAGTTAACCTACATAGTCCAAGGGCCCGCTAGTTAACTTACATAATCCAAGTGCCCGTTAGCTAACCTAGATAGTCCAAGGGCCCGCTATTTGACCTACATAGTCCAAGTGCCTGCCAAGTAACCTAGATAGACCAAGTGCCCGCTAGTTAACCTAGATAGTCCTAGTGCCCGTTAGTTAACCTAGATAGTCCAAGTGCCCACTAGGGGACGTACATAGTCCAAGTGCCCGCTAGGTAACCAAGATCGTCCAAGTGCCCGCTAGGGAATATACATAGACCAAGTGCCCGCTAGGTAACCTAGATAGTCCAAGTGCCCGCTAGGTAACCTACATAGTCCAAGTGCCCGATAGGGAGCCTAGATAGTCCAAGTGCCCGCTAGGGAACCTGCATCGTCCAAGTGCCTGCTAGGTAACCTAGATAGTCCAAGTGCCCACTAGTTAACCTAGATAGTCCAAGTGCCTGCTAGTTAATCTAGATCGTCCAAGTGCCCGCTAGTTAACCTACATAGTCCAAGGGCCCGATAGTTAACCTACATAGTCCAAGAACCCGCTAGTTAACCTAGATTTTCTAAGTGCCCGCTAGTTAACCTACATAGTCCAAGAACCCGCTAGTTAACCTAGATTTTCTAAGAGCCCGCTAGTTAACCTACATAGGCCAACTGCCCGTTAGTTAACCTAGATCGTCCAAGTGTCCGCTAGTTAACCTACGTAGTCCAAGTGCCCGTTAGGTAGCCTAGATACTCCAAGTGACCGCTAGGTAACCTACATAGTCCTAGTGTCCGCTAGGTAACCTAGATAGTCCATGTTCCTGTTAGCTAACCTAGATAGTCCAAGTGCCCGCTAGTTAACATACATAGTCCAAGGGCCCCCTAGTTAACCTAGATATTCCAATCACCCGCTAGTTAATCTAGATCATCCAAGTGTCCACTAGTTAACCTACATAGTCCAAGTGCCCGTTAGGTAGCCTAGATAGTCCAAGTGACCTCTAGGAAACCTACATAGTCCTAGTGCCCGCTAGGTAACCAAGATAGTCCAAGTTCCTGTTAGCTAACCTAGATAGTCCAAGTGCCCGCTAGGTAACCTAGATAGTCAAAGTGCCCGTTAGGTAACCTAGATAGTCTAAGTGCCAGCTAGGTAACCTACATAGTCCAAGTTCCCGCTAGGCAACCTAGATAGTCCAAGTGTCCGTTACCAAACATAGATCGTCCAAGTGCCCGCTAGGCAACCTACATAGTCCAAGTGCCCGTTCCTTAACCTAGAAGTAAAAGTGCCCGCTAGGTAACCTAGTCAGTCAAAGTGCCCGCCAGGTTACCTGCATAGTCTAAGTGCCCGTTAGGTAACCTAGATAGTCCAAGTTCCTGTTAACTAACCTAGATAGTCCAAGGGCCCGCTAGGTAACCTACATAGTCCAAGTGCCCGCTAGGGAACCTACATAGTCCAAGTGCCCGCTAGGTAACCCACATAGTCTAATTGCCCGATAGGGAACCTACATAGTCCATGTGCCCGCTAGTTAACATAGATAGTCCAAGTGCCCGCTAGGAAACGTACATAGTCCATGTGCCCGCTAGGTAACCTAGATAGTCCAAGTGCCCGCTAGTTAACCTACATAGTCCAAGTGCCCGCTAGGTAAGCTATATAGTCCAAATGCCCGCTAGTAACCTACATAATCCAAGTGCAAAAAGGGAACCTACATAAGCCAAGTGCCCGCTAGGGAACCTACATAGTCGATGCCCGTTAGGTAACCTAGATTGTCCAAATGCCCGCTAGTGTACCCAATAGTCCAATTGCCCACTAGGGAACCTAGATAGTCCAAGTGCCCGCTAGTTAACCTACATTGTCCAAGTCTCTGATAGGGAACCAACATAGTCCAAGTATCCGCTAGGTAACCTACATAGTCCAAATGCCCGCTAGTAACGTACATAGTCCAAGTGCCCGTTAGGTAACCTAGATAGTCCAAATGCCCGCTAGGGAACCCACATTGTCCAAGTGCCCGTTAGAGACCTTACATAGTCAAAGGGCCTGCTAGGGAACCTACATAGTCCAAGAGCCCGCTAGGGAACCTTCATAGTCCGAGTGCCTGCTAGGGAACCTACATAGTCCAAGTGCCCTTTAGGGAACCTATATAGTCCAAGTGCCCGCTAGGTAACCTAGATAGTCCAAGTGCCCGTTCGTTAACCTAGATAGTGCAAGTGCCCTCTAGGTAAACTCGACAGTCTAAGTGCCTGCTAGGTGACCTACATAGTCCAAGTGCCCGTTTGATAACCTAGATCGTCAAAGTGCCTGCTAGTTAACCTACATAGTCCAAGGGCCCGCTAGTTAACCTAGATAGTCCAAATGCCCGCTTGTTAACCTACATTGTCCAAGTACCTGATAGGGAACCTACATAGTCCAAGTATCCGCTAGGTAACCTACATAGTCCAAATGCCCGCTAGTAACGTACATAGACCAAGTGCCCATTAGGTAACCTAGATAGTCCAAATCCCCGCTAGGGAACCCACATAGTCCAAGTGCCCGTTAGAGAACTTACATAGTCAAAGGGCCTGCTAGGCAACCTACATAGTCCAAGTGCCCGCTGGGGAACCTTCATAGTCTGAGTGCCTGCTAGGGAACCTACATAGTCCAAGTGCCCTTTAGGGAACCTATATAGTCCAAGTGCCCGCAGGGAACCTAGATAGTCCAAGTGCCCGCTAGGTAACCTAGATACTCCAAGTGCCCGCTAGGAAAACTACAAAGCCCAAGTGCGTGCTTGGTAATTTATATAGTCCAAATGCCCGCTAGGGCACCTACATAGTCCTAGCGCCCGCTAGTTAACCTACATTGTCCAAGTGCCCGATAGGGAACCTACATAGTCCAAGTGCAAGAAGGGAACCTACATAATCCAAGTGCCCACTAGGGAACCTACATAGTCCAAATGCCCGTTAGGTAACCTAGATAGTCTAAAATGCCCGCTAGGTTACCCACATATTCCAAGTGCCCGCTAGGGAACCTGCATCGTCCAAGTGCCCGCTAGTTAACCTAGATAGTCCAAGTGCCCGCTAGTTAACCTAGATCGTCCAAGTGCCCGTTAGGTAACCTAGATAGTCCAAGTTCCTGTTAACTAACCTAGATAGTCCAAGGGCCCGCTAGGTAACCTACATAGTCCAAGTGCCCGCTAGGGAACCTACATAGTCCAAGTGCCCGCTAGGTAACCCACATAGTCTAATTGCCCGATAGGGAACCTACATAGTCCATGTGCCCGCTAGTTAACATAGATAGTCCAAGTGCCCGCTAGGAAACGTACATAGTCCATGTGCCCGCTAGGTAACCTAGATAGTCCAAGTGCCCGCTAGTTAACCTACATAGTCCAAGTGCCCGCTAGGTAAGCTACATAGTCCAAATGCCCGCTAGTAACCTACATAATCCAAGTGCAAAAAGGGAACCTACATAAGCCAAGTGCCCGCTAGGGAACCTACATAGTCGATGCCCGTTAGGTAACCTAGATTGTCCAAATGCCCGCTAGTGTACCCAATAGTCCAATTGCCCACTAGGGAACCTAGATAGTCCAAGTGCCCGCTAGTTAACCTACATTGTCCAAGTCTCTGATAGGGAACCAACATAGTCCAAGTATCCGCTAGGTAACCTACATAGTCCAAATGCCCGCTAGTAACGTACATAGTCCAAGTGCCCGTTAGGTAACCTAGATAGTCCAAATGCCCGCTAGGGAACCCACATTGTCCAAGTGCCCGTTAGAGAACTTACATAGTCAAAGGGCCTGCTAGGGAAACTACATAGTCCAAGAGCCCGCTAGGGAACCTTCATAGTCCGAGTGCCTGCTAGGGAACCTACATAGTCCAAGTGCCCTTTAGGGAACCTATATAGTCCAAGTGCCCGCTAGGTAACCTAGATAGTCCAAGTGCCCGTTCGTTAACCTAGATAGTGCAAGTGCCCTCTAGGTAAACTCGACAGTCTAAGTGCCTGCTAGGTAACCTACATAGTCCAAGTGCCCGTTTGATAACCTAGATCGTCAAAGTGCCCGCTAGTTAACCTACATAGTCCAAGGGCCCGCTAGTTAACCTAGATAGTCCAAATGCCCGCTTGTTAACCTACATTGTCCAAGTACCTGATAGGGAACCTACATAGTCCAAGTATCCGCTAGGTAACCTACATAGTCCAAATGCCCGCTAGTAACGTACATAGACCAAGTGCCCTTTAGGTAACCTAGATAGTCCAAATCCCCGCTAGGGAACCCACATAGTCCAAGTGCCCGTTAGAGAACTTACATAGTCAAAGGGCCTGCTAGGCAACCTACATAGTCCAAGTGCCCGCTGGGGAACCTTCATAGTCTGAGTGCCTGCTAGGGAACATACATAGTCCAAGTGCCCTTTAGGGAACCTATATATTCCAAGTGCCCGCAGGGAACCTAGATAGTCCAAGTGCCCGCTAGGTAACCTAGATACTCCAAGTGCCCGCTAGGAAAACTACAAAGCCCAAGTGGGTGCTTGGTAATTTATATAGTCCAAATGCCCGCTAGGGCACCTACATAGTCCTAGCGCCCGCTAGTTAACCTACATTGTCCAAGTGCCCGATAGGGAACCTACATAGTCCAAGTGCAAGAAGGGAACCTACATAATCCAAGTGCCCACTAGGGAACCTACATAGTCCAAATGCCCGTTAGGTAACCTAGATAGTCTAAAATGCCCGCTAGGTTACCCACATATTCCAAGTGCCCGCTAGGGAACCTGCATCGTCCAAGTGCCCGCTAGTTAACCTAGATAGTCCAAGTGCCCGCTAGTTAACCTAGATCGTCCAAGTGCCCGTTAGGTAACCTAGATAGTCCAAGTGCTCGTTCGTTAACCTAGATAGTCCAAGTTCTCGCTAGGTATCCTAGATAGTCCTAGTGCCCGTTACCTAACCTAGATCGTCCAAGGGTCCAGGAGGCAACCTACCTAGTCCCAGTGCCCGTTCGTTAACCTAGAAGTCCATGTGCCCGTTAGGTAACCTAGACAGTCCAAGGTCCCGCTAGTTGACCTACATAGTCCAAGGGCCTGCTAGGTAACCTAGATAGTCCAAGTGCCGCTAGGTAACCTAGATAGTCCTATTGCACGTTAGGTAACCTAGATAGTACAACATCCCGCTGGGTAACTTAGATAATCCAATTGCCAGTTAGCTAACCTAGATAGTCCAAGTGCCCGCTAGGCAACCTACATAGTCCAAATGCCCGTTCGTTAACATAGAAGTCCAAGTGCCCGCTAGGTAACCTATACTGTCCAACTGCCCGCAAGGTTACCTGCATAGTCCAAGTGCCCGTTAGGTAACCTACATAGTCCAAGTGCCCACTAGGTAACCTACATAGTCCAACTGCCCGCTAGGTAACCTAGATACTCCAAGTGCCCGTTAGCTAAACTAGATAGTCCTAGTGCCCGCTAGGTAATCTACATAGTCAAAGTGCCCGCTAGGTAACCTAGATAGTCCAAGTTCCCGCTAGGAAATCTACATAGCCCAAGGGCCCACTCGTTAACCTAGTTCGTCCAAGTGTCCCCTAGTTAACCTAGATAATCCAAGTGCCTACTAGTTAACCTAGATCGTCCAAGTGCGTGCTAGTTAATTTACATAGTTCAAGGGCGTGCTAGTTAATCTACATAGTGTAAGGGCCCGCTAGTTAACCTAGATCGTCCAAGTGTCCGCTAGTTAACCTACATAGTCCAAGTGCCAGCTAGTTAACTTACATAATCCAAGCTCCCGTTAGTTAACCTAGATAGTCCATGGGCCCGCTAGGGTGTGTACATAGTCCAAGTGCCTGCTAGGTAACCTAGATAGACCATGTGCCCGCTAGTTAACCTAGATAGTCCTAGTGCCCGTTAGTTAACCTAGATAGTCCATGGGCCCGCTAGGGTGTGTACATAGTCCAAGTGCCCGCCAAGTAACCTAGATAGACCATGTGCCCGCTAGTTAACCTAGATAGTCCTAGTTCCCGTTAGTTAACCTAGATAGTCCAGGTGCCCACTAGGGGACGTACATAGTTCAAGTGCCCGCTAGGTAACCTAGATAGTACAAGTGCCCGCTTGTTAACCTACATAGTCAAAGTGCCTGATAGGGAGCCTAGATAGTCCAAGTGCCCCCTAGGTAACCTACAAGTCCATGTGCCCGTTAGCTAACCTAGATAGTCCAAGGGCCAACTAGTTAACCTACATGGTTCAAGTGCCCGCAGGGTAACCTAGCAAATCCAAGTGCCCGCTAGTTAACCTATATAGTCCAAGTGCCGTCTAGTTAAGCTAGATGGTGCGAGTGCCCGCTAGTTAACCTACATAGTCCAAGTGCCCTCTAGTTAACCTACATAATCCAAGTGCCCGTAAGCTAACCTAGATAGTCCAAGGTCCCGCTAGTTGACCTACATAGTCCAAGGGCCCGCTAGGTAACCTAGATAGTCCAAGTGCCCCTAGGTAACCTAGATAGTCCTATTGCACGTTAGGTAACCTAGATAGTCCAAGTGCCCACTAGGGGACGTACATAGTCCAAGTGCCGTCTATGTAACCTAGATAGTCCAAGTGCCCGCTAGGGTGTGTACATAGTCCAAGTGCCTGCTAGGTAACCTAGATAGTCCAAGTGCCCGCTAGGTAACCTACATAGTCCAAGGGCGCGCTAGTTAACCTACATAGTCCAAGTGCCCGATAGGGAACCAACTTAGTCCAAGTGTCCGCTAAGGGACGTACATAGTACAAGTGCCCGCTAGGGAACCTACATAGTCCAAGTGCCCGTTGGGGAACCTAGATAGTCCAAGTGCCCGCTAGGGAACCTGCATCGTCCAAGTGTTCGCTAGTTAACCTAGATAGTCCAAGTGTCGGCTAGGGAACCTGCATCGTCCAAGTGCCCGCTAGTTAACCTACATAGTCCAAGTGCCCACTAGTTAATCTAGATAGTCCAAGTGCCTGCTAGTTAATCTAGATCGTCCAAGTGCCCGCTAGTTAACCTACATAGTCCAAGAACCCGCTAGTTAACCTAGATTTTCTAAGTGCCCGCAAGTAAACCTACATAGTCCAAGGGCCCCATAGTTAACCTAGATATTCCAAGTGCCCGCTAGTTAACCTAGATCGTCCAAGTGTCCGCTAGTTAACCTACGTAGTCCAAGTGCCCGTTAGGTAGCCTAGATACTCCAAGTGACCGCTAGGTAACCTACATAGTCCTAGTGCCCGCTAGGTAACCTAGATAGTCCATGTTCCTGTTAGCTAACCTAGATAGTCCAAGTGCCCGCTAGGTAACCTAGATAGTCAAAGTGCCCGTTAGGTAACCTAGATAGTCTAAGTGCCAGCTAGGTAACCTACATAGTCCAAGTTCCCGCTAGGTAACCTAGATAGTCCAAGAGTCCGTTACCAAACATAGATCGTCCAAGTGCCCGCTAGGCAACCTACATAGTCCAAGTGCCCGTTCCTTAACCTAGAAGTCCAAGTGCCCGCTAGGTAACCTAGTCAGTCAAAGTGCCCGCCAGGTTACCTGCATAGTCTAAGTGCCCGTTAGGTAACCTAGATAGTCCAAGTTCCTGTTAACTAACCTAGATAGTCCAAGTGCCCGATAGATAACCTACATAGTCCAAAAGCCCGCTCGTTAACCTAGTTCGTCCAAGTGTCTGCTAGTTAACCTACATAGTAAAAGTGCCCGCTTGTTAACCCCGATAGTCCAGGTGCCCCTTAGCTAACCTAGATAGTCCAAGTGCCTGTTAGTTAACCTAGATAGTCCAAGTGCCCGCTAGGTAACCTAGACAGACCAAGTTCCTGCTAGATTACCGACATAGTCCAAGTGACCGCTAGTTAACCTGAAGTCCAAGTCCCTTCTAGTTAACCTACATAGTCCAAGGGCCCTCTAGGTAACTTATATAGTCCAAGTGCCCGTTAGGTAACCTAGATAGTCCAAGGGCCCGCTAGGTAACCTACATAGTCCAAGTGCCCGCTAGGGAACCTACATAGTCCAAGTGCCCGCTAGGTAACCCACATAGTCTAATTGCCCGATAGGGAACCTACATAGTCCATGTGCCCACTAGTTAACATAGATAGTCCAAGTGCCCGCTAGGAAACGTACATAGTCCATGTGCCCGCTAGGTAACCTAGATAGTCCAAGTGCCCGCTAGTTAACCTATATAGTCCAAGTGCCCGCTAGGTAACCTACATAGTCCAAGTGCCCGCTAGGTAACCTATATAGTCCAAATGCCCGCTAGTAACCTACATAATCCAAGTGCAAGAAGGGAACCTACATAAGCCAAGTGCCCGCTAGGGAACCTACATAGTCGATGCCCGTTAGGTAACCTAGATAGTCCAAATGCCCGCTAGGGTATCCAATAGTCCAATTGCCCGCTAGGGAACCTAGATAATCCAAGCGCCCGCTAGTTAACCTACATTGTCCAAGTCCCTGATAGGGAACCTACATAGTCCAAGTATCCGCAAGGTAACCTACATAGTCCTAATGCCCGCTAGTAACGTACATAGTCCAAGTGCCCGTTAGGTAACCTAGATAGTCCAAATGCCCGCTAGGGAACCCACATTGTCCAAGTGCCCGTTAGAGAACTTACATAGTCAAAGGGCCTGCTAGGGAACCTACATAGTCCAAGAGCCCGCTAGGGAACCTTCATAGTCCGAGTGCCTGCTAGGGAACCTACATAGTCTAAGTGCCCTTTAGGGAACCTATATAGTCCAAGTGCCCGCTAGGTAACCTACAAAGTCCAAGTGCCCGCTAGATAACATTGTTAGTCCAAGTGCCCGCTAGGTAACCTAGATAGTCCAAGTGCCCGTTCGTTAACCTAGATAGTCCAAGTGCCCTCTAGGTAACCTCGACAGTCTAAGTGCCTTCTAGGTAACCTACATAGTCCAATTGCCCGTTTGATAACCTAGATCGTCACAGTGCCCGCTAGTTAACTTACATAGTCCAAGGGCCCGCTAGTTAACCTAGATAGTCCAAATGCCCTCTAGTTAACCTACCTTGTCCAAGTACCTGATTGGGAACCTACATAGTCCAAGTATCCGCTAGGTAACCTACATAGTCCAAATGCCCGCTAGTAACGTACATAGACCAAGTGCCCGTTAGGTAACCTAGATAGTCCAAATGCCCTCTAGGGAACCCACATAGTCCAAATGCCGGTTAGAGAACTTACATAGTCAAAGGGCCTGCTAGGCAACCTACATAGCCCAAGTGCCCGCTGGGGAACCTTCATAATCTGAGTGCCTGCTAGGGAACCTACATAGTCCAAGTGCCCTTTAGGGAACCTATATCGTCCAAGTGCCCGCTAGGGAACCTAGATAGTCCAAGTGCCCGCTAGGTAACCTAGATAGTCCAAGTGCCCGCTAGGAAAACTACAAAGCCCAAGTGCGTGCTTGGTAATCTATATAGTCCAAATGCCCGCTAGGGCACCTACAAAATCCTAGAGCCCGCTAGTTAACCTACATTGTCCAAGTGCCCGATAGGGAACCTACATAATCCAAGGGCCCGCTAGGTAACCTACATAGACCAAATGCCCGCTTGTTACCTACATAGTCCAAGTGCAAGAAGGGAACCTACATAATCCAAGTGCCCATTAGGGAACCTACATAGTCCAAATGCCCGTTAGGTAACCTAGATAGTCAAAAATGCCCGCTAGGATACCCACATATTCCAAGTGCCCGCTAGGGAACCTGCGTCGTCCAAGTGCCCGCTAGTTAACCTAGATAGTCCAAGTGCCCGCTAGTTAACCTAGATCGTCCAAGTGCCCGTTAGGTAACCTAGATAGTTCAAGTGCTCGTTCGTTAACCTAGATAGTCCAAGTTCTCGCTAGGTAACCTAGATAGTCCTAGTGCCCGTTACCTAACCTAGATCGTCCAAGGGTCCAGTAGGCACCCTACATAGTCCAAGTGCCCGTTCGTTAACCTAGAAGTCCATGTGACCGTTAGGTAACCTAGACAGTCCAAGTGCCCGCTATGTTACCTGCATAGTCCAAATGCCCGTTATTTAACCTAGATAGTCCAATTGCCCGCTAGGTAACCTACATAGTCTAAGTGCCCGCTAGGTAACCTAGATAGTCCAAGTGCCCGTTAGCTAACCTAGATAGTTCAAGTGCCCGCTAGGTGACATACATAGTCCAAGTGACCGCAAGGAAACCTACATAGTCCAAGTGCCCGCTAGGTAACCTGGATAGTCCAAGTTCCTGTTAGCTAACCTAGATAGTCCAAGTGCCCGCTAGGTAACCTAGATAGTCAAAGTGCCCGTTAGGTAACCTAGATAGTCTAAGTGCTGCTAGGTAACCTATATAGTCCAAGTTCCCGCTAGGTAACCTAGATAGTCCAAGTGCCCACTAGTTAACCTAGATCGTCCAAGTGCCCGTTAGGTAACCTAGATAGTCCAAAAGCCCGCTAATTTACCTACATAGTCCAAGTTCCCGCTAGGTAACCTAGATAGTCCTAGTGCCCGTTACCTAACCTAGATCGTCCAAGTGCCCAGTAGGCAACCTACATAGTCCAGGTGCCCGTTCGTTAACCTTGAAGTCCATGTGCCCGTTAGGTAACCTAGACTGTCCAAATGCCCGCTATGTTACCTGCATAGTCCAAATGCCCATTAGGTAACCTAGATAGTCCAACTGCCCGCTAGGTAACCTACATAGTCTAAGTGCCCGCTAGGTAACCTAGATGGTCCAAGTTCCTGTTAGCTAACCTAGATAGTCCCAGTGCCCGCTAGGTAACCTACATAGTCCAAGGGCCCGCTCGTTAACCTAGTTCGTTCAAGTGTACACTACTAAACCTACATAGTCCAAGTGCCCGCTAGGTAACCAAGTTAGTCAAAGTGCCCGCTAGTTAACCTAGACAGGCCAAGTGCCTGCTAGGTAACCTACATAGTCCAAGTGCCCGTTTGCTAACCTAGATCGTCAAAGTGCCCGCCAAAAGCCCAGGCTAACTCTCCATGTAGGAGGCCAGCCAGTTCTTTGTGGACACAGGGGCCACATTCTCAGGTTCAGAAAAGAATACGGGAAAATTTTCAAAAAGAAAGATGTGAATTACTGTGAGCCTATGATTCCTTCCACAGATAACTCATACCAGAAGGTTTGCATGAAGGGTAGGTGGGCTTCCCAAGACAACAGATAACAAATACAAATCTGCCCTTTGTCTCAGTTAGCCACCTGATTATGATTGCACTGGCTCCTGGCTAAGCTGCTGATCCTGTGAAGCAGTTATAGCAGGAGAAGTCTAGGTGGCCCGTGGCCATCAACGGAAGGACCAAATCTCCACAGTGGGCTTCCTGTTTCAATATGGAGCCACGTATGTCACATGCTGGAAACCATATCTATCCTGAGCGCATAATTGACACGCCAGGTCTAGAATGCAGTGCGCAGGTACACACTATTTATGAAAAATGTCTCTGCTTAACCCCTCTCGGTAACTTGCTGACATGGGAGTTTGGATAATCCAGTAGATTTACTTTCCAGATGAGAAAACTCACTGAAAAACACACAGGAGTTGACCCAGAGACACACAACTGGTTAACAACAAAGTCATATTCACAACCAGCGTCTGGACCAAGAGCACGGTGCCCCACAGAACTTGGCCCATCGAGCAGTCAATATCTCCTGACTCTCAAAACATCTGAGCTGACACTCAGCCCACCCCCACATCCTTGCAGCCCACAAAGATTGTATTTCACAGGATGGCACCGGATCTGCAGCACGCGGAGAGGGACATATCTGATCAGACAACACAGGGCAGAACAAGGGGCAGGAGGGGAGAATGGAGCACATCCTGGCCCAATACACCTTGAGGATGATGTTCCCAATCACAGAAGCCAGTCCACAGAGAAGACCACATGGGCAGCCCCACGATGAGAAACGTCCCTCAAAGACCCATAGCCTTAGAGGGGACAACACTGGAGACACAGTGTGAGAACTGCTCCCTAACTGATCCTGCCACCTCGAGGCATGTCACTAAGAAAGTGCAGCGGAAGAGAAAGGAAACGGAGCATCAAAGTCCCCGGGGAATGCCAAAGGTGGACTTTGTGGTCAGGGTTCGGTGCCCCAACAAACTGGACTGGAAAACACTCCTGAAATTCACCACACAGTCCTTGTAATTTTCTTTCTTGGTTAGCGTTGTTTTCTTTTAGTGACATTGGATTTTGGTTGGGTTTTGTTTTCATTTTTGTTTTTGTTTTTTGCTGCTTAGGTTTGCTCAGTCTCGTTTTGTGCATGTTATTACCTTTACAGGTCTGTCTAATTAAGAGAGGCTGGATGAACAATCTGGAGGAGTAAACATGTGACCGGCCCTTTTCATTGGTCATGGGAGTGACCACGGTAGGGGGAAAGGAAGTGGTGTCAAGAAACCCAGAGACAAGGGAACAACAAGTGATGGAAATCGGTGGTGAGGGGGATGTAGGAAGCCTGGTAGGGCATGATCATGGGTAATGTAACCAAGAGGAATTACTGAAACCCAAAGGAAGACAGGCATGGCAGTGGGCACAAGAGGAAAATCAAAGGGTATAGAAGAGTGAGCTGGGAAGCAAGGGCCAGTTATAAACGTCTAAATAAAGGCATGTACATATATTTAAAGGGGCATGGGGAAATAGATCTATGTCCATATGTTTATAGATTTAGTATTAAGGTAGCAGATGGACATAGGGCCTCCGCTCAAGTACTCCCTCATTGCAAGAACACTGCTCTATTAAATTGGCATTCTACGATGCCCACCTTCCCTACACGATCACTGACCACAAAGCGGCTGCATAAGCTAATGTGGTGAAGAAAGCCGATGGTGTCCAGCTACCAAAAGATATAGCGTGTGGGGTCTTAAAGGCTTGAAAGTAAAGAAGCAGCCATCTGGCTCAGAAGCAACAGAGCCCCCATGGAGTAAGCATACCAGCCTGTGTGATCACAAAGTTTCAAACGGTTAAGGCAACAGGCATCATGAGAACATAAAATCTTATCATGGAGAATGAGAGGGCACTGCCGGGTATAGACCCAAAACCTATTTGCAGTGCACTGGACATCCCCTTACAGAAGGAGCTCAGAGAGGAGATTAAACAATACAGGGTATGAGACAGCAAAGATGAAACACAACTTTCCTCTAGTTCTTAATGCTTCCTCTTGCCCCACTATCATGATCCCAGTTCTTCCATACTATCTGGCCAAACTGGAGAAGGTATTCTAGTACAGACAGGAATTTCAAACACGGGGAATCCAGGGTGGATGGGCCCTTTAGGACCAGTGTTATGAGTGGAGATACTGGGAAGGTGGAGGAAGGGCAGGATGGAAAGTGGGAACCGATTACAAGGATCTTCATTGACCTCAAAAGAAAGGTGGGTGAAGATATGACAAAAGAATTAGTACATTCCCAAGGATTGATGAGGGATAGGTGGCGGGCATTGAGGAGGGAAAAAATGCGGAGCTGAGCCCAGGGGCTTGGGTGAAGAGTAGATATTTTGAGAATAATGAGGGCAATTAATGTACAGATGTGATTCAAACAGCTGATGTATATATGGATTGTGGTTAGTGTTGTAAGAGCCCCTAATAAAAAGATCATAAAAGAAACAAAAATAATCTGGCCAGAGGGTTCAAGCAAGCATGATCTCAGGCTGGATTAGACCAGTCAAAACAGCTACTGGAGTCTCCTCACCCTGTGTCTATTCCTGAGTCAGGCATGAAGCTTAGGGCACACAGCCCCAGCAGCTGGCCAGTGAGGGAGTTGGGTCTCTGAGCCATTCCACAGGGGGAATGGTACTCTGTCCTGCAGGGCCCACCCTCCTTTATAAGAGTGCTGTCTGGGGCACGGCATTCATGGAGTCCAGACCATGGGAGCTCTACTACTCATGGGGGATTGGAAGGAAGCCTCTGCTCATGCGCACACACCACCAACTAGCTGGAGGATCTCCGTGAACAAAGCCTGAGGCAGACAACAAGCCCACTAACTGATGCTGTAAGAGATACAATCAGCATCCAGAAACCTGCAACTGGGAGTAAGAGGCAGCATAACTTGGTCCCAGCCCCTCCCACTCTAATCTACAAGGAGTGACATTGCAAACCAGAGGGTTTTCATAAAGCACTTCCAGGACTGTGGAATGAGCAGCCTCGTTTGTGGACATGGATACTCTGTGATCCAGACGTACTACCTCCTCCCTTACAGTCAGCTGAGACAAAAACCCTTGCAAGCAGAAAGCCATGCATCTGAACAGTATCCACCAGCCACTCATGTGCAGCCCCGCTGCCTCCAAAGAGCCTTCCTGAGTGAGAGAGAAATAATGCAGAAGCCTGTTCTGTCACTCAAGTGAGTTTTATGAGCGTTAGGGAGGCGTGTTGGGTAAGTCTGGCCGATCCCAGTGGCTGAATTGAATTTACATGGCCTAAGTTGGTCAATCCAGGTACAGGACCCACCCAGGTGTACCTCCCCTTCATGGCCAGAAACCTGGACCTCTGAGCATGCAGAGGGTGCCTCTCCTAACTGGGCTCTTATCTTGGCCCTATGGGCATGCATAACGGATGCCCCAGTCCCTAGCATAGCTACCTAACATTTGCCCCCCTGAAGAGATTTGGACCCAAATCTTTGGGGTACTGGGCGACGACATCTCTAGCTACTTCCTGCTGGAAAAAGGGGCGAAGTGGGGCTTTGGGTCCATACCCTTCCTACACTGCTGGGAGGGGTTGTCCATTGAGGGCAACTTTATCCAGGATGGATAAGGTTGAGGTGGTCCAGGAGATGGTAGTCGTGGACCTGGCACACTTGGTTCGGAAGCTTCAGTCACCGATAACTTCTGGGAAAAACAAACGGTCTAAAAGGTGAACACTTTGACTGTGACAAGGCTAAGCTTGTGTGATGGCAGTGGCCTTGAAATTAGGTGAGTGTCACAGGAAACAAAAAAAATCTTAGGAATACCAGACATGTGTGTTTGTGCATTGGAAGTACAGGAAGAGGGATAAAAGCATTCACACTTTCCCCTAGGAGGTTACAGGTTTGGGCACTACTAGGTGCAGTGGGATCACTGATTCATTTATGATGCTAAGGTCTTGGACCCGCTGATAAAACCCATCATTCTTTTTAACCCTATAACGCTTCAATTTTAATTTTGGGAAAAATTATTTTCTTTTAGTTGTGGACTTTCATAAATATAAATATATATATATATATATATATATATTAATATATACATTTTTTAAATGTTATGAAAACATCCTGCTCCGCGTTATAGAGTTAAATGTAAATAATGGGCTAGTACAGGAGAAGTCAAAAGTGATCAAAATAGAGTAACTGCCTAAGTATTTTGAATTTTCTTGGGTTCAATTGGAGTAAAGGCTTGTAAATTACCCGGGGTCCAAATTCCCATTCTACAATGGGTAGAATGTTCAAGGATGTTTCAGGGCTGGGAGATTAGTAACCCCTAAGTCCAGGATACCTTAGGGCAGGGGTCCTAAAACTGTTTACCTAGGGGGCCAGTTCACTGTCCCTCAGGCAATTGCAGGGACATACTATAGTTTAAAAAAAAAAATTACGAACAGATTCATTTGCACAATGCACATCTTGATTTGAAGTTCAAAAAAAAAATAAATGGGGCACATTCACCCGGCATAAAGAATCCATGTCCTTGGCTGTCTCCTTGGGGCCCACAGGCGGTAGTTTGAGAACACCTGCTCTCCGCGTTCACCAAGAGGATGTGGTTTCAACGCAAAAGCTTGGAGACTCTACAATTTGTTTAAAAGTGATGGGGCAGAAGGAGTCCCTGATTGAATCACGCAAGACTAGTTTTCCCATCCCCTATTACTAAGAGTCATAGTTATGGTTAAGGGGAACCAGGACATCCCGATCTGATCCCTTTAATTCAAATGTGGGCTGACATTGCGACTAGAGAATCCTGCAAATATAAAAGACTTACTTCCTCCCTCAAAGAAGGGTCCTTGTTTCCAAGTTTTCAGGAAACATGGCAGGACCGGAAAAACAAACGGTCCAAGTTCCCAAAACCACATGTGTGGAGGCCATCCCTCCCCGTACCTTCCCCCTCCCTCTATCCCTCCCCTTCCCTTCCGCTCCTCTCCCCTCCCGATCTCTCTCCCCTAATCGGCTTTATCCCATTTTGCAGGAGAACTCTGGGAATCGGAGAGCTGGCTTCAGACCCTTTAGTTCCACCCCCGCCCTATAAGGTTTCTAGGGGCCAGAAATAGAAAACTTCTAATAGGCCCTTATTGAGTCACTCCCTCCCACACCGGCCCCCCAACCTCACCCCCACCCTCAACCAGCAGACCCCACACACACTAGTACTGGTATTTCTTCCATACTCATTAGACCACCTGGAATGATTGCCAGCAACTTCTCCAGGTGCTGTTCACAACGGAGGAAGGGTAGCCCTTCCAGACAGAGGCCCAGAAAGCAGTCAGTGAACCTGATGGTCAGCGAGCGGCCACTCCCCACTTGAGAGAAACTCTTTTGGCCACTACACGAACAATGTGGGATCTCAAATCCTAGCAAGGCCCAGTGGGCTTTACCAGGTATCAACTGTTGCTCTTACATGACCCTCTGCGGAAGAGCTAGGAAACCTATGAATTTATCTAAGGTCAGTGAGAATTTTCAGGCTCTTATAAAAGAATGTTCGCCTGCCTTTCTAGAGTGGATGATGGAAGCCTATGGGCTTTATACATCTAATGGCCCTGAGGCGCCGAGAACAGGAGGGCAATAAGTATTGCCTTTATTACTCAGTGAATCTGGCTCAGACATGAAAAAGAAGTGGGAAGGGTTTGAAGGGAAATATCTTAGTGATTTTGTACAAGTGGCTCATTGAGTGTATAACAATAGAGATGACCCTAGCACGACAGAGACAAAGATACTAGCTAAAATACTAGTATTTGCCATGAGAGACCCCGAGACTCAGGAAAAGGAGAGCATGGCCCACTCAAGGAGAGACTAACCTGTGGGCACCGCCAAGCCATGGGGAAGGATCAATGTGCCTACTGCAGGAAAGAACGACACTGGAAAAATCAGTGCCTTGAAAACCCCAGGAGAGGTGCACAACCCTCCACTAGAGTGGACGGGCCTCATCTGCACCTAGAAAAACCCAAGTAAGAGACAATAATGCTTGAAGAAGCACAATGAAAGGGTCAGGGCTCTGTTTCCCTTCGCCGCCAAAAGCCCAGGCTAACTCTCCATATAGGAGGCCCGCCAGTAAATTTCTTGTTGGACACAGGGGCCACCTTCTCAGGTACAGAAAGGAATATGGGCACATTGTCAAAAAGAAAGATGTGAATTACTGTGAGTCTATGAATCCTTCCACAGATAACTCACACCAGAAGGTTTGCATGGAGGGTAGGTGGGCTTCCCAAGACAACAAGATAACATATATCTATCTGCCCTTTCTCCCAGTTAGCCACTTGGTTATGATGGCACTGGCTCCTGGCTCAGCTGCTGAGCCAGTGAAGCAGTTATAGAGGAGAAGACTAGGTGGCCTGTGGCCATTAACGGAAGGACCAAATCTCCACAGTGGGCTTCCTGTTTCAATATGGAGCCACGTCTGTCACCTGCTGGACACTATCTCTATCCTGAGCGCATAATTGCCACCCCAGGTCTAGAATGCAGCGCGCAGGTACACACTATATGAAACAGTGTCTGATTAACCCCTCTCGATAACTTGCTGACATGGGAGTCTGGATAATCCAGTAGATTTACTTTCCAGATGAGAAAACTCACTGAAAAACACACAGGAGTTGACCCAGAGACACACAACTGGTTAACAACCAAGTCATATTCACAACCAGCGTCTGGACCAAGAACCCGGTGCCCCACAGAACTGTGCCCATCGATCAGTCAATATCTCCTGGACTCTCAAAATATCTGAGCTGATACCCACCCCCCACATCCTTGCAGCCCACAAAGATTGTATTTCACAGGATGGCACCGGATCTGCAGCTCGCGGAGAGGGACATATCTGATCAGAGAACACAGGGCAGAACAAGGGGGAGGAGGAGAGAATGGAGCACATCCTGGCCCAATATACCTTGAGGATGATGTTCCCAATCAGAGAAGCCAGTGCACAGAGAAGACCACACGGGCAGCCCCACGATGAGAAACGTCCCTCAAAGACCCATAGCCCTAGAGGGGACAACCTTGGAGACACAGTGTGGGACGGCGCCCGAACTGATCCTGCCACATCGAGGCATGACACTAAGAGAGTGCAGCGGAAGAGAAAGAAAACGGAGCATCAAAGTCCCCAGGGAATGTCAAAGGTGGACTTTGTGGTCAGGGCTCGGTGCCCCAACAGACTGGACTGGAAAACATTCCTAAATTTCACCACACAGTCCTTGTACTTTTCTTTCTTGGTTAGTGTTGTTTTCTTTTAGTGACATTTGATTTTGGTTGGGTTTGTTTTCATTTTTGTTTGTTTTTTTTCTTTTTGCTGCTTGGTTTTACTCAGTCTTGTTTTGTGCATGTTATTACCTTTACAGGTCTGTCTAATTAAGAGAGGCTGGATGAACAATCTGGAGGAGTAAACATGTGACCGGTCCTTTCCATTGGGCATGGGAGTGAGGACAGTGGGGGGAAAGGAAGTGGTGTCAAGAAACCCAGAGACAAGGGAACAACAAGTGATGGAAATCGGTGGTGAGGGGGATGTAGGAGGCCTGGTAGGGCGTGATCAACGGTAATGTAACCAAGAGGAATTACTGAAACCCAAAGGAAGACTGAGCATGGCAGTGGGCACAAGAGGAAAATCAAAGGGTATAGGAGAGTGAGCTGGGAAGCAAGGGCCAGTTATAGACGTCTAAATAAAGGCATGTATATATAATTACAAAGGGGCATGGGGAAATAGATCTATGTCCATATGTTTATAGATTTAGTATTAAGGTAGCAGATGGACATAGGGCCTCCGCTCAAGGACTCCCTCATTGCAAAAACACTCTTCTATTAAATTGGCATTCTACGATGCTCACCTTCCATACACGATCACTGACCGCAAAGCGGCTGCATAAGCAGATGTGGTGAAGAAAGCCGATGGTGTCCAGCTACCAAAAGATATAGGGTGTGGGGTCTTAAAGGCTTGAAGGTAAAGAGGCAGCCATCTAGCTCCGAAGCAACAGAGCCCACATGGAGGAAGCATACCAGCCTGTGTGATCACAAAGTTTCAAAGGGATAAGGCAACAGGCATGATAAGAACAAAAAAATCTTATCATGGAGAATGAGAGGGGACTGCCGGGTATAGACCCAAAACCTATTTGCAGTGCACTGGACATCCCCTTACAGAAGGATCTCAGAGAGGAGATTAAAGAATACAGGGTATGAGAGAGCAAAGATGAAACACAACTTTCCTCTAGTTCTTAATGCTTCCTCTTGCCCCACTATCATGCTCCCAGTTCTACCATACTAATCTGGCCAAACTAGAGAAGGTATTCTAGTAGCGATAGGAATTTCAAACACGGGGAATCCAGGGTGGATGGGCCATTTAGGACCAGTGTTTTGAGTGGAGATACTGGGAAGGTGGAGGAAGGGCAGGATGGAAAGTGGGAACCGATTACAAGGATCTTCATTGACCTCAAAAGAAAGGTGGGTGAAGATATGACAAAAGAATTAGTACATTTCAAAAGATTGATTAGTGATGGGTGGCGGGCATTGAGTGGGGTGGGGGAAATGAGCAGCTGAAACCAGGTGATTGAGTGGAGAGTGGATATTTTGACAATAAGGAGGGCAATTAATGTACAGATGTGCTTCAAACAGCTGATGTATATATGGATTGTGGTTAGTGTTGTAGGAGCCCCTAATAAAAAGATCATAAAAGAAACAAAAATAATCTGGGCAAAGGGCTCATGCAAGGATGATCTCAGGCTTGATTAGACCAGTCAAAACAGCTACTGGAGTCTCCTCAACCTGTGTCTATTCCTGAGTCAGGCATGAAGCTTAGAGCCCACAGCCCCAGCAGCTGGCCATTGAGGGAGATGGGTCTCTGAGGCCATTCCACAGGGGGAATGGTCCTCTGTATTGCAGGGCCCACCCTCCTTTGTAAGCGTGCTGTCTGGGGCACGGCTTTCATGGAGTCCACACCATGGGAGCTCTACTACTCATGGGGGATTGGCAGGAAGCCTCTGCTCATGCGCACACACCACCAACTAGCTGGAGGATTTCCGTGAACAAAGCCTGAGGCAGACAACAAGCCCACTAACTGATGCTGTAAGAGATACAGTAAGCATCCAGAAACCTGTAACTGGGAGTAAGAGGCAGTATTCCTTGGTGCCAGCCACTCCCACTGTAATCTACAAGGAGTGACATTGCAAAGCAGAGGGCTTTCATAAAGCACTGCCAGGACTGTGGAATGAGCAGCCTCATTTGTGGACATGTATACTCTGTGATCCAGACTTACTACCTCCTCCCTTACAGTCAGCTGAGACAAAAACCCCTGCAAGCAGAAAGCCATGCATCTGAACAGTATCCACCAGCCACTCATGTGCAGCCCTGCTGCCTCCAAAGAGCCTTCCTGAGTTAGAGAGAAATCACACAGAAGTCTGGTCTGTCACTCAATTGAGTTTTATGAGCGTTAGGGAGGCGTGGTGCGTAAGTCTGGCCGATCCCAGTGGCTGAATTGAATTTACATGGCCTAGGTTGGTCAATCCAGGTACAGGACCCACCCAGGTGTACCTCCCCTTCATGGCCAGAAACCTGGACCTCTGAGCATGCACAGGGTGCCTCTCCTAACTGGGCTCTTATCTTGGCCCTATGGGCATGCATAACGGATACCCCAGTCCCTAGCATAGCTACCTAACATTTGCCCCCCTGAAGAGATATGGACCCAAATCTTTGGGGTACTGGGCGACGACATCTCTAGCTACTTCCTGCTGGAAAAAGGGGCCCAGTGGGGTTTTGGGTCCATACGCTTCTTACATTGCTGAGAGTGGTTGTCCATTGAAGGCAACTTTATCCAGGATGGATAAGGTTGAGCTGGTCCCGGTGATGGTAGTCGTGGACCTGGCACACTTGGTTCGGAAGCTTTAGTCACCCGATAACTTCTGGGAAAAACAAACAGTCTAAAAGGCAAACAGTTTGACTACGACAAGGCTAAGCTTGTGTGATGGCAATGGCCTTGAAATTAGGTGAGTGTCACAGGAAACAAAAAAAATCTTAGGATTACCAGACATATGTGTTTGTTCATTGGAAGTACAGGAAGAGGGATAAAAACATTCACACTTTCCCCTAGGAGGGCACAGGTTTGGGCACTACTAGGTGCAGTGGGATCACTGATTCATTTATGAGGTTAAAGTCTTGGACACGCTGATAAGACCCAACTTTCTTTTTAACCTTATAACGCTTCAATTTTAATTTTGGGAAAAAATTATTTTCTTTTTGTTGTGGATTTTTATACTTATAAATATATATTAATATATACATTTTTTTAAATGTTAGGAAAACATCATGCCCCGCGTTATAGAGTTAAATGGAAATAATGGGCTAGTACAGGAGGAGTCAAAAGTGACCAAACTAGAGTAACTGCCTAAGTCATTTTGAATTTTCTTGGGATCAATTGGAGTAAAGGCTTGTAAATTACCCGGGGTCAAAATTCCCAGGGTCCCTCCTACAATGGGTAGAATGTTCAGGGATGTTTCAGGGCTGGGAAATTAGTAACCCCTAAGTCCAGGATACCTTAGGGCAGGGGTCCTGAAACTGTTTACCCAGGGGGCCAGTTCACTGTCCCTCAGGCCATTGGAGGGACAGAGTATAGTTTAAAAAAAACAAAATTTACGAACAAATACATGTGCACAATGCTCATCTTGATTTGACGTTCAAAAAAAAATAATAAATGGGGCACAAAAACCCGGCAGAAAGGATCAATGTCCTCGGCTGTCTGCATGTGGCCCACAGGTTGTAGTTTGAGGACCCCTGCTCTAGGCGTTCACCAAGAGGATGTGGTTTCAGCCCAAAAGCTTGGAGACTCTACAATTTGTTCAAAAGTGATTGGGCAGAAGGAGTCCCTGATTGACCCACGCAAGACTAGTTTTCCCATCCTCTATTACTAAGAGTTCATAGTTATGGTTAAGGGGAACCAGGACATCCCGATCTGTTCCCTTTAATTCAAGTGTGGGCTGACATTGCCACTAAGAAGCCTGCAAATATAAAAGACTTACTCCCGCCCTCAGAGAAAGGGTCCTTGTTTCCAAGGTTTCAGGAAACATGGCAGGACTGGAAAAACAAACGGTCCAATTTCCCAAAACCACATAGGTGGATGCCATCCCTCCGTCTCCCCCTCCCCCACCCCCTCCGCCACCACCTAGCTTCCCCTCCCCTCCCCCCCCCGATCTCTCTCCCCTAATCGGCTCTATCCCATTTTGCAGGAGAACTCTGGGAATCGGAGAGCTGGCTTCAGACCCCTTGGTTCCACCCCCGCCCTATAAGGTTTCTAGGGGCCAGAAATAGAAAACTTCTAACAGGCCCTTATTGAGTCACTCCCTCCCCCACTGGCCCCCCAACCGCACCCCCACCCCCAACCAGCAGCCCCCCCCCACACAGTAGTACTGGTATGTCTTCCATAATCATCAGCCCACCTGGAATGATTGCCAGCATCTTCTCCAGGTGCTGTTCACAACGCGGAAGGATAGCCCTTCCAGACAGAGGCCCAGTAAGCACTCAGTGAATCTCATGGTCAGCGAGCAGGCACTCCCCTCTTGAGAGAAACTCTTTTGGCCACTACACGAACTATGTGGGATCTCAATTCCTAGCAAGGCCCAGAGGGCTTTACCAGGTATCAACTGTTGCTCTTACATGACCCACTGCGGAAGAACTAGGAAACCTATGAATTTATCTAAGGTCAGTGAGAATTTTCAGGCTCTTATAAGAGAGTGTCTGCCTGCCTTTCTAGAGTGGATGATGGAATCCTACTGGCTTTATACCCCTAACGGCCTGGAGGCCCTGAGAACAGGAGGGCAATAAGTATTGCCTTTATGACTCAGTCAGTCTGCCTCAGACATGAAAAAGAATTGGGAAGGGTTTGAAGGGAAAAATCTTAGTGAGTTGGTACAAGTGGCTCATTGAGTGTATAACAACAGAGATGACCCTAGCACGACAGAGACAAAGAAACTAGCTAAAATACTAGTAATTGCCATGAGAGACCCCAGAGACTCAGGAAAAGGAGAGCATGGCCCACTCACGGAGAGACTAACCTGTTGGCACCGCCAAGCCATGGGGAAGGATCAATGTGCCTACTGCAGGAAAGAACGACACTGGAAAAATCAGTGCCTTGAAAACCCCAGGAGAGGTGCACGACCCTCCACTAGAGTGGACGGGCCTGATCTTCACCTAGAAAGACCCAAGCAAGAGACCATAATGCTTGAAGAAACTGAATGAAGGGGTCAGGGCTCTGTTTCACTTCGCCGCCAAAAGCCCAGGCTAACTCTCCATGTAGGAGGCCAGCCAGTAAATTTCTTTGTGGACAGAGGGGTCACCTTCTCAGGTTCAGAAAGGAATACGGGCACATTTTCAAAAAGAAAGATGTGAATTACTGTGAGCCTATGATTCCTTCCACAGTTAACTCACACCAGAAGGTTTGCATGGTGGTTAGGTGGGCTTCCCAAGACAACAAGATAACAAATATCTATCTGCCCTTTGTCCCAGTTAGCCACTTGGTTATGATGGCACTGGCTCCTGGCTCAGCTGCTGAGCCAGTGAAGCAGTTATAGCAGGAGAAGACTAGGTGGCCGGTGGCCATCAACGGAAGGACCAAATCTCCACAGTGGGCTTCCTGTTTCAATATGGAGCCACGTATGTCACCTGCTGGACACCATCTCTATCCTGAGCGCATAATTGCCACCCCAGGTCTAGAATGCAGCGCACAGGTACACACTATATGAAACAGTCTCTGATCAACCCCTCTCGGTAACTTGCTGACATGGGAGTCTAGATAATCCAGTACATTTACTTTCCAGATGAGAAAACTCACTCAAAAACACACAGGAGTTTACCCAGAGACACACAACTGGTTAACAACAAAGTCATATTCACTACTGTCACGCGCTCAGTCTTGCCAGCAAGAAGGACGCACCACAACAGGATTCTACCACAGGCGTTTAATGCGGATTCGATTTGCAGATGCGGAAAAAAGACCCCAAAGCCCCAAACTACTGCTGCTTATATGTGCTCTATGGGGACGTGCTGTGCATTTATTGGTGCGTTCGCCAGAACCCTTATTAGCATACACCAGGGTGGAGTTATGACTACGTCATCTAAGCAGTGCGCATGCTCTAAGTGGTTGTTTACCACTTAACTGGGCCACTGCCCTGTCTGCCCGGCGCCATCTTGTAATGGCGGCGAGAGCTGCGGCTTCCCACATCTCCTCCTTTCTTATTTATTTTAGGCCTAATCCATCGATCCACCCCGGAGCCTCCAGCAGCCCCAGGAGATGAAGATGGATAAAAGAACCCAAATCTGGTCACCCTGATGCGTGCAATGAGCAGAGCCCCGCATGGTGCAACGGCTGGCCATGATCCATTTTCTGTCACTCTTCCCAGTGCAATGGGGTCTTCCCCTTGGGGTGCGAGAGCTGACAACTTATGGGGGTTAGTTTTCTTTTAACAAAGGAAGCCAAAGATCATGGGAACCACCGCGCTCAATCGCTAAGAGCGCCTGCGCAATGATGACCTTGTCACGCCTTTGCTGTGCTTTCAGTTTGCAGAGCAACCATAGCAACAACACCCCTCCACAGCACATTATTGCAGCAAATGTAAACACCCCCACCCACTCCTTAAAGTAGGTAAATGCAGATGAAAGCCAAGAAGAAAAATTTTCAAGGGTAAGGGGTTCCACGCGTGTTCCATTCAATCGGACAACTTGATTCAGGAGGTCTTCTTGCAGCTGGTTCAACTCTTTGGTCCATTGTCCTGTGAGATACTGAGAAATATTATCACTCAATGCTCTAAAATTATCATATAACACTTGAGTGATGCAAAGCGCTGTGGTGGAAGAGACACAGCTTAATTGTACCATAGTGGTAAGCTGGTTGATTTGCTGCTGGAGCAAATCTGTTTTTTGATTTAATAATAAAATGCCAGAGGTCAGATGGGCATCCACACGCTGACATTGCAGTAACGCTTCAGCGGTTTGAGACACAATACTGTTCTTAATTCCCTGTGCTACCGGGGCCCATATCACCATTAGCATCAATAGTAGCGCTGGATGGATCGCTGTCCTCTTCATTCTTTCTGCTCCCACGATCTTCATCCTCCTTCTTAATTAGTCTCACCAGTCTCTCTGGCACCCAGATGGGGTTTTCTTCTTCCTGTGGAAAAACACAAATTGCTCCCCTGGACCTGATTAATATGGGGTCTGGGCCATACCATTTGTTGTCTAGGACATTTTTCCACCGGGCCATTTCCTTTGGTGGCTTTGGCCATTGCCCGTGTCTGTCTGCAGCTGATTGGCCTTTCTCACCCAAATTTTAAAAATTTAGGGTGAAAAGGGTTAGAGATAAAGCCATTCTAGGGGTAGTGACTGTCACGGTCTCTATTCCCCCTTTTTGCTTTGATAAATATTGCTTTAGAGTGCGATGACATCGTTCCACAATTCCTTGCCCTTGGGGATTGTACGGCAAACCCGTGAAGTGCTTCACTTGCATTTTCAAGCAAAACTGTCGGAACTTGGTGGAAGTGTATGCAGGCCCATTATCTGTTTTTAACATGGTGGGCTTGCCCCATGCACTCCAGGCTTCTAAGCAGTGTTGAATTATTGGCTGGATTTTTCCCCCGTTAGGGGTGTTGCATGTACAATGCCAGAACTGGTGTCCACTGACACATGCACGTACTGCAAGTTTCCAAAAGCAGATACGTGGGTAACGTCCATTTGCCAGATGTCGAGAGGACGGACGCCTCGAGGGTTTACCCCGACCGAGGGTTTGGAAATAAATTCTGCACACTTGGCGCACTGCAACACAATAGTGCGAGCCTCTGCGCGAGTAATTGGAAACTTAATGCGTAGGGTGGCAGCAGGCACATGATACAGCTCATGAAAGTCTTTAGCAAGTTTAGCTTGATCAGCCAAATCATTACCATTTACCATGGGTCCCGGGAGGAAGCTATGAGCACGTATATGCTGAATATAAAATGGGTGTTTTCGTTGCAAAATACATTTTCTAATTTGAGACAAGATGTCTGCTACCTTGCTGGATTGCTTAATGTAGCCAGCAATTTCCAGCTTAGACACCACGTTGACTACGTAATGGGAGTCAGATATGATGTTAATTGGCTCCGTGAATTTCTTAAAAACTTCTAAGACCACCAAACATTCTACTAATTGGGGTGCATCAGCTAAAAATTGTAATGTAGTCACTTGATCGTTTATTACATAACATCCTTTGCCTGTTTTAGAGCCATCTGTATAAATGTCTAAAGCTTCCTTAATGGGGTTGTTAACAGTGACACGGGGAAAAATTACTGGATGAGCAGTCACAAATTGCAACAAGGAATGTTTAGGATAATGGTTGTCTATTAGTCCATTAAAACTGCATTTAAAAATTGCCCACTCATCCGTAGTGGCGCACAGTGTAGAAACTTGCTCACTAGTATATGGGACAATGACGCTGCTAGGCTCTCTTCCAAAATGCATAATAGCTGTCTTAACACCCCTTAGGGCCATTGTGGCTACCATAGAAGGGTAGTGTTCAATAGTTTTGGAAGGTGAGGAGTGGGCATGGATCCACAACAAAGGCCCAGTCTGCCACAAGACCGCAGTAGGAGCGCAGGCAGTTTTTAGAATGCACAGCTGAAAAGGAGATTTTATGTCTATTCTATCTAACTGCACTTCAGAAATGGCCTTTTCAACCTGTTCTAATACTTTCTGGGCTTGAGGAGTAATTTCTCGAGGAGAAGTAATATGGCTTTCTCCTTCCAAGATATTGAACAATGGCTTAAGGTCAGCAGTGGAAACCTTTAAATATGGGCGGAGCCAATTGATATCTCCTAGCAACTTTTGAAAATCATTTAATATCTTTAACTGATCCTTCCGTATAGTCAATTTTTGAGGCATTATGTGACATGGGCTTATTGTGGCTCCTAAAAACTGTCCAATTGAAGATTGTTGGACCTTATCTGGTGCTATGGCTAACTGATGGGATTCTAATTCCTTAACTACCTCGCTGTATCCCTGCTGCACATCTGGCTCCTCTTCTCCAGTTATTAATATGTCATCCATGTAATGGTAGATTTTTAACTGACCAAATTTTTCTCTGACGGGTGCTAGGGCGTGGTCCACAAACAACTGGCACATAGTAGGACTAGTGGCCATTATCTGTGGCAAAACTCGCCACTGAAAGTGCTTGTCAGGTTCTTCATGATTAATGGAGGGTAGGGTAAAGGCAAATCTTTCCTTATCTTTCTTATGCAAAGGGATGGAGAAAAAACAATCCTTAATGTCTATTATAATGACGGTCCAGCCTTTGGTAGGTATTGCAGATAGCAATGGGAGGCCTTTCTGCACAGGGCCTTGAGTGACATTTGGGCGTTGATGGCTCTTAAATCATGCAACAATCTCCACTTCCCTGATTTTTTCTTAATAACAAATATGGGTGTGTTCCAGGGGGACACGGATGGTTCTAAATGTCCTAGTTCTAGCTGTTCCTTAACTAGCCTTTGTGCCGCAATTAATTTTTCTACTGGGAGCGGCCACTGTGGTACCCAAACTGGCTCTGCTGAGAGCCACGGAATGGGTAGCGGCTCCGCAGTGGCCCCTAGGAAAAACCCAGACCTGTGCGATCTTTCTTCACTGCTACCTCTACTGGTTCAGGACGACCCTGTAGGTGTTTCCCAACTCCCTTTCCCGGTACATATCCCATTTTTTGCATAAGTACTTGACTTATAGGTGAGTAATCATTGGTTAGTACTAATCCTAGGTGTGTCAACATGTCCCTTCCCCACAAATTTACAGGTAAGGGGAGGACATATGGTTGGAACTGGCCTGATTGTCCTTCCTCAGCTTTCCAGTGCAACTGTCTGGTGCTTATCATAGGCATGGATGCATACCCGAGTCCTTGTAGAGACTGTGAAGATTATGTTACCGGCCAACAGGAAGGCCACCATTTGGTGGATATAATGCTTTTGTCTGCCCCTGTGTCTAATATACCTTCAAAGGTTTTCCCTTCAATGTCCAATGTCAAAGTTGGGCGTTGATCCAACTGCACTGAGAAAAAGGCCCCAGCTTCTCCTGATGATCCAAAGCTCATTTTTTCTCTACTAACTTTAGTACTTGGGAACAGTGCATGCTTGCTAGGCAACACCAAGAGCTGCGCGATACGGTCTCCAGGTGAGATGGCATATATTCCCCGTGGGGAGGAGCACATTGCCTTCACTTGTCCTGTAAAATCCTGATCAATGACTCCTGGGTGCACAATTAAGCCTTTTAAGGTGGTGGAGGACCTACCAAGCAGCAAGCCCACGGTGCCTTCTGGAAGGGGACCATAAAAATCCATAGGGATGGGCTGGCATCCCTGCTATGGCGATAGTACTGCTCTGGTGGTGGCACTGAGGTCCACCCCTGCGGATCCTGCAGTGGCCCTTTTGGGAGTGGCCTCCCCAGTGGGCGGAGGCCGTCCTCCTGGATTGCCCCATACATCTGCGGGCCCTGGGGACGAGGGCCCCGCTTCCCGTTTTTTGGCTCCTGGTCATTTTGCTCTAGGGGGCGCCCCTTGCTATCTTTCACAGATCTGCATTCGTTGGCCCAATGTCTACCCTTACCACACCGAGGGCAAACTCCCGGGGTCCTTTTGGTCCCTATCCCAGTTTGACTCGCGGTGCCAGTAGGGCAATGTTTTTTAATGTGTCCTTCCTTACCACACTGAAAGCATTTTAGGGGGCCTCTTTTTTTGGGCCTCCAATACTGCAGCAGCCAATCCTGCATTTGTCAAAGGACCACCAACTTCCCTGCAAGCCTTCATCCATGCCTGCAGTCCTTTGGACTTCCAGGGCGTTAGAACTGTTCTACATTCTTTAGTACACTGCTCAAAAACTAACTGCTCAATGAGAGGCATGGCTGTGTCCTGATCTCCAAAGATTTTTCCTGCCGCTTCCAACATACGGGCGACAAAATCTGAGAAAGGCTCAGTAGGTCCCTGTATAATTTTAGTTAAGTTACCTCTAACCTCTCCTTTATTAGGCAAGGTCCTCCATGCCTTGCTCGCGGCAGTATTTATTTGTTGATATACCTGTATTGGGAAGGCTGTTTGATTGTTAACCCATCTTCCCTGACCTGTCAGCATTTCAAAATTCCATGCGGGTTGCCCCGCTGTGGCATTTTCCCTAGCCTGAGCCATTAATAGGTCCTGCCACAAGGATTTCCACTCCAAATACTGTCCTGTTGTCAAGACTGCTTTTGTAACAAAAGTCCAATCAGCAGGTGTCATAGCATTGCCTGTAAGTCTCTCAATCAGGGACTGAGTATAATTTGCATTGACACCATAAGATCTTACTGCTTCAGCTAAGTCCTTCACTTGCTTATGCTCTAAAGGCGTATGATAACGAGCATTATTCTGGTCCTCAAATACTGGGTACATTTGTTGTATTGCTATGCGGGTACCGGGTGGGCAAAAGGAGTATCCACACCCTTTCTGCCTGTTCTTGCTATAAGGGGGTGGCACGGACGGGCTCACAGCGGTTACTTGAAAAGCATTATACCGTCCCTCCTTGTAGCGAGCGGCTGCCTCCTCTAACTGTTCCTTTTTTTCCTCTGATAACTCAAGAAGCTCTAGTTCTCGCCACGGGTACAATGGCTCCGAATGGCGGGCATGGCTCTTCTTCTGTTGATCAACTTCCTCTTTTAACTGCGCAGCCTCCTCATTTTTAACAGCTTTGTACTGCTTCCTACGAGCTCCTTGTTCTTCCTCCCGCTCTGTTTCTGACATGCCCTCTGAACATCTTCTAAAGCCTGCTGCCCTGGGCGTAATGGCTGCTCACACTCTTTGTCCTCAATGCATACTTTCACTAGCTTCCAAATGGGTCTAATCCCCGGCTTCAGCCGTCCGGCTTCAGCAGCTCGGTCTATGTCTCACCCTAGCTTATTCCAGCTCGCAGATGTTAGCGAGCCTGTGGAAACAAACCATGGTCCTATCTCATCTATGTTTTTTACAAATTTACACAGTCTGTTCTGAAATTTTTAATGCTCTCTTACTCAATAGGGCATCTAGAGCCGTAACCATAGTCTTTATTGCCGCGTTCCCCATGTTGCCTTCTTATGTATACAAGGACTTAACACACGGGCGTGCACGGATTTATCTACACCCGTTTTATGCGCGATAAAGAAAAAGCGGCTGGCTGCTCGCCGTTAAAACCGAAAGCGGAAGTATTCACACGCCGACACTCAAGCACCAGCAAGCGGCTTAACAATCATTCAGGCTCATGTCTCTCAGAAATTACCGTTTCTTGCCACGTCTTGCGGTTCTGAATCCTCCCTGATGACAGGGGGTCTCCGCTCCTGCCGGAGGTGGTCGTTCCCATGTTTCAGCACCACTTGTCGCGCGCTCAGTCTCGCCAGCAAGAAGGATGTGCGACAACAGGATTCATCCACAGGCATTTAATGCGGGTTCGATTTGCAGATGCGGAAAAAAAACCCCGAAGCCCGAAACCACTGCTGCTTATATGCGCTCTATGGGGACGTGATGTGCATTGATTAGTGTGTTCACCAGAAACCTTATTAGCATACTCCAGGGTGGAGTTATGACTAGGTCATCTAAACAGTGCGCATGCTCTAAGTGGTTGTTTACCACATAATTGGGCCACCGCCCTGACTGACCGGCGCAATCTTGTAATGGCTGTGAAAGCTGCGGCTTTCCACATAAAACCAGCGTCTGGACCAAGAGCACGGTGCCCCACAGAACTGTGCCCATTGAACAGTCAATATCTCCTGGACTCTCAAAAGATCTGAGCTGACACCAACCCTCCCACATCCTTGCAGCCCCCAAAGATTGTATTTCGCAGGATGGCACCGGATCTGCAGCTCGTGGAGAGGGACATATCTGATCAGAGAACCCAGGGCAGAACAAGGAGGAGGAGGGGAGAATGGAGCACATCCTGGCCCAATACACCTTGAGGATAATGTTCCCAATCAGAGAAGCCAGTCCACAGAGAAGACCACACAGGCAGCCCCACGATGAGAAACGTCCCTCAAAGACCCATAGCCCTAGAGGGGACAACACTGGACACACAGTGTGGGAACTGCGCCCGAACTGATCCTGCCACATCGAGGCATGACACTAAGAGAGTGCAGCGGAAGAGAAAGAAAACGGAGCATCAAAGTCCCGGGGAATGCTAAAGGTGGACTTTGTGGTCAGGGCTCGGTGCCCCAAAAGACTAGACTGGAAAACACTCCTAAAGTTCACCACACAGTCCTTGTACTTTTCTTTCTTGGTTAGTGTTGTTTTCGTCTAGTGTCATTGGATTTTGGTTGGGTTTTGTTTTCATTTTTGTTTGTTTTTTTTCTTTTTGTTGCTTGGTTTTGCTCAGTCTTGTTTTGTGCATGTTATTAGCTTTACAGGTGTGTCTAAATAAGAGAGGCTGGATGAACAATCTGGAGGAGTAAACATGTGACCGGCCCTATCCATAGGGCAAGGGAGTGAGCACGGTGGGGGGAAAGGAAGTAGTGTCATGAAACCCAGAGACAAGGGAACAACAAGTGATGGAAATCGGTGGTGAGGGGGGATGTAGGAGGCCTGGTAGGGCGTGATCAAGGGTAATGTAACCAAGAAGAATTACTGAAACCCAAAGGAAGACTGAGCATAGCAGTGGGCACAAGAGGAAAATCAAAGGGTATAGAAGAGTGAGCTGGGAAGCAAGGGTCAGTTATAGACGTCCACATAAAGGCATGTACATATATTTACAAAGGGGCATGGGGAAATAGATCTATGTCCATATGTTTATAGATTTAGCATTAAGGTAGCAGATGGACATAGGGCCTCCGCTCAAGGACTCCCTCATTGCGAGAAGACTGTTTTATTAAATTGGCATTCTACGATGCTCACCTTCCCTACACGATCACTGACCACAGAGTGGCTGCATAAACAAATGTGGTGAAGAAAGCCGATAGTGTCCAGCTACCAAATGATATAGTGTGTGGGGTCTTAAAGGCTTCAAGGTAAAGAAGCAGCCATCTGGCTCAGAAGCAAGAGAGCCCACATGGAGGAAGGATACCAGCCTGTTTGATCACAAATTTGCAAAGGGATAAGGCAACAGGCATCATGAGAACAAAAAAATCTTATCATGGAGAATGAGAGGGGACTGCCGGGTATAGACCCAAAACCTATTTGCAGTGCACTGGACATCCCCTTACAGAAGGATCTCAGAGAGGAGATGAAAGAATACAGGGTATGAGACAGCAAAGATGAAACACAACTTTCCTCTAGTTCTTAATGCTTCCTCTTGCCCCACTATCATGATCCCAGTTCTACCATACTAATCTGGCCAAACTAGAGAAGGTATTCTAGTACAGATAGGAATTTCAAACACGGGGAATCCAGGGTGGATGTGCCCTTTAGGACCAGTGTTATGAGAGGAGATACTGGGAGGGTGGAGGAAGGGCAGGATGGAAAGTGGGAACCGATTACAAGGATCTTCATTGACCTCAAAAGAAAGGTGGGTGAAGATATGACAAATGAATTAGTACATTTCCAAGGATTGATGAGGGATGGGTGGCGGGCATTGAGGGGGGGGGGAAATGAGGAGCTTAGGCCAGGGGCTTGGGTGGAGAGTGGAGATTTTGAGAATAATGAGGGCAAGTAATGTACAGATGTGTTTCAAAAAGCTGATGTATATATGGATTGCGATTAGTGTTGTAGGAGCCCCTAATGAAAAGATCATAAAAGAAACAAAAATAATCTGGGCAGAGGGCTCATGCAAGGATGATCTCACGCTGGATTACACCAGTCAAAACAACTACTGGAGTCGCCTCACCCTGTGTCTATTCCTGAGTCAGGCATGAAGCTTAGGGCACACAGCCCCAGCAGCTAGCCAGTGAGGGAGGTGGATCACTGAGGCCATTCCACAGGGGGAATGGTCCTCTGTACTGCAGGGCCCACCCTCCTATGTAAACGTGGTGTCTGGGGTACGGCTTACATGGAGTCCACTCCATGGGAGCTCTACTGCTCATGGGGGATTGGCAGGAAGCCTCTGCTCATGCCACACACCAACAACAAGCTGGAGGATCTCCGTGAACAAAGCCTGAGGCAGACAGCAAGCCCACTAACTGGTTCTGTAAGAGATACAATCAGCATCCAGAAACCTGCAACTGGGAGTAAGAGGCAGCATACCTTGGTCCCAGCCCCTCCCACTCTAATCTACAAGGAGTGATATTGCAAAGCAGAGGGTTTTCAGAAAGCACTGCCAGGACTGTGGAATGAGCAGCCTCATTTGTGGACATGGATACTCTGTGATCCAGAGGTACTACCTCCTCCCTTCCAGTCAGCTGAGACAAAAACCCTTGCAAGCAGAAAGCCATGCATCTGAACAGTACCCACCAGCCACTCATGTGCAGCCCTGCTGCCTACAAAGAGCCTTTCTGAGTGAGAGAGAAATCATGCAGAAGTCTGGTCTGTCACTCAAGTGAGTATTATGAGCGTTAGGGAGGCATGGTGGGCAAGTCTGGCCGACCCCAATGGCTGAATTGAATTTACATGGCCTAGGTTGGTCAATCCAGGTACAGGACCTACCCAGGTGTACCTCCCCTTCATGGCCAGAAACCTGGACCTCTGAGCATGCACAGGGTGGCTCTCCTAACTGGGCTCTTATCTTGGCCCTATGGGCATGCATAATGGATGCCCCAGTCCCTAGGATAGCTACCTAACATTTGCCCCCCTGAAGAGATATGGACCCAAATCTTTGGGGTACTGGGCGACGACATCTCTAGCTACTTCCTGCTGGGAGAAGGGGTGAAGTGGGGCTTTGGGTCCATACCCTTCCTACACTGCTGGGAGGGGTTGTCCATTGAGGGCAACTTTATCCAGGATGGATAAGGTTGAGGTGGTCCAGGAGATGGTAGTCGTGGACCTGGCACACTTGGTTCGGAAGCTTTAGTCACCCGATAACTTCTGGGAAAAACAAACAGTCTAAAAGGTAAACAGTTTGACTACGACAAGGCTAAGCTTGTGAGTTGACAGTGGCCTTGAAATTAGGTGAGTGTCAAAAGGAAACAAAAAAAATCTTAGGAATACCAGACATGTGTGTTTGTTCATTGGAAGTACAGGAAGAGGGATAAAAACATTCACACTTTCCCCTAGGAGGGCACAGGTTTGGGCACTACTAGGTGCAGTGGGATCACAGATTCATTTATGATGCTAAGGTCTTGGACCCGCTGATAAGACCCATCCTTCTTTTAAACCCTATAACGCTTCAATTTTAATTTTGGGAAAAAATTATTTTCTTTTTGTTGTGGACTTTCATAGTTATATATATATATATATATATATGAATATATACATTTTTTAAATGTTATGAAAACATCATGCTCTGTGTTATAGAGTTAAACGGAAATAATGGGGAAGTACAGGAGGAGTCAAAAGTGACCAAAATAGAGTATCTGCCGAAGTCATTTTGAATTTTCTTGGGTTCAATTGGAGTAAAGGCTTGTAAATTACCCGGTGTCCAAATTCCCATGGTGCCTCCTACAACGGGTAGAATGTTCAGGGATGTTTCAGGGCTGGGAGATTAGTAACCCCTAAGTCCAGGATACTTTAGGGCAGGGGTCCTGAAACTGTTTACCCAGGGGGCCAGTTCACTGTACCTCAGGCCATTGGGGGGACAGAGTATAGTTTAAAAAAAAAACAAAAATTACGAACAAATTCATGTACACACTGCAGATCTTGCTTTGAAGTTCAAAAAAAAAAAATAAATGGGGCACATACACCCAGTAGCAAGGATCAATGTCCTCGGCTGTCTGCATGTGGCCCACAGGTTGTAGTTGATGACCCCTGCTCTATGCGTTCACCAAGAAGATGTGGTTTCAACCCAAAAGCTTGGAGACTATACAATTTGTTTAAAAGTGATGGGGCAAAAGGAGTCCCTGATTGACCCACGCAAGACTAGTTTTCCCATGCCAATTACTAAGAGTTCATAGTTATGGTTAAGGGGAACCAGGACATCCTGATGTGATCCCTTTAATTCAAGTGTGGGCTGACATTGCCACTAAGAAGCCTGCAAATATAAAAGACTTACTCCCTCTCTCAAAGAAAGGGTCCTTGTTTCCAAAGTTTCAGGAAACATGGCAGGACCCGAAAAACAAACGGTCCAAGTTCCCAAACCACAAAGGTGGAGGCCATTCCTCCCCGTAACCCTCCCCCAATCCCTCCCACTCCCCTTCACTTCCCCTCCCCTTCCCCTCCTGATCTCTCTTCTCTAATCGGCTTTATCCCATTTTGCAGGAGAACTCTGGGAGACAGAGAGCTGGCTTCAGACCCCTTGGTTCCACCCCCGCCCTATAAGGTTTTTAAGGGCCAGAAATAGAAAACTTCTAACAGGAACTTATTGAGTCACTCCCTCCCCCACCGGCCCCCCAACCTCACCCCCAACCCGAACCAGCAGCCCCCCACATACACTAGTACTTGTATGCCTTCCATACTCATCAGCCCACCTGGAATGACTGCCAGCAACTTCTCCACGTGCTGTCCACAACAGAGGAATGGTAGCCCTTCCAGGCAGAGGCCCAGGAAGCAGTGAGTGAACCTGATGGTAAGCGAGAGGGCACTCCCCACTTGACAGAATCTGTTTTGGCCACTACACGAACAATGTGGGATCTCAATTCCTAGCAAGGCCCAGAGGGCTTTACCAGGTATCACCCGTTGCTCTTACATGACCCTCTGCGGAAGAGCTAGGAAACCTATGAATTTATCTAAGGTCAGTCAGAATTTTCAGGCTCTTATAAGAGAATGTCCGCCTATGTTTCTAGAGTGGCTGATGGAAGCCTACAGGCTTTATACCCCTAACGGCCTGGAGGTCCCGAGAACAGGAGGGCAATAAGTATTGCCTTTATGACTCAGTCAGTCTGCCTCAGACATGAAAAAGAAGTTGGAAGGGTTTGAAGGGAAAAATCTTAGTGATTTGGTACAAGTGGCTCATTGAGTGTATAACAACAGAGATGACCCTAACACGACAGAGACAAAGAAACTAGCTAAAATACTAGTAATTGCCATGAGAGACCTTAGAGACTCAGCAAAAGGAGAGCATGGCCCACTCACGGAGAGACTAACCAGTGGGCACCGCCAAGCCATGGGGAAGGATCAATGTGCCTACTGCAGGAAAGAAGGACACTGGAAAAATCAGTGCCTTGAAAACCCCAGGAGAGGTGCACGACCCTCCACTAGAGTGGACAGGCCTCAACTGCACCTAGAAAGACCCAAGCAAGAGACAATAATGCTTGAAGAAGCTGAATGAAGGGGTCAGGGCTCTGTTTCACTTCGCCGCCAAAAGCCCAGGCAAACTGTCCATGTAGGAGGCCAGCCAGTAAATTCCTTGGTGGACACAGGCGCCAACTTCTCAGGTTCAGAAAGGAATACGGGCACATTTTCAAAAAGAAAGATGTGAATTACTGTGAGCCTATGATTCCTTCCACAGATAACTCACACCAGAAGGTTTGCATGGAGGGTAGGTGGGTTTCCAAAGACGACAAGATAACAAATGTCGATCTGCCCTTTACCCAGTTAGCCACCTGGTTATGATGGCACTGGCTCCTGGCTCAGCTGCTGAGCCAGTGAAGCAGTAATAGCAGGAGAAGACTAGGTGGCCGGTGGACAACAACGGAAGGACCAAATCTCCACAGTGGGCTTCCTGTTTCAATATGGAGCCACGTATGTCACCTGCTGGACGCCATCTTTATCCTGAGCTCATAATTACCACCCCAGGTCTAGAATGCAGCGCAGGTACACACTATATGAAACAGTGTCTGATTAACCCCTCTCGATAACTTGCTGATATGGGAGTCTGGATAATCCAGTACATTTACTTTCCAGATGAGAAAACTCAATCAAAAACACACAGAAGTTGACCCAGAGACACACAACTGGTTAACAACAAAGTCATATTCACAACCAGCATCTGGACCAAGAGCACGGTGCCCCACAGAACTGTGCCCATCGAGCAGTCAATAGCTCCTGGACTCTCAAAAGATCTGAGGTGACACCCACCCACACCCACATCCTTGCAGCCCCCGAAGATTGTATTTCACAGGATGGCACCGGATCTGCAGCTCGCGGAGAGGGACATATCTGATCAGAGAACACAGGGCAGAACAAGGGGGAGGAGGGGAGAATGGAGTACATCCTGGCCCAATACACCTTGAGGATTATGTTCCCAATCAGAGAAGCCAGTCCACAGAGAAGATCACATGGGCAGCCCCACGATGAGAAACGACCCTCAAAGACCTACAGCCCTAGAGGGCACAACACTGGACACACAGTGTGGGAACTGCGCCCGAACTGATCCTGCCACATCGAGGCATGACACTAAGAGAGTGCAGTGGAAGAGAAAGAAAACGGAGCATCAAAGTCCCCGGGGAATGCCAAAGGTGGACTTTGTGGTCAGGGCTCGGTGCCCCAACAGACTGGACTGGAAAACACTCCTAAAGTTCACCACACAGTCCTTGTACTTTTCTTTCTTGGTTAGTGTTGTTTTCTTCTAGTGTCATTGGATTTTGGTTGGGTTTTGTTTTCATTTTTCTTTTTTTTTTTTTTTTTTTTGCTGCTTGGTTTTGATCAGTCTTGTTTTGTGCATGTTATTACCTTCACAGGTCTGTCTAATTAAGAGAGGCTGGATGAAGCATCTGGAGGAGTAAACATGTGACCGGACCTTTCCATTGGGCATGGGAGTGAGCACGGTGGGAGGGAAAGGAAGTGGTGTCAAGAAACCCAGAGACAAGGGAACAACAAGTGATGGAAATCAGTGGTGAAGGGGATGTAGGAGGCCTGGTAGGGCGTGATCAAGGGTAATGAAACCAAGAGGAATTACTGAAACACAAAGGAAGACTGAGCATGACAGTGGGCACAAGAGGAAAATCAAAGGGTATAGAAGAGTGAGCTGGGAAGCTAGGGCCAGTTATAGACGTCTAAATAAAAGTATGTACATATATTTACAAAGGGGCATGGGGAAATAGATCTGTGTCCATATGTTTATAGATTTAGTATTAAGGTAGCAGAAGGACATAGGCCTCCGCTCATGGACACCCTCATTGCAAGAACACTCTTCAATTAAATTGGCATTCTATGATGCTCACCTTCCCTACACGATCACTGACCACAAAGCGGCTTAATAAGCAAATGCGGTGAAGAAAGCCGATGGTGTCCAGCTACCTAAAAATATAGCGTGTGTGGTCTTAAAGGCTTGAAGGTAAAGAAGCAGCCATCTGGCTCAGAAGCAACAAAGCCCACATGGAGGAAGCATACCAGCCTGTATGATCACAAAGTTTCAAAAGGATAAGGCAACAGGCATCATGAGAATAAAAAAAACCTTATCATGGAGAATGAGAGGGGAATGCCGGGTATTGACCCAAAACTTATTTGCAGTGCACTCACATCCACTTACAGAAGGATCTCACAAAGGAGATTAAAGAATACAGGGTATGAGACAGCAAAGATGAAACACAACTTTCCTCTAGTTCTTAATGCTTCCTCTTGCCCCACTATCATGATCCCAGTTCTACCATACAAATCTGGCCAAACTAGGGAAGGTATTCTAGTACAGATAGGAGTTTCAAACATGGGGAATCCAGGGTGGAAGGGCGCTTTAGGACCAGTGTTATGAGTGGAGATAGTGGGAGGGTGGAGGAAGGGCAGGATGGAAAGTGGGAACTGATTACAAGGATCTTCACTGACCTCGAAAGAAAGGTGGGTGAAGATATGACAAAAGAATTAGTACAATTCCAAGGATTGATGAGGGATGGGTGGCGGGCATTGAGGGGGGAAAAATGAGGAGCTGAGGCCAGGGGCTTGGGTGGAGAGTGGATATTTTGAGAATAATGAGGGCAATTAATGTACAGATGTGCTTCAAACAACTGATGTATATATTGATTGTGGTTAGTGTTGTAGGAACCCTTCATAAAAGGATCATAAAAGAAACAAAAATAATCTGGGCAGAGGGCTCATGCAATGATGATCTCAGGCTGGATTAGACCAGTCAAAACAACTACTGGAGTCGCCTCACCCTGTGTCTATTCCTGAGTCAGGCATGAAGCTTAGGGCCCACAGCCCCAGCAGCTGGCCAGTGAGGGAGGTGGGTCTCTGAGGCCATTCCACAGGGGGAATGGTCCTCTGTCCTGCAGGGCCCACCCTCCTTTGTAAGTGTGCTGTCTGGGGCACGGCTTTCATAGAGTCCACACCATGGGAAGACTACGACTCATGGGGGATTTAAAGGAAGCCTCTGCTCAGGCGCACACACCACCAACTAGCTGGAGGATCTCCGTGAACAAAGCCTGAGGCAGACAACAAGCCCACTAACTGATGCTGTAAGAGATACAATCAGCATCCAGAAACCTGCAAGTCGGAGTAAGAGGCAGCATACTTTGGTCCCTGTCCCTCCCACTCTAATCTACAAGGAGTGACATTGCAAAGCAGAGGGTATTCATAAAGCACTGCCAGGACTGTGGAATGAGCAGCCTCATTTGTGGACATGGATACTCTGTGATCCAGACGTACTACCTCCTCCCTTCCAGTCAGCTGAGACAAAAACCCTTGCAAGCAGAAAGCCATGCATTTGAACAGTATCCACCAGCCACTCATGTGCAGCCCTGCTGCCTCCAAAGAGCCTTCCTGAGTGAGAGAGAAATCACACAGAAGCCTGGTCTGTCACTCAAGTGAGTTTTATGAGCGTTAGGGAGGCGTTGTGGGCAAGTCCAGCCGACCCCAGTGGCTGAATTGAATTTACATGGCCTAGGTTGGTCACTCCAGGAACAGGACCCACCCAGGTGTACCTCCACTTCATGGCCAGAAGCCTGGACCTCTGAGCATGCACAGGGTGCCTCTCCTAACTGGGCTCTTATCTTGGCCCTATGGGCATGCATAACGGATGCCCCAGTCCCTAGGATAGCTACCTAACATTTGCCCCCCTGAAGACATATGGACCCAAATCTTTGGGGTAATGGGAGACGACATCACTAGCTACTTCCTGCTGGCAAATGGGGCAAGTGGGCTTTGGGTTCATACCCTTCCTACACTGCTGGGAGGGGTTGTTCATTGAGGGCAACTTTATCCCGGATGGATAAGGTTGAGGTGGTCCAGGAGATGGTGGTCGTGGACATGGAACACATGGTTCAGAAGCTTTAGTCACACGATAACTTCTGGGAAAAACAAATGGACTAAAAGTGAACAGTTTGACTTCGACAAGGCTATGCTTGTGAGGTGGCAGTGGCCTTGAAATTAGGTGAGTGTCACAGGAAACAAAAATAATCTTAGGATTACCAGACATGTGTGTTTGTTCATTGGAAGTACAGGAAGAGGGATAAAAGCATTCACACTTTCCCCTAGGAGGGCACAGGTTTGGCCACTACTAGGTGCAGTGGGATCACTGATTCATTTATGATGCTAAGGTCTTGGACCCGCTGATAAGACCCATCATTATTTTTAAAACTATAACACTTCAATTTTAATTTTGGGAAAAAATTATTTTATTTTTGTTGTGGACTTTCATAGTTATAAATATATATATTAATATATACATTTTTTAATGTTATGAAAACATCATGCTCCGCATTATAGAGTTAAATGGAAATAATGGGCTAGTACAAGAGGAGTCAAAAGTGACCAAAATAGAGTAACTGCCTAAGTCATTTTGAATTTTCTTGGGATCAATTGGAGTAAAAGCTTGTAAATTACCCGGGGTCCAAATTCACATGGTGCCTCCTACAACAGGTAGAATGTTCAGGGATGTTTCAGGGCTGGGAGATTAGTAACCCCTAAGTCCAGGATACCTTAGGGCAGGGGTCCTGAAACTGTTTACCCAGGGGGCCAGTTTACTGTACCTCAGGCTATTGGAGGAGCAGACTATAGTTAAAAAAAACAACAAAAATTATGAAAAAATTCATGTGCACCATGCACTTCTTGATTTGAAGTTCAAAATTAAATAAATGGGGCACATACACCCGGCAGAAAGGATCATTGTCCTCGGCTGTCTGCATGTGGCCCATAGGCTGTAGTTTGAGGACCCATGCTCTAGGCGGTCACCAAGAGGATGTGGTTTCAACCCAATAGCTTGGAAACACTACAATTTGTTTAAAAGTAATGGGGCAGAAGGAGTCCCTGATTGACCCACGCAAGACGAGTTTTCCCATGCCCTATTACTAAGAGTTCATAGTTATGGTTAAGGGGAACCAGGACATCCCGATCTGATCCCTTTAACTCAAGTGTGGGCTGACATTGCCACTAAGAAGCCTGCAAATATAAAAGACTTACTCCCTCCCTCAAAGAAAGGGTCCTTGTTTCCAAGGTTTCAGGAAACATGTCAGGATCAGAAATACAAACGGTCCAAGTTCCCAAAGCCACATAGGTGGAGGCCATCCCTCCCCCACCCCCTCCCCCACCACCTCCCTCTCCCCCACCTTCCCCTCCCCTCCCCTCCCGATTTCTCTCCCCTAATCGGCTTTATCCCAGTTTGCAGGAAAACTCTGGGACTGGGAGAGCTGGCTTCAGACCCTTTGGTTCCAACCCCGCCCTATAAGTTTTCTAGGGTCCAGAAATAGAAAACTTCTAACAGGCCCTTATTGAGTCACTCCCTCCCCCACCGCCCCCACCAACCTCACCCCCACCCCCAACCAGCTGCCCCCCACACAAACTAGTACTGGTATGTCTTCCATACTCATCAGTCCACCTGGAATGATTGCCAGCAACTTCTCCAGGTGCTGTTCACCACGGAGGAAGGGTAGCCCTTCCAGACAGAGGCCCAGTAAGCAGTCAGTGAACCTGGTGGTCAGCGAGCGGGCACTCCCCACTTGAGAGAAACTCTTTTGGCCACTACACGATCAATGTGGGATCTCAATTCCTAGCAAGGCCCAGAGGGCTTTACCAGGTATCACCCGTTGCTCTTACACGACCCTCTGCGAAAGAACTAGGAAACCTATGACTGTATCTAAGGTCAGTGAGAATTTTCAGGCTCTTATAAGAGAATTTCCACCTGCCTTTCTAGAGTAGCTGATGTAAGACTAAGGGCTTTATACCCCTAACGGCTCCGAGAACCGGAGGGCAATAAGTATTGCCTTTATTAGTCAGTCAGTCTGCCTCAGACATGAAAAAGAAGTTGGAAGGGTTTGAACGGAAAAATCTTAGTGATTTGGTTCAAGTGGCTCATTGAGTGTATAACAACAGAGATGACCCTAGAACGACAGAGACAAAGAAACTAGCTAAAATACTAGTAATTGCCATGAGAGACCCCAGAGACTCAGGAAAAGGAGAGCATGGCCCACTCATGGAGAGACTAACCTGTGGGCACCGCCAAGCCATGGGGAAGGATCAATGTGCCTACTGCAGGAAAGAAGGACACTGGAAAAATCAGTGCCTTGAAAACCCCAGGAAAGGTGCACGACCCTCCACTAGAGTGGACGGGTCTCATCTGCACCTAGAAAGACCCAAGCAAGAGACAATAATGCTTGAAGAAGCTGAATGAAGGGGTCAGAGCTATTTTTCCCTTCGCCACCATGAGCCCAGGCTAACTCTCCATGTAGGAGGCCAGCCAGTAAATTTCTTGGTGGACAGAGGGGCCACCTTCTTAGGTTCAGAAAGGAATACGGGCACATTTTCAAAGAAAAAAAATGTGAATTACTGTGAGCCTATGATTCCTTTCACAGATAACTCAAACCAGAAAGTTTGCATGGATGTTAGGTGGGCTTCACAAGACAACAAGATAACAAATATCTATTTGCCCTTTGTCCCAGTTAACCACCTGGTTATGATGGCACTGGCTCCTGGCTCAGCTGCTGAGCCAGTGAAGCAGTTATAGCAGGAGAAGACTAGGTGGCCGGTGGCCATCAACGGAAGGAACAAATCTCCACAGTGGGCTTCCTGTTTCAATATGGAGCCCCGTATGTCACCTGCGGGACACCATCTCTTTCCTGAGCTCATAATTGCCACCCCAGGTCTAGAATGCAGCGCGCAGGTACACACTATATGAAACAGTCTCTGATTAACCCCTCTCGATGACTTGCTGACATGGGAATCTGGATAATCCAGTACATTTACTTTCCAGATGAGAAAACTCACTCAAAAACACACAGGATTTGGCCCAGAGACACACAATTGGTTAACAACAAAATCATATTCACAACCAGCGTCTGGACCAAGAGCCCGGTGCCTCAAAGATCTGTGCCCATCGAGCAGTCAATATCTCCTGGACTCTCAAAAGATCTGAGCTGACACCCACCCCCCCCACCTCCTTGCAGCCCCCAAAGATTGTATTTCATAGGATGGCACCGGATCTGCAGCTCGCGGAGAGGGACATATCTGATCAGAGAACACAGGGCAGAACAAGGGGGAGGAGGGGAGAATGGAGCACATCCTGGCCCAATACACCTTGAGGATGATGTTCCCAATCAGAGAAGCCAGTCCACAGAGAAGACCACATGGGCAGCCCCACGATGAGAAACGTCCCTCAAAGACCCATAGCCCTAGAGGGGACAACACTGGACACACAATGTGGGAACTGCGCCCGAACTGATCCTGCCACATCGAGGCATGACACTAAGAGAGTGCAGCAGAAGAGAAAGAAAACGGAGCATCAAAGTCCCCGGGGAATGCCAAAGGTGGACTTTGTGGTCCGGGCTCGGTGCCCCAACAGACAGGACTGGAAAACACTCCTAAAGTTCACCACACAGTCCTTGTTCTTTTCTTTCTTGGTTAGTGTTGTTTTCCTTTAGTGTCATTGGATTTTGGTTGGGTTTTGTTTCCATTTTTCTTTGTTTTTTTTTTCTTTTTGCTGCTTGCTTTTGCTCAGTCTTGTTTTGTGCATGTTATTACCTTTACAGGTCTGTCTAATTAAGAGAGGCTGGATGAACAATCTGGAGGAGTAAACATGTGACTGGCCCTTTCCATTGGGCATGGGAATGAGCACGGTGGGAGGAAAGGAAATGGTGTCAAGAAACCCAGAGACAAGGGAACAACAAGTGATGGAAATCGGTGGTGAGAGGGATGTAGGAGGCCTGGAAGGGCATGATCAAGGGTAATGTAACCAAGAGTAATTATTGAAACCCAAAGGAAGACTGAGCATGGCAGTGGGCACAAGAGGAAAACAAAAGTGTATAGAAGAGTGAGTAGGGCAGCAAGTCCCCTTATAGACGTCTTAATAAAGGCATGTACATATACTTACAAAGGGGCATCGGGAAATAGATCTATGTCCATATGTTTATAGATTTAGTATTAAGGTAGCAGATGGACATAGGGCCTCCGCTCAAGGACTCCCTTATTGCAAGAACACTGTTCTATTAAATTGGCATTCTACGATGCTCACCTTCCCTACACGATCACTGACCACAAAGCGGCTTAATAAGCAGATGTGATGAAGAAAGCCGATGGTGTCCAGCTACCAAAAGATATAGCGTGTGGGGTCTTAAAGGCTTGAAGGTAAAGAAGCAGCCATCTGGCTCAGAAGCAACAGAGCCCACATGGAGGAAGCATACCAGCCTGTGTGATCACAAAGTTTCAAAGGGATAAGGCAACAGGCATCATGAGAACAAAAAAATCTTATCATGGAGAATGAGAGGGCACTGCCGGGTATAGACCCAAAACCTATTTGCAGCGCACTGGATATCCCCTTACAGAAGGATCTCAGAGAGGAGATTAAAGAATACAGGGTATGAGACAGCAAAGATGAAACAAAACTTTCCTCCAGTTCTTAATGCTTCCTCTTGCCCCACTATCATGATCCCAGTTCTACCATACTAATCTGGCCAAACTAGAGAAGGTATTCTAGTACCGATAGGAATTTCAAACACGGAGAATCCAGGGTGGATTGGCTCTTTAGGACCAATGTTATGAGTGGAGATACTGGGAGGGTGGAGGAAGGGCAGGATGGAAAGTGGGAACCGATTACAAGGATCTTCATTGACCTCAAAAGAAAGGTGGGTGAAGATATGACAAAAGAATTAGTCCATTTCCAAGGATTGATGAGGGATGGATGGTGGGCATTGAGGGGGAAAAAATGAGGAGCTGAGGCCAGGGGCTTGGTTGGAGAGTGGAGATTTTGAGAATAATGAGGGCAATTAATGTACAGATGTGCTTCAAACAGCTGATGTATATATGGATTGTGGTTAGTGTTGTAGGAGCCACTAATGAAAAGATCATAAAAAAAAAATCTGTGCAGAGGGCTCATGCAAGGATGATCTCAGCCTGGATTAGACCAGTCAAAACATCTACTGGAGTCGCCTCACCCTGTGTCTATTCCTGAGTCAGGCATGAAGCTTAGGGCACACAGCCCCAGCAGCTGGCCAGTCAGGGAGGTTTGCCTCTGAGGCTTTCCACAGGGGGAATGGTCGTCTGTACTGCAGGGTCCACCCTCCTTTGTAAGCGTGATGTCTGGGGCACGGCTTTCATGGAGTCCACACCATGGGAGCTCTACTACTCATGGGGTATTGGCAGGAAGCCTCTGCCCATGTGCACACACCACCAACTAGCTGGAGGATCTCCGTGAACAAAGCCTGAAGCAGACAACAAGCCCACTAACTGATGCTGTAAGAGATACAATCAGCATCCAGAAACCTGCAACTGGGAGTAAGAGGCAGCATACTTTGGTCCCAGCTCCTCCCACTCTAATCTACAAGGAGTGACATTGCAAAGCAGAGGGTTTTCATAAAGCACTTCCAGGACTGTGGAATGAGCAGCCTCGCTTGTGGACATGGATACTCTCTGATCCAGACGTACTACCTCCTCCCTTCCAGCCAGCTGAGACAAAAACCCTTGAAAGCAGAAAGCCATGCATCTGAACAGTATCCATGAGCCACTCATGTGCAGACCTGCTGACTCCAAAGAGCCTTACTGAGTGAGAGAGAAATCACGCAGAAGCCTGGTCTGTCACTCAAGTGAGTTTTATGAGCGTTAGGGAGGCGTGGTGGTAATGTCTGGCCAACCCCAGTGGCTGAATTGAATTTACATGTCCTAGGTTAGTCACTCCAGGTACAGGACCCACCCAGGTGTACCTCCCCTATATGGCCAAAAACCTGGACCTCTGAGCATGCACAGAGTGCCTCTCCTAACTGGGCTCTAATCTTGGCCCTATGGCCATGCATAACGGATGCCCCAGCCCCTAGGATAGCTACCTAACATTTGCCCACCTGAAGAGTATGGACCCAAAACATTGGGGTAGTGGGCGACGACATCTCTAGCTACTTCCTGCTGGCAAAAGGGGCGAGTGGGGCTTTGGGTCCATACCCTTCCTACACTGCTGGGAGGGGTTGTCCATTGAGGGCAACTTTATCCAGGATGGATAAGGTTGAGGTGGTCCAGGAGATGGTAGTCGTGGACCTGGCACACTTGGTTCGGAAGTTTTAGTCACCCGATAACTTCTGGGAAAAACAAACTGTCAAAAAGGTGAACAGTTTGACTACGACAAGGCTAAGCTTGTGAGGTGGCAGTAGCTTGAAATTAGGTGAGTGTCACAGGAAACAAAAAAAATCTTAGGATTACCAGGCATGTGTGTTTGTTCATTGGAAGTACAGGAAGAGGGATAAAAGCATTCACACTTTCCCCTAGGAGGGCACAAGTTTGGCCACTACTAGGTGCAGTGGGATCACTGATTCATTTATGATGCTAAGGTCTTGGACCCGCTGATAAGACCCATCATTATTTTTAACCCTATAACACTTCAATTTTAATTTTGGGAAAAATTATTTTATTTTTGTTGTGGACTTTCATAGTTACAAATATATATATATGAATATATACATTTTTTAATGTTATGAAAACATCATGCTCCGCATTATAGAGTTAAATGGAAATAATGGGCTAGTACAGGAGGAGTCAAAAGTGACCATAATAGAGTAACTGCCTAAGTCATTTTGAATTTTCTTGGGATCAATTGGAGTAAAAGCTTGTAAATTACCCGGGGTCCAAATTCACATGGTGCCTCCTACAACAGGTAGAATGTTCAGGGATGTTTCAGGGCTGGGAGATTAGTAACCCCTAAGTCCAGGATACCTTAGGGCAGGGGTCCTGAAACTGTTTACCCAGGGGGCCAGTTTACTGTACCTCAGGCTATTGGAGGGGCAAACTATAGTTAAAAAAACAACAAAAATTATGAAAAAATTCATGTGCACCATGCACATCTTGATTTGAAGTTCAAAAAAAAAAATAAATGGGGCACAAACACCCGGCAAAAAGGCTCAATGTCCTCGGCTGTGTGCATGTGGCCCATAGGCTGTAGTTTGGGGACCCATGCTCTAGGCGGTCACCAAGAGGATGTGGTTTCAACCCAATAGCTTGGAGACACTACAATTTGTTTAAAAGTAATGGGGCAGAAGGAGTCGCTGATTGACCCACGCAAGACTAGTTTTCCCATCCCCTATTACTAAGAGTTCATAGTTTTGGTTAAGGGGAACCAGGACATCCCGATCTGATCCCTTTAATTCAAGTGTGGGCTGACATTGCCACGAAGAAGCCGGCAAATATAAGACTTACTCCCTCCCTCAAAGAAAGGGTACTTGTTTCCAAGGTTTCACGAAACATGGCAGGACCGGAAAAACAAACGGTCCAAGTTCCCAAAACCACATAGGTGGAGGCCATCCCTCCCCAACCCCCTCCCCCACCACCTCCCTCTCCCCCACCTTCCCCTCCCCTCCCCTCCTGATCTCTCTCCCCTAATCGGCTTTATCCCAGTTTGCAGGAAAACTCTGGGAGTGGGAGAGCTGGCTTCATACCCTTTGGTTCCAACCCCGCCCTATAAGTTTTCTAGGGTCCAGAAATAGAAAACTTCTAACAGGCCCTTATTGAGTCACTCCCTCCCCCACCGCCCCCCCCACCAGCTGCCCCACACACAAACTAGTACTGGTCTGTCTTCCATACTCATCAGTCCACCTGGAATTATTGCCAGCAACTTCTCCAGGTGCTGTTCACCACGGAGGAAGGGTAGCCCTTCCAGACAGAGGCCCAGTAAGCAGTCAGTGAACCTGGTGTTCAGCGAGTGGGCACTCCCCACTTGAGAGAAACTCTTTTGGCCACTATACGATCAATGTGGGATCTCAATTCCTAGCAAGGCCCAGAGGGCTTTACCAGGTATCACCCGTTGCTCTTACACGACCCTCTGCGGAAGAACTAGGAAACCTATGACTGTATCTAAGGTCAGTGAGAATTTTCAGGCTCTTATAAGAGAATGTCCGCCTGCCTTTCTAGAGTAGCTGATGTAAGACTACGGGCTTTATACCCCTAACGGCTCCGAGAACCGGCGGGCAATAAGTATTGCCTTTATTACTCAGTCAGTCTGCCTCAGACATGAAAAAGAAGTTGGAAGGGTTTGAACGGAAAAATCTTAGTGATTTGGTTCAAGTGGCTCATTGAGTGTATAACAACAGAGATGACCCTAGCACGACAGAGACAAAGAAACTAGCTAAAATACTAGTAATTGCCATGAGAGACCCCAGAGACTCAGGAAAAGGAGAGCATGGCCCACTCATGGAGAGACTAACCTGTGGGCACCGCCAAGCCATGGGGAAGGATCAATGTGCCTACTGCAGGAAAGAAGGACACTGGAAAAATCAGTGCCTTGAAAACCCCAGGAAAGGTGCACGACCCTCCACTAGAGTGGACGGGTCTCATCTGCACCTAGAAAGACCCAAGCAAGAGACAATAATGCTTGAAGAAGCTGAATGAAGGGGTCAGAGCTCTTTTTCCCTTCGCCACCTTAACTCTCCATGTAGTAGGTCAGCCAGTAAATTCCTTGGTGGACAGAGGGGCCACCTTCTTAGGTTCAGAAAGGAATACGGGCACATTTTCAAAGAAAAAAAATGTGAATTACTGTGAGCCTATGATTCCTTTCACAGATAACTCAAACCAGAAAGTTTGCATGGATGTTAGGTGGGCTTCACAAGACAACAAGATAACAAATATCTATCTGCCCTTTGTCCCAGTTAGCCACCTGGTTATGATGGCACTGGCTCCTGGCTCAGCTGCTGAGCCAGTGAAGCAGTTATAGCAGGAGAAGACTAGGTGGCCAGTGGCCATCAACGGAAGGACCAAATCTCCACAGTGGGCTTCCTGTTTCAATATGGAGCCACGTATGTCACCTGCGGGACACCATCTCTTTCCTGAGCTCATAATTGCCACCCAAGGTCTAGAATGCAGCGCGCAGGTACACACTATATGAAATAGTCTCTGATTAACCCCTCTCGATGACTTGCTGACATGGGAGTCTGGATAATCCAGTACATTTACTTTCCAGATGAGAAAACTCACTCAAAAACACACAGGATTTGGCCCAGAGACACACAATTGGTTAACAACAGAATCATATTCACAACCAGCGTCTGGACCAAGAACCCGGTGCCTCAAAGAACTGTGCCCATCGAGCAGTCAATATCTCCTGGACTCTCAAAAGATCTGAGCTGACACCCACCCCCCCCCACCTCCTTGCAGCCCCCAAAGATTGTATTTCATAGGATGGCACCGGATCTGCAGCACGCGGAGAGGGACATATCTGATCAGAGAACACAGGGCAGAACAAGGGGGAGGAGGGGAGAATGGAGCACATCCTGGCCCAATACACCTTGAGGATGATGTTCCCAATCAGAGAAGCCAGTCCACAGAGAAGACCACATGGGCAGCCCCACGATGAGAAACGTCCCTCAAAGACCCATAGCCCTAGAGGGGACAACACTGGACACACAATGTGGGAACTGCGCCCGAACTGATCCTGCCACATCGAGGCATGACACTAAGAGAGTGCAGCAGAAGAGAAAGAAAACGGAGCATCAAAGTCCCCGGGGAATGCCAAAGGTGGACTTTGTGGTCAGGGCTCAGTGCCCCAACAGACAGGACTGGAAAACACTCCTAAAGTTCACCACACAGTCCTTGTTCTTTTCTTTCTTGGTTAGTGTTGTTTTCCTTTAGTGTCATTGGATTTTGGTTGGGTTTTGTTTCCATTTTTCTTTGTTTTTTTTTCTTTTTGCTGCTTGCTTTTGCTCAGTCTTGTTTTGTGCATGTTATTACCTTTACAGGTCTGTCTAATTAAGAGAGGCTGGATGAACAATCTGGAGGAGTAAACATGTGACTGGCCCTTTCCATTGGGCATGGGAGTGAGCACGGTGGGAGGAAAGGAAATGGTGTCAAGAAACCCAGAGACAAGGGAACAAAAAGTGATGGAAATCAGTGGTGAGGGGGATGTAGGAGGCCTGGAAGGGCATGATCAAGGGTAATGTAACCAAGAGTAATTATTGAAACCCAAAGGAAGACTGAGCATGGCAGTGGGCACAAGAGGAAAACAAAAGTGTATAGAAGAGTGAGTAGGGCAGCAAGTCCCCTTATAGACGTCTAAATAAAGGCATGTACATATACTTACAAAGGGGCATCGGGAAATAGATCTATGTCCATATGTTTATAGATTTAGTATTAAGGTAGCAGATGGACATAGGGCCTCCGCTCAAGGACTCCCTTATTGCAAGAACACTGTTCTATTAAATTGGCATTCTACGATGCTCACCTTCCCTACACGATCATTGACCACAAAGCGGCTTAATAAGCAGATGTGGTGAAGAAAGCCGATTGTGTCCAGCTACCAAAAGATATAGCGTGTGGGGTCTTAAAGGCTTGAAGGTAAAGAAGCAGCCATCAGGCTCAGAAGCAACAGAGCCCACATGGAGGAAGCATACCAGCCTGTGTGATCACAAAGTTTCAAAGGGATAAGGCAACAGGCATCATGAGAACAAAAAAATCTTATCATGGAGAATGAGAGGGCACTGCCGGGTATAGACCCAAAACCTATTTGCAGCGCACTGGATATCCCCTTACAGAAGGATCTCAGAGAGGAGATTAAAGAATACAGGGTATGAGACAGCAAAGATGAAACACAACTTTCCTCCAGTTCTTAATGCTTCCTCTTGCCCCACTATCATGATCCCAGTTCTACCACACTAATCTGGCCAAACTAGAGAAGGTATTCTAGTACCGATAGGAATTTCAAACACGGAGAATCCAGGGTGGATGGGCTCTTTAGGACCAGTGTTATGGGTGGAGATACTGGGAGGGTGGAGGAAGGGCAGGATGGAAAGTGGGAACCGATTACAAGGATCTTCATTGACCTCAAAAGAAAGGTGGGAGAAGATATGACAAAAGAATTAGTCCATTTCCAAGGATTGATGAGGGATGGATGGCGGGCATTGAGGGGGAAAAAATGAGGAGCTGAGGCCAGGGGCTTGGGTGGAGAGTGGAGATTTTGAGAATAATGAGGGCAATTAATGTACAGATGTGCTTCAAACAGCTGATGTATATATGGATTGTGGTTAGTGTTGTAGGAGCCACTAATGAAAAGATCATAAAAAAAAATCTGTGCAGAGGGCTCATGCAAGGATGATCTCAGCCTGGATTAGACCAGTCAAAACATCTACTGGAGTCGCCTCACCCTGTGTCTATTCCTGAGTCAGGCATGAAGCTTAGGGCACACAGCCCCAGCAGCTGGCCAGTCAGGGAGGTTTGCCTCTGAGGCTTTCCACAGGGGGAATGGTCGTCTGTACTGCAGGGCCCACCCTCCTTTGTAAGCGTGATGTCTGGGGCACGGCTTTCATGGAGTCCACACCATGGGAGCTCTACTACTCATGGGGTATTGGCAGGAAGCCTCTGCCCATGTGCACACACCACCAACTAGCTGGAGGATCTCCGTGAACAAAGCCTGAGGCAGACAACAAGCCCACTAACTGATGCTGTAAGAGATACAATCAGCATCCAGAAACCTGCAACTGGGAGTAAGAGGCAGCATACTTTGGTCCCAGCTCCTCCCACTCTAATCTACAAGGAGTGACATTGCAAAGCAGAGGGTTTTCATAAAGCACTTCCAGGACTGTGGAATGAGCAGCCTCGCTTGTGGACATGGATACTCTCTGATCCAGACGTACTACCTCCTCCCTTCCAGCCAGCTGAGACAAAAACCCTTGAAAGAAGAAAGCCATGCATCTGAACAGTATCCATGAGCCACTCATGTGCAGACCTGCTGACTCCAAAGAGCCTTCCTGAGTGAGAGAGAAATCACGCAGAAGCCTGGTCTGTCACTCAAGTGAGTTTTATGAGCGTTAGGGAGGCGTGGTCGGCATGTCTGGCCGACCCCAGTGGCTGAATTGAATTTACATGTCCTAGGTTAGTTACTCCAGGTACAGGACCCACCCAGGTGTACCTCCCCTTCATGGCCAAAAACCTGGACCTCTGAGCATGCACAGAGTGCCTCTCCTAACTGGGCTCTAATCTTGGCCCTATGGCCATGCATAACGGATGCCCCAGTCCCTAGGATAGCTACCTAACATTTGCCCACCTGAAGAGGTATGGACCCAAAACATTGGGGTAGTGGGCGAAGACATCTCTAGCTACTTCCTGTTGGCAAAAGGGGCGAAGTGGGGCTTTGGGCCATACCCTTCCTACACTGCTGGGAGGGGTTGTCCATTGAGGGCAACTTTATCCAGGATGGATAAGGTTGAGGTGGTCCAGGAGATGGTAGTCGTGGACCTGGCACACTTGGTTCCGAAGTTTTAGTCACCCGATAACTTCTGGGAGAAACAAACTGTCAAAAAGATGAACAGTTTGACTACGACAAGGCTAAGCTTGTGAGGTGGCAGTAGCTTGAAATTAGGTGAGTGTCACAGGAAACAAAAAAAATCTTAGGATTACCAGGCATGTGTATTTGTTCATTGGAAGTACAGGAAGAGGGATAAAAGCATTCACACTTTCCCCTAGGAGGGCACAGGTTTGGGCACTACTAGGTGCTGTGGGATCACTGATTCATTTATGATGCTAAGGTCTTGGACCCGCTGATAAGACCCATCATTATTTTTAACCCTATAACACTTCAATTTTAATTTTGGGAAAAATTATTTTATTTTTGTTGTGGACTTTCATAGTTACAAATATATATATGAATATATACATTTTTTAATGTTATGAAAACATCATGCTCCGCATTATAGAGTTAAATGGAAATAATGGGCTAGTACAGGAGGAGTCAAAAGTGACCATAATAGAGTAACTGCCTAAGTCATTTTGAATTTTCTTGGGATCAATTGGAGTAAAGGCTTGTAAATTACCCGGGGTCCAAATTCACATGGTGCCTCCTACAACAGGTAGAATGTTCTGGGATGTTTCAGGGCTGGGAGATTAGTAACCCCTAAGTCCAGGATACCTTAGGGCAGGGGTCCTGAAACTGTTTACCCAGGGGGCCAGTTTACTGTACCTCAGGCTATTGGAGGGGCAGACTATAGTTTAAAAAAAAACAACAAAAATTATGAAAAAATTCATGTGCACCATGCACATCTTGATTTGAAGTTCAAAAAAAAAATAAATGGGGCACATACACCCGGCCAAAAGGATCAATGTCCTCGGCTGTCTGCATGTGGCCCATAGGCTGTAGTTTGAGGACCCATGCTCTAGGCGGTCACCAAGAGGATGTGGTTTTAACCCAATAGCTTGGAGACACTACAATTTGTTTAAAAGTAATGGGGCAGAAGGAGTCGCTGATTGACCCACGCAAGACTAGTTTTCCCATCCCCTATTACTAAGAGTTCATAGTTATGGTTAAGGGGAACCAGGACATCCCGATCTGATCCCTTTAATTCAAGTGTTGGCTGACATTGCCACGAAGAAGCCTGCAAATATAAGACTTACTCCCTCCCTCAAAGAAAGGGTCCTTGTTTCCAAGGTTTCACGAAACATGGCAGGACCGGAAAAACAAACGGTCCAAGTTCCCAAAACCACATAGGTGGAGGCCATCCCTCCCCAACCCCCTCCCCCACCACCTCCCTCTCCCCCATCTTCCCCTACCCTCCCCTCCTGATCTCTCTCCCCTAATCGGCTTTATCCCATTTTGCAGAACTCTGGGAGTGGGAGAGCTGGCTTCATACCCTTTGGTTCCAATCCCGCCCTATAAGTTTTCTAGGGTCCAGAAATAGAAAACTTCTAACAGGCCCTTATTGAGTCACTCCCTCCCCCACCGCCCCCACCAACCTCACCCCCACCCCCAACCAGCAGCCCCCTACACACACTAGTACTGGTATGTCTTCCATACTCATCAGCCCACCTGTATAATTGCCAGCAACTTCTCCAGGTGCTGTTCACCACGGAGGAAGGGTAGCCCTTCCAGACAGAGGCCCAGTAAACAGTCAGTGAACCTGATGGTCAGCGAGTAGGCACTCCCCACTTGAGAGAAACTCTTTTGACCACTACACGATCAATGTGGGATCTCAATTCCTAGCAAGGCCCAGAGGCCTTTACCAGGTATCACCCGTTGCTCTTACATGACCCTCTGCGGAAGAACTAGGAAACCTATGACTGTATCTAAGGTCAGTGAGAATTTTCAGGCTCTTATAAGAGAATGTCTGCCTGCCTTTCTAGAGTAGCTGATGTAAGCCTACGGGCTTTATACCCCTAACGGCCCCGAGAACCGGCGGGCAATAAGTATTGCCTTTATTACTTAGTCAGTCTGTCTTAGACATGAAAAAGAAGTTGGAAGGGTTTGAACGGAAAAATCTTAGTGATTTGGTACAAGTGGCTCATTGAGTGTAAAACAACAGAGATGACCCTAGCACGACAGAGACAAAGAAACTAGCTAAAATACTAGTAATTGCCATGAGAGAGCCCAGAGACTCAGGAAAAGGAGAGCATGGCCCACTCATGGAGAGACTAACCTGTGGGCACCGCCAAGCCATGGGGAAGGATCAATGTGCCTACTGCAGGAAAGAAGGACACTGGAAAAATCAGTGTCTTGAAACCCCAGGAGAGGTGCACGACCCTCCACTAGAGTGGACGGGCCTCATCTGCACCTAGAAAAATCAAGCAAGAGACAATAATGCTTGAAGAAGCTGAATGAAGGGGTCAGAGCTCTTTTTCCCTTCGCCACCATAAGCCCAGGCTAACTCTCCATGTAGGAGGCCAGCCAGTAAATTTCTTGGTGGACAGAGGGGCCACCTTCTTAGGTTCAGAAAGGAATACGGGCACATTTTCAAAGAAAAAAAAATGTGAATTACTGTGAGCCTATGATTCCTTCCACAGGTAACTCACACCAGAAAGTTTGCATGGATGTTAGGTGGGCTTCACAAGACAACAAAATAACAAATATTTATCTGCCCTTTGTCCCAGTTAGCCACGTGGTTATGATGGCACTGGCTCCTGGCTCAACTGCTGAGCCAGTGAAGCAGTTATAGCAGGAGAAGACTAGGTGGCCGGTGGTCATGAACGGAAGGACCAAATCTCCACAGTGGGCTTCCTGTTTCAATATGGAGCCACGTATGTTACCTGCTGGACACCATCTCTATCCTGAGCTCATAATTGCCACCCCAGGTCTAGAAAGCAGCGCGCAGGTACACACTATATGAAACAGTCTCTGATTAACCCCTCTTAATAACTTGCTGACACTGGAGTCTGGATAATCCAGTACATTTACTTTCCAGATGAGAAAACTCACTCAAAAACACACAGGAGTTGGCCCAGAGACACACAACTTGTTAACAACAAAGTCATATTCACAACCAGCGTCTGGACCAAGAGCCCGGTGCCCCACAGAACTGTGCCCATAGAGCAGTTAATATCTCCTGGACTCTCAAAAGATCTGAGCTGACACCCACCACCCCCACCTCCTTGCAGCCCCCAAAGATTGTATTTCACAGGATGGCACCTGATCTGCAGCTTGCAGATAAGGACATATCTGATCAGAGAACACAGGGCAGAACAACGGGGAGGAGGGAAGAATGGAGTACACCCTGGCCCAATACACCTTGAGGATGATGTTCCCAATCAGAGAAGCCAACCACAGAGAAGACCACATGGGCAGCCCCACGATGAGAAACGTCCCTCAAAGACCCGTAGCCCTAGAGGGGACAACACTGGAGATACAGTGTGGGAACTGCGCCCGAACTGATCCTGCGACATCGAGGCATGACACTAAGAGAGTGCAGCAGAAGAGAAAGAAAATGGAGCATCAAAGTCCCCGGGGAATGTCAAAGGTGGACTTTGTGGTCAGGGCTCGGTGCCCCAACAGACAGGACTGGAAAACACTCCTAAAGTTCACCACACAGTCCTTGTTCTTTTCTTTCTTGGTTAGTGTTGTTTTCCTTTAGTGTCATTGGATTTGGGTTGGGTTTTGTTTTCATTTTTCTTTGTTTTTTTTTTCTTTTTGCTGCTTGCTTTTGCTCAGTTTTGTTTTGTGCATGTTATTACCTTTACAGGTCTGTCTAATTAAGAGAGGCTGGATGAAGAATCTGGAGGAGTAAACATGTGACTGGCCCTTTCCATTGGGCATGGGAGTGAGCACGGTGGGGGGAAAGGAAGTGGTGTCAAGAAACCCAGAGACAAGGGAACAACAAGTGATGGAAATCAGTAGTGAGGGGGATGTAGGAGGCCTGGAAGGGCATGATCAAGGGCAATGTAACCAAGAGTAATCACTGAAACCCAAAAGAAGACTGAGCATGGCAGTGGGCACAAGAGGAAACAAAAGGGTATAGAAGAGTGAGCTGGGCAGCAAGGGCCAGTTATAGACGTCTAAATAAAGGCATGTACATATACTTACAAAGTGGCATCGGGAAATAGATCTATGTCCATATGTTTATAGATTTAGTATTAATGTAGCAGAAGGACATAGGCCTCCGCACATGGACTCCCTTATTGCAAGAACACTCTTCTATTAAATTGGCATTCTACGATGCTCACCTTCTCTACACGATCACTGACCACAAAGCGGCTGCATAAGCAAATGTGGTGAAGAAAGCCGATAGTGTCCAGCTACCAAATGATATAGCGTGTGGGGTCTTAAAGTCTTCAAGGTAAAGAAGCAGCCATCTGGCTCAGAAGCAACAGAGCCCACATGGAGGAAGCATACCAGCCTGTGTGATCACAAAGTTTCAAAGGGATAAGGCAACAGGCATCATGAGAACAAAAAAATCTTATCATGGAGAATGAGAGGGGACTGCCGGGTATAGACCCAAAACCTATTTGCAGTGCACTGGACATCCCCTTACAGAAGGAGCTCAGAGAGGAGATTAAAGAATACAGGGTATCAGACAGCAAAATGAAACACAACTTTCCTCTATTTCTTAATGCTTCCTCTTGCCCCACTATCATGATCCCAGTTCTACCATACTAATCTGGCCAAACTAGAGAAGGTATTCTAGTACCGATAGGAATTTCAAACACGGGGAATCCAGGGTGGATGGGCCCTTTAGGACCAGTGTTATGAGAGGAGATACTGGGAGGGTGGAGGAAGGGCAGGATGGAAAGTGGGAACCGATTACAAGGATCTTCATTGACCTCAAAAGAAAGGTGGGTGAAAATATGACAAAAGAATTAGTACATTTCCAAGGATTGATGAGGGATGGGTGGCAGGCATTGAGGGGGGAAAAATGAGGAGATGAGGCCAGGGGCTTGGGTGGAGAGTGGATATTTTTTGAATAAGGAGGGCAATTAATGTACAGATGGGCTTCAAACAGATGATGTATTTATGGATTGTGGTTAGTGTTGTAGGAGCCACTAATGAAAAGATCATAAAAGAAACAAAAATAATCTTGGCAGAGGGCTCATGCAAGGATGATCTCAGGCTGGATTAGACCAGTCAAAACAGCTACTGGAGTCGCCTCACCCTGTGTCTATTACTGAGTCAGCCATGATGCTTAGGACCCACAGCCCCAGCAGCTGGCCAGAGAGGGAGGTGGATCTCTGAGGCCATTCCACAGGGGGAATGGTCCTCTGTCCTGCAGGGCCCACCCTCCTTTGTAAGCATGCTGCCTGGGGCAAGGCTTTCATGGAGTCCACACCATGGGAGCTCTACTACTCATGGGGGATTGGCAGGAAGCCTCTGCTCATGCGCACACACCACCAACTAGCTGGAGGATCTCCGTGAACAAAGCCTGAGGCAGACAACAAGCCCACTAACTGATGCTGTAAGAGATACAATCAGCATCCAGAAACCTGCAACTGGGAGTAAGAGGCAGCATACCTTGATCCCAGCCCCTCCCACTCTAATCTACAAGGAGTGACATTGCAAAGCAGAGGGTTTTCATAAAGCACTTCCAGGACTGTGGAATGAGCAGCCTCGTTTGTGGACATGGATACTCTGTGATCCAGACGTACTACCTCCTCCCTTCCAGTCAGCTGAGACAAAAACGCTTGCAAGAAGAAAGCCATGCATCTGAACAGTATCCACCAGCCACTCAAGTGCAGCCCCGCTGCCTCCAAAGAGCCTTCCTGTGTGAGAGAGAACTACTGTGAGCCTATGATTCCTTCCACAGATAACTCACACCAGAAGGTTTTCATGGAGGGTAGGTGGGTTTCCCAAGACAACAAGATAACAAATATCTATCTGCCCTTTGTCCCAGTTAGCCACCTGGTTATGATATCACTGGCTCCTGGCTCAGCTGCAGAGCCAGTGAAGCAGTTATAGCAGGGGAAGACTAGGTGGCCAGTGGCCATCAACGGAAGGACCAAATCTCCACAGTGGGCTTCCTGTTTCAATATGGAGCCACGTATGTCACCTGCTGGACGCCATCTCTATCCTGAGCTCATAATTGCCACCCCAGGTATAGAATGCAGTGGGCAGGTACACACTATATGAAACAGTCTCTGATTAACCCCTCTCGATAACTTGCTGACATGAGAGTCTGGATAATCCAGTACATTTACTTTCCAGATGAGAAAACTCACTTAAAAACACACAGGAGTTGACCCAGAGACACACAACTGGTTAACAACAAAGTCATATATACAACCAGCGTCTGCACCAAGAGCACGGTGACGCAAGGAACTGTGCCCATCGAGCAGTCATATCTCCTGTACTCTCTAAAGATCTGAGCTGACACCCATCACCCACATCCTTGCAGCCCCCAAAGATTGTATTTCACAGGCTGGCACCGGATCTGCAGCTCGCGGAGAGGGACATATCTGATCAGAGAACACAGGGCAGAACAAGGGGGAGGAGGGGAGAATGGAGCACATCCTGGCCCAATACACCTTGAGGATGATGTTCCCAATCAGAGAAGCCAGTCCACAGCGAAGACCACACGGGCAGCCCCACGATGAGAAACGTCCCTCAAAGACCCATAGCCCTAGAGGGGACAACACTGGAAACTCAGTGTGGGAACTGCGCCCGAACTGATCCTGCCACATCGAGGCATGACACTAAGAGAGTGCAGCGGAAGAGAAAGAAAACGGAGCATCAAAGTCCCCGGGGAATGCCAAAGTTGGACTTTGTGGTCAGGGCTCAGTGCTCCAACAGACTGGACAGGAAAACACTCCTAAAGTTCACCACACCGTCCTTGTACTTTTCTTTCTTGGTTAGTGTTGTTTTCTTTTAGTGTCATTGGATTTTGGTTGGGTTTTGTTTTCATTTTTGTTTGTTTTTTTTTCTATTTGCTGCTTGGTTTTCCTCAGTCTTGTTTTGTGCATGTTATTACCTTTACAGGTCTGTCTAATTAAGAGAGGCTGGATTAAGAATCTGGAGGAGTAAACATGTGACCGGCCCTTTCCATTGGGCATGGGAGTGAGCACGGTGGGGGGAAAGGAAGTGGTGTAAAGAAACCCGGAGACAAGGGAACCACAAGTGATGGAAATCAGTGGTGAGGGGGATGTAGAAGGCCCGGTAGGGCGTGATCAAGGGTAATGAAAACAAGAGAAATTACTGAAACCCAAAGGAAAACTGAGCATGGCAGTGGGCACAAGAGGAAAATCAAAGGGTATAGAAGAGTGAGCTGGGAAGCAAGGGCCAGTTATAGACGTCTAAATACAGACATGTACATATGTACATATAATTACAAAGGGGCATGGGGAAATAGATCTATGTCCATATGTTTATAGATTTAGTATTAAGGTAGCAGATGGACATAGGGACTCCACTCAAGGACTCCCTCATTGCAACAACACTGTTCTATTAAATTGGAATTCTACGATGCTCACCTTCCCTACACCATCACCTACCACAAAGCGGGTGTATAAGCAAATGTGGTGAAGAAAGCCGATGGTGTCCAGCTTTCAAAAGATATAGCGTGTGGGGTTTTAAAGGCTTGAAGGTATAGAAGTAGCCATCTGGCTCCGAAGCAACAGAGCCCACATGGAGGAAGCATACCAGCCTGTGTGATCACAAAGTTTCAAAGGGATAAGGCAACAGGCATCATGAGAACAAAAAAATCTTATCATGGAGAATGAGAGGGGACTGCCGGGTATAGACGAATAACATATTTGCAATGCACTGGATATCCCCTTACTGAAGGATCAAAGAAAGGAGATAAAAGCATACAGGGTATGAAAAAACAAAGATGAAACACACCTTTCCTCTAGTTCTTAATGCTTCCTCTTGCCCCACTATCATGATCCCAGTTCTACCATACTAATCTGGTGAAACTAGAGAAGGTATTCTAGTACCAATAGCAATTTCAAACACGGAGAATCCAGGGTGGATTGGCCCTTTAGGACCAGTGTTGTGAGTGGAGATAATGAGAGGGTGGAGGAAGGGCAGGATGGAAAGTGGGAACCGATTACAAGGATCTTCATTGACCTCAAAAGAAAGGTGGGTGAATATATGACAAAAGAATTAGTACATTTCCAAGGATTGATGAGGGATGGGTGGTGCGCATTGAGGGGGGGGGGAATGAGGAGTTAAGGCGAGGGGCTTGGGTGGAGAGTGGATATTTTGAGAATAATGAGGGCAATTAATGTACAGATGTGCTTCAAACAGGTGATGTATATATGGATTGTGGTTAGTGTTCTAGGAGCCACTAATAAAAAGATCATAAAAGAAACAAAAATAATCTGGGCAGAGGGCTCATGCAATGGTCTCAGGCTGGATTAGATCAGTCAAAACATCTAGTGGAGTCACCTCACTCTGTGTCTATTCCTGAGTCAGGCATGAAACTTAGGGCCCACTGTCCCAGCAGCTGGCCAGTTAGGGTTGTGGGTCTCTGAGGCCATTCCATAGGGGGAATGGTCTTCTGTCCTGCAGGGCTCACCCTCCTTTGTAAGTGTGCTGTCTGGGGCACGGCTTTCATGGAGTCCACCACATGGGAGCTCTACTACTCATGGGGGATTGGCAGGAAGCCTCTGCTCATGCGCACACACCACCAACTAGCTGGAGGATCTCCGCGAACAAAGCCTGAGGCAGACAACAAGCCCACTAACTGATGCTGTAAGAGATACAATCAGCATCCAGAAACCTGCAACTGGGAGTAAGAGGCAGCATACCTTGGTGCCAGCCCCTCCCACTCTAATCTACAAGGAGTGACATTGCAAAGCAGAGGGTTTTCATAAAGCACTGCCAGGACTGTGGAATGAGCAGTCTAATTTGTGGACATGGATACTCTGTGATCCAGAGGTACTACCTCCCCCCTTCCACTCAGGTGAGACAAAAACCCTTGCAAGCAGAAAGCCATGCATCTGAACAGTATCCACCAGCCACTCAAGGGCAGCCCTGCTGCCTCCAAAGAGCCTTCCTGAGTGAGAGATAAATCACGCAGAAGCCTGGTCTGTCACTCAAGTGAGTTTTATGAGCGTTAGGGAGGCGTGGTGGGCAAGTCTGGCCGACCCCAGTGGCTGAATTGAATTTACATGGCATAGGTTGGTCAATCCAGTTACTGGGCCCACCCAGGTAGACCTCCCCTTTGGCCAGAAACCTGGACCTCTGAGCATGCACAGGGTGCCTCTCCTAACTGGGCTCTTATCTTGGCCCTATGGGCATGCATAACGGATGCCCCAGTCCCTAGCATAGCTACCTAACATTTGCCCCCCTGAAGAGATATGGACCCAAATCTTTGGGGTACTGTGCGACGACATCTCTAGCTACTTCCTTCTGGCAAAAGGGGCGGGTGGGGCTTTGGGTCCATACACTTCCTACACTGCTTTGAAGGGTTGTCCATTGAGGGCAACTTTATCCAGGATGGATAAGGTTGAGGTGGTCCAGGAGATGGTAGTCGTGGACCTGGCACACTTGGTTCAGAAGCTTTAATCACCCGATAACTTCTGAGAAAAACAAACTGTCTAAAAGGTGAACAGTTTGACTGCGACAAGGCTAAGCTTGTGACGTGGCAGTGGCCTTGAAATTAGGTGAGTGTCACAGGAAACAAAAATAATCTTAGGATTACCAGACATGTGTGTTTGTTCATTGGAAGTACAGGAAGAGGGATAAAAGCATTCATACTTTCACCTAGGAGGGCACAGGTTTGGGCACTACTTGGTGCAGTGGGATCGCTGATTCATTTATGATGCTAAGATCTTGGACCCGGTGATAAGACCCATCCTTCTTTTTAACCCTATAACACTTCAATTTTAAATTTGGGAAAAAAATTATTTTCTTTTTGTTGTGGATTTCATAGTTATTAATTTATATATATTTATATATACATTTTTAAAAATTTATGGAAACATCATGCTCCGCGTTAGAGTTAAATGGAAATAATGGGCTAGTACAGGAGGAGTCAAAAGTGACGAAAATAGAGTAACTGCCTAAGTCATTTTGAATTTTCTTGGGTTGAATTGGAGTAAAGGCTTGTAAATTGCCCAGGGTCCAAATTCTCATGGTGCCTCCTACAATGGGTAGAATGTTCAGGGATGTTTCAGGGCTGGGAGATTAGTAACCCCTAAGTCCAGGATACCTTAGGGCAGGGGTCCTGAAACTGTTTACCCAGGGAGCCAGTTCACTGTCCCTCAGGCCATTGGAGGGACAGACTATAGTTTAAAAACAAAAATTATGAACAAATTCATATACACAATGCACATCTTGATTTGAAGCTCAAAAAAAAAATAAATGGGGCACATACACCTGGCAGACAGGATCTATGTCCTCGGCTGTCTGCATGTGGCCAACAGGCTGTAGTTTGAGGACCCCTGCTCTAGGCGTTCACCAAGAGGATGTGGTTTCAACCCTATTGCGTGGAGACTCTACAATTTGTTTAAAAGTGATGGGGCAGAAGCAGTCCCTGATTGACCCACGCAAGACTAGTTTTCCCATCCCCTATTACTAAGAGTTCATAGTCATGGTTAAGGAGAACCAGGACATCCCGATCTGATTCCTTTAATTCAAGTGTGGGCTGACATTGCCACTAAGAAATCTGCAAATATAAAAGACTTACTCCCTCCATCAAAGAAAGGGTCCTTGTTTCCAAGGTTTCAGGAAACATGGCAGGACCGGAAAAACAAACGGTCCATGTTCCCAAAACCACATATGTGGAGGCCATCGCTCCACGCCCACCTCCCCCACCCCCTCCTCCTCTTCCTTCCTTCCCCTCCCCTCCCCTCCCGATCTCTCTCCCCTAATCGGCTTTATCCCATTTTGCAGGAGAACTCTGGGAGTGGGAGAGCTGGCTTCAAACCCTTTTTTTCAACCCCCGCCCTATAAGGTTTCTAGGGTCCAGAAATAGAAAACTTCTAACAGGCCCTTATTGAGTCACTCCCTCCCCCACCGGCCCCCCAACCTCACCCCCACCCCTAACAAGCAGCCCCCCCCACACACACTAGTACTGGTATGACTTCCATACTCATCAGCCCACCTGGAATGCTTGCCAACAACTTCTCCAGGTGCTGTTCACAACGGAGGAGGGTAGCCCTTCCATACAGATGCCCAGTAAGCAGTCAGTGAACCTGATGGTCAGGGAGCAGGCGCTCCTTACTCGAGAGAAACTCTTTTGGCCACTACACGAACAATGTGGGATCTCAATTCCTAGCAAGGCCCAGAGGGCTTAACCAGGAATCACGCGTTGCTCTTACATGAACCTCTGCGGAAGAGCTAGGAAACCTATGAATTTATCTAAGGTCAGTGAAAATTTTCAGGCTCTTATAAGAAAATGTCCACGTGCCTTTCTAGAGTGGCTGATGGAACCTACGGGCGTTATACCGCTAATGGCCCTGAGGCCCCGAGAACAGGTGCGCAATAAGTATTGCCTTTATGACTCAGTCAGTCTGCCTCAGACATGAAAAAGAAGTGGGAAGGGTTTGAAGGGAAAAATCATAGTGATTTGGTACAAGTGGGTCATTGAGTGTATAACAACAGAGATGACCCTAGCACGACAGAGACAAAGAAACTAGCTAAAATACTAGTAATTGCCATGAGAGACCCCGAGACTCAGGAAAAGGAGAGCAAGGCCCACTCACGGAGAGACTAACCTGAGGGCACCGCCGAGCCATGGGGAAGGATCAATGTGCCTACTGCAGGAAAGAAGGACACTGGAAAAATCAGTGCCTTGAAAACTCCAGGAGAGGTGCACGACCCTCCACTAGAGTGGACGGGCCTCATCTGCACCTAGAAAGACACAACCATGAGACAATAATGCTTGAAGAAGCTTAATGAAGGGGTCAGGGCTCTGTTTCCCTTCGCCGCTAAAAGCCCAGGCTAACTCTCCATGTAGGAGGCCAGCCAGTAAATTTCTTGGTGGACACAGGGGCCACCTTCTCAGGTTCAGTAAGGAATACGGGCACATTTTCAAAAAGAAAGATGTGAATTACTGTGAGCCTATGATTCCTTCCACAGATAACTCACACCAGAAGTTTTGCATGGAGGGTAGGTGGGCTTCCCTAGACAACAAGATAACAAATATCTATCTGCCCATTCTCCCAGTTAGCCACCTGGTTATGATGGCACTGGCTCCTGGCTCAGCTGCTGCGCCAGTGAATTAGTTATAGCAGGAGAAGACTAGGTGGCCCGTGGCCATCAACGGAAGGACCAAATCTCCACAGTGGGCTTCCTGTTTCAATATGGAGGACCGTCTCTCACCTGCAGGACACCATCTCTATAATGAGCTCATAATTGCCACCCCAGGTCTAGAATGCAGCGCGCAGGTACACAGTATATGAAACAGTCTCTGACTAACCCCTCTCAATAACTTGCTGACATGGGAGTCTGGAAAATCCAGTACATTTACTTTCCAGATGAGAAAACTCACCCAAAAAAACACAGGAGTTGTCCCAGAGACACAAAACTGGTTAACAACAAAGTTATATTCACAACCAGCGTCTGGACCAATACCGCGGGGCCCCACAGAACTGTGCCCATCGATCAGTCAATATTTCCTGGACTCTAAAAAAATCTGAGCTGATACCCACCCCCGCACATCCTTGCAGCCCCAAAGATTGTATTTCACAGAATGGCACCAGATCTGAAGCTCACGGAGAGGGACATATCTGATCAGAGAACACAGGGCAGAATAAATGGGAGGAGGGGAGAATGGAGCACATCCTGGCCCAGTACACCTTGAGGATGATGTTCCCAATCAGAGAAGCCAGTCCACAGAGAAGACCACAAGGGCAGCACCACGATGAGAAACGTCCCTCAAAGACCCATAGCCCTAGAGAGGACAACAATGGAGACACAGTGTGGGAACTGCGCCCGAACTGATCCTGCCACTTCGAGTCATGACACTAAGAGAGTGCAGCGGAAGAGTTAGAAAACGGAGCATCAAAGTCCCCGGGAAATGGCAAAGGTGGACTTTGTGGTCAGGGCTCGGTGCCCCAACAGACTGGACTGGAAAACACTCCTAAAGTTCACTACACAGTCCTTGTACTTTCCTTTCTTGGTTAGTGTTGTTTTCTTTTAGTGTCATTGGATTTTGGTTGGGTTTTGTTTTCATTTTTGTTTGTTTTTTTCGTTTTACTGCTTGGTTTTTCTAAGTCTTGTTTTGTACATGTTAATACCTTTACAGGTCTGTCTAATTAAGAGAGGCTGGATGAAGAATCTGGAAGAGTAAACATGTGACCGGCTCTTTCCATTCGGCATGGGAGTAAGCACGGTGGGGGGAAAGGAATTGGTGTAAAGAAACCCAGATACAAGGGAACAACAAGTGATAGAAATCGGTGGTGAGGGGGATGTAGGAGGCTTGGTAGGGCGTGATCAAGGGTAATGTAACCAAGAGGAATTACTGAAACCCAAAGGAAGACTGAGCATGGCAGTGGGCACAAGAGGAAAATCAAAGGGTATAGAAGAGTGAGCTGGGAAGCAAGGGCCAGTTATAGACGTCTAAATAAAGTCATGTACATATATTTACAAAGGGGCATGGGGAAATAGATCTATGTCCATATGTTTATAGATTTATTATTAAGGTAGCAAATGCACATTGGGCCTACGCTCAAGGACTCCATCTTTGCAAAACACTGTTCTATTAAATTGGAATTCTACGATGCTCACCTTCCCTACACCATCACTGACCACAAAGCGGCTGTATAAGCAAATGTGGTGAAGAAAGCCGATGGTGTCCAGTTACCAAAAGATATAGAGTGTGGGGTCTTAAACGATTGAAGGTAAAGAAGCAGCCATCTAGTTCCGAAGCAACAGAGCCCACATGGAGGAAGCACACCAGCCTGTGTGATCACAAAGTTTCAAAGGGATAAGGCAACAGGCATCATGAGAACAAAAAAATCTTATCATGGAGAATGAGAGGGGACTGCCGGGTATAGACCCAAAACCTATTTGCAGTGCACTGGATATCCCCTTATAGAAGGAGCTCAGAGAGGAGATTAAAGAATACAGGGTATCAGACAGCAAAATGAAACACAACTTTCCTCTATTTCTTAATGCTTCCTCTTGCCCCACTATCATGATCCCATTCTACCATACTAATCTGGCCAAACTAGAGAAGGTATTGTAGTACCGATAGGAATTTCAAACACTGGGAATCCAGGGAGGATTGGTCATTAAGGACCAGTGTTATGAGTGGAGATACTGGGAGGGTGGAGGAAGGGCAGGATGGAAATGGGAACCAATTACAAGGATCTTCATTGGCCTCAAAAGATAGGTGGGTGAAGATAAGACAAAAGAATTAGTACATTTCCAAGGATTGATGAGGGATGGGTGGCGGGCAATGAGGTGGGAAAAAATGAGGAGCTGAGGCCAGGGGATTGGATGAAGAGTGGATATTTTGAGAATAATGAGGGCAATTAATTGTCAGATGTGCTTCAAACAGCTGATGTATATATGGATTGTGGTTAGTGTTGTAGGAGCCCCTAATAAAAACATCATGAAGGAAACAAAAAAATCTGGGCAGAGGGCTCATCCAAGGATGATCTCAGGCTGGATTAGACCAGTCAAAACAGCTACTGGAGTCTCCTCACCCTCTGTCTATTCCTGAGTCAGGCATGATGCTTAGGGCCCACAACCCCAGCAGCTGGCCAGTCAGGGAGGTGGGTCTCTGAGTCCATTCCACAGGGTAATGGTCCTCTGTCCTGCAGGCCCACCTCCTTTGTAAGCGTGCTGTCTGGGGCACGGCTTTCATGGAGTCCACACCATGGGAGCTCTACTACTCATGGGGGATTGGCAGGAAGCCTCTACTCATGCGCACACACCACCAACTAGCTGGAGGATCTCCGAGAACAAAGCCTGAGGCAGACAACAAGCCCACTAACTGATGCTGTAAGAGATACAATCAGCATCCAGAAACCTGCAAGTGGGAGTAAGAGGCAGCATACCTTGGTCCCAGCCCCTTCCACTCTAATCTACAAGGAGTGACAATGCAAAGCAGAGGGTTTTCATAAAGCACTGCCAGGACTGTGGAATGAGCAGCCTCATTTGTGGACAAGGATACTCTGTGATCCAGACGTCCAACTCCTCCCTTCCTGTCAGCTGAGACAAAAACCCTTGCAAGCAGAAAGCCATGCATCTGAACAGTATCCACCAGCCACTCAAGTGCAGCCCTGCTGCCTCCAAAGAGCCTTCCTGAGTGAGAGAGAAATCACGCAGAAGCCTGGTCTGTCACTCAAGTGAGTTTTATGAGCGTTAGGGAGGCGTGGTGGGCAAGTCTGGCCGACCCCAGTGGCTGTATTGAATTTACATGGCCTAGGTTGGTCAATCCCGGTACAGGACCCAAGCACGTGTATCTCCCCTTCATGGCCAGAACCTGGACCTCTGAGCATGCACAGGGTGCCTCTCCTAACTGGGCTCTTATCTTGGCCCTATGGGCATGCATAACGGGTGCCCCAGTCCCTAGCATAGCTACCTAACATTTGCCCCCATGAAGAGATATGGAACCAAATCTTTGGGGTACTGGGCGACGACATCTCTAGCTACTTCCTGCTGGGAAAAGGGGTGAATTGGGGCTTTGGGTCCATACCCTTCCTACACTGCTGGGAGGGGTTGTCCATTGAGGGCAACTTTATCCAGGATGGATAAGGTTGAGGTGGTCCAGGAGATGGTAGTCGTGGACCTGGCACACTTGGTCCAGAAACTTTAGTCACCCTATAACTTCTGGGAAAAACAAACGGTCTAAAAGGTGAACAGTTTGACTGTGACAAGGCTAAGCTTGTGAGGTGGCAGTGGCCTTGAAATTAGGTGAGTGTCACAGGAAACAAAAAAAATCTAAGGATTACCAGACATGTGAGTTTGTCCATTGGAAGTACAGGAAGATGGATAAAAGCATTCACACTTTCCCCTAGGAGGGCACAGGTTTGGGCACTACTAGGTGCAGTGGGATCACAGATTCATTTGTGGTGCTAAGGTCTTGGACCAGCTGATAAAACCCATCCTTCTTTTTAACCCTATAACACTTCAATTTTAATTTTGGGAAAAAAATATTTTCTTTTTGTTTTGGACTTTCATAGTTATAAATATATATGTATATACATTAATATATACATTTTAAAAAATGTTATGAAAACATCATGTTCTGCGTTATAGAGTTAAATGGAAATAATGGGGTAGTACAGGAGGAGTCAAAAATGACCAAAATAGAGTAACTGCCGAAGTCATTTTGAATTTTCTTGGGTTCAATTGGAGTAAAGGCTTGTAAATTACCCGGGGTCCAAATTCCCATGGTGCCTCTTACAACGGGTAGAATTTTCAAGGATGTTTCAGGGCTGGGAGATTAGTAACCCCTAAGTCCAGGACACCTTAGGGCAGGGGTCCTGAAACTGTTTACCGAGGGGGCCAGTTCATTGTCCCACAGGCCTTTGGAGGGACAGACTATAGTTTAAAAAAAACAAAAGTTACGAACAAATTCATGTGCACACTGCACATATTGATTTGAAGTCCAAAAAAAAAAAATAAATGGGGCACATACACCCGGCAGAAAGGATCAATGACCTCGGCTGTCTGCATGTGGCCCACAGGTTGTAGTTTGAGAACCCCTGCTCTAGGCGTCCACCAAGAGGATTTGGTTTCAACCCAAAAGCTTGGAGACTCTACAATTTGTTTAAAAGTGATGGGGCAGAAGGAGTCCCTGATTGACCCACACAAGACTAATTTTCCCATCCCGTGTTACTAAGAGTTCATAGTTATGGTTATGGGGAACCAGGACATCCCGATCTGATCCTAACTCCATCCCCGCCCCCAACCAGCAGCCCCCCCACACACACTAGTACTGGTATGTCTTCCATACTCATCAGCCCACCTGGAATGTTTTCCAGCAACTTCTCCAGGTGCTGTTCACCACGGAGGAAGGGTAGCCCTTCCAGACAGAGGCCCAGTAAGCAGTCAGTGAACCTGATGGTCAGCGAGCGGGCACTCCCCACTTGAGAGAAACTCTTTTGGCCACTACACGAACAATGTGGGATCTCAATTCCTAGCAAGGCCCAGAGCGCATTACCAGGTATCACCCGTTGCTCTTACATGACCCTCTGCAGAAGAGCTAGGAAACCTATGAATTTATCTAAGGTCAGTGAGAATTTTCAGGCTCTTATAAGAGAATGTCCGCCTGCCTTTCTAGAGTGGCTGATGGAAGCCTACGGGCTTTATACCCCTAACGGTCAGGAGGCCCCGAGTACAGGAGGGCAATAAGTACTGCCTTTATGACTCAGTCAATCTGCCTCAGACATGAAAAAACGTGGGAAGGGTTTGAAGGGAAAAATCTTAGTGAATTGGTACAAGTGGCTCATTGAGTGTATAACAACAGAGATGACCCTAGCACGACAGAGACAAAGAAACTAGCTAAAATACTAGTAATTGCCATGAGAGACCCCAGAGACTCAAGAAAAGGAGAGCATGGCCCAATCACGGAGAGACTAACCTGAGGGCACCACCAAGCCATGGGGAAGGACCAATGTGCCTACTGCAGGAAAGAAGGACACTGGAAAAATCAGTGTCTTGAAAACCCCAGGAGAGGTTCAAGATCTTCCACAAGAGTGGACGGGCCTGATCTGCACCTAGAAAGACCCAAGCAAGAGACAATAATGCTTGAAGAAGCTCAATGAAGGGGTCCGGGCTCTGTTTCACTTCGCCGCCAAAAGCCCAAGCTAACTCTCCATGTAGGAGGCCAGCCAGTAAATTTCTTGGTGGACACAGGGGCCACCTTCTCAGGTTCAGAAAGGAATATGGGCACGTTTTCAAAAAGAAAGATGTGAATTACTGTGAGTCTATGATTCCTTCCACAGATAACTCCCACCAGAATGTTTGCATGGAAGGTAGGTGGGCTTCCGAAGACAACAAGATAACAAATATCTATCTGCACTTTTTCCCAGTTAGCCACCTGGTTATGATGGCACTGGTTCCTGGCTCAGCTGCTGAGCCAGTGAAGCAGTTATAGCAGGAGAAGTCTAGGTGGCCCGTGGCCATCAACAGAAGGACCAAATCTCCACAGTGGTCTTCCTTTATCAAAATGGAGCCACGTATGTCACCTGCTAGACACCATTTCTATTCCGAGCTCATAATTGCCGCCCCAGGTATAGAATGCAGCTCGCAGGTACACACTATATGAAACAGTCTCTGATTAACCCCTCTCGATAACTTGCTGACATGGGAGTCTGGATAATCCAGTACATTTACTTTTCAGATGAGAAAACTCACTCAAAAACACACAGGAGTTGACCCAGAGACACACAACTGGTTAACAACAAAGTCATATTCACAACCAGCGTCTGGACCAAGAGCCCGGTACCCCACAGAACTGTGCCCATTGAGCAGTCAATATCTCCTGGAATCTCAAAAGGTCTGAGCTGATACCCACAACCCCCCCACATCCTTGCAGCCCCCAAAGATTCTCTTTCACAGGATGGCACCAGATCTGAAGCTCGCGGAGAGGGACATATCTGATCAGAGAACACAGGGCAGAACAAGGGGGAGGAGGGGAGAATGGAGCACATCCTGGCCCAATACACCTTGAGGATGATGTTCCCAATCAGAGAAGCCAGTCCACAGAGAAGACCACATGGGCAGCCCCACGATGAGAAACGTCCCTCAAAGACCCAAGCCCTAGAGGGGACAACACTGGACACACAGTGTGGGAACTGTGCCCGAACTGATCCTGCCACCTCGAGGCATGACACTAAGAGAGTGCAGCGGAGAGAAAGAAAAAGGAGCATCAAAGTCCCCGGGGAATGCCAAAGTGGACTTTGTGGTCAGGGCTCGGTGCCCCAACAGACTGGACTGGAAAACACTCCTAAAGTTCATCACACAGTCCTTGTACTTTCCTTTCGTGGTTAGTGTTGTTTTCTTTTAGTGTCATAGGATTTTGGTTGGGTTTTGTTTTCATTTTTCTTTTTTGTCGCTTGGTTTTGATCAGTCTTATTTTGTGCATGTTATTACGTTTACAGGTCTGTCTAATTAAGAGAGGCTGGATGAACAATCTGGAGGAGCAAACATGTGACCGGCCCTTTCCATTGCGCATGGGAGTGAGCACGGTGGGGTAAAGGAAGTGGTATCAAGAAACCCAGAGACAAGGGAACAACAAGTGATGAAAATCGGTGGTGAGGGGGAAGTAGGAGGCCTGCTAGGGCGTGATCAAGGGTAATGTAACCAAGAGGAATTACTGAAACCCAAAGGAAGACTGAGCATGGCAGTGGGGACAAGAGGAAAATCAAAGGGTATAGAAGAGTGTGCTGGGAAGCAAGGGCCAGTTATAGAAGTCTAAATAAAGTCATGTACATATATTTACAAAGGGGTATGGAGAAATAGATCTATGTCCATATGTTTATAGATTTAGTATTAAGGTAGCAAATGCACATTGGGCCTCCGCTCAAAGACTCCCTCTTTGCGAGAACACTGTTTTATAAAATTGGTATTCTATGATGCTCACCTTCCCTACACGATCACTGACCACAAAGCGGCTGCATAAGCAAATGTGGTGAAGAAAGCCGATGGTGTCCAGGTACCAAAAGATATAGCGTGTTGGGTCTTAAAGGCTTGAAGGTAAAGAAGCAACCATGTTGCTCAGAAGCAACCGAGCCCACATGGAGGAAGCATACCAGCCTGTGTGATCACAAAGTTTCAAAGGGATAAGGCAACAGGCATCATGAGAACAAAAAAATCTTATCATAGAGACTGAGAGGGGACTGCCGGGTATACACCCAAAAGCTATTTGCAGTGCACTGGACATCCCCATACAGAAGGATCTCACAAAGGAAATTAAAGAATACAGGGTATGAGACAGCAAAGACGAAACACAACTTTCCTCTAGTTCTTAATGCTTCCTCTTGCCCCACTATCATGAACCCAGTTCTACCATACTAATCTGGCCAAACTAGAGAAGGTATTCTAGTACTGATAGGAATTTCAAACACGGGGAATCCAGGGTGGATGGGCCCTTTAGGACCAGTGTTATGAGTGGAGATACTGGGAAGGTGGAGGAAGGGCAGGATTGAAAGTGGAAACCGATTACAAGGATCTTCATTGACCTCAAAAGAAAGGTGGGTGAAGATATAACAAAAGAATTAGTACATTTCCAAGGATTGATGAGGGATGGGTGGCGGACATTGAAGGGGGACAAATGAGGATCTGAGGCCAGGGGGTTGGGTAGAGAGTGGATATTTTGAGAATAATGAGGCAATTAGTGTACAGATGTGCTTCAAACAGCTGATGTATATATGGATTGTGGTTAGTGTTTAAGAGCCCCTAATAAAAAGATCATAAAAGAAACAAAAATAATCTGGGCAGAGGGCTCATGCAAAGATGATCTCAGGCTGGATTAGACCAGTCAAAACAGCTACTGGAGTCACCTCACCCTGTGTTTATTCCTGAGTAAGGCATGAAGCTTAGGGCACACAGCCCCAGCAGCTGACCAGTGAGGGAGGTGGGTCTCTGAGGCCATTCCACAGGGGGAATGGTCCTCTGTATTGCAGGGCCCACCCTTCTTTGTAAGCATGCTGTCTGGGGTACGGCTTACATGGAGTCCACACCATGGGAGCTCTACTACTCATGGGGGATTGGCAGGAAGCCTCTGCTTATGCCACACACCAACAACAAGCTGGAGGATCTCTGTGAACAAAGCCTGAGGCAGACAACAAGCCCACTAACTGATGCTGTAAGAGATACAATCAGCATCCAGAAACCTGCAACTGGGAGTAAGAGGCAGCATACTTGGGTCCAAGCCCCTCCCACTCTAATCTACAAGGAGTGACATTGCAAACCAGAGGGTTTCATAAAGCACTGCCAGGACTGTGGAATGAGCAGCCTCATTTGTGGACATGGATACTCTGTGATCCAGACGTACTACCTCCTCCCTTCCAGTCAGCTGAGACAAAAACCCTTGCAAGCAGAAAGCCATGCATCTGAACAGTATCCACCAGCCACTCATGTGCAGCCCTGCTGCCTCCAAAGAGCCTTCTTGAGTGAGAGAGATATCACGCAGAAGCCTGGTCTGTCACTAAAGTTAGTTTTATGAGCGCTAGGGAGGCGTGGTGGGCAAGTCTAGCCGACCCCAGTGGCTGAATTGAATTTACATGGCCTAGGTTGGTCACTCCAGGTACAGGACCCACCCAGGTGTACCTCCCCTTCATGGCCAGAAACCTGCACCTCTGAGCATGCACAGGGTGCTTTTCCTAACTGGGTTCTTATCTTGGCCCTATGGGCATGCATAACGGATGCCCCAGTTCCTAGGATAGCTACCTAACAGTTGCCCCCTTTAAGTGATATGGACCCAAATCTTTGGGGTACTGGGCGACGACATCTCTAGCTGCTTCCTGCTGGCAAAATGGGCGAAGTGGGGCTTTGGGTCCACACCCTTCCTACACTGCTGGGAGGGCTTGTCCATTGAGGGCAACTTAATCCAGGATGGATAAAGTTGAGGTAGTCCAGGAGGTGGTAGTCATGGACCTGGCACACTTGGTTCAGAAGCTTTAGTCACCCGATAACTTCTGGGAAAAACAAACGGTCTAAAAGGTGAACAGTTTGACTTCGACAAGGGCAAGCTTGTGTGGTGGCAGTAGCCTTGAAATTAGATGAGTGTCACAGGAAAAAAAAAATCTTAGGGTACCAGACATGTGTGTTTGTTCATTGGAAGTACAGGAAGAGGGATAAAAGCATTCACACTTTCCCCTAGGAGGGCACAGGTTTGGGCACTACTTGGTACAGTGGGATCACTGATTCATTTATGATTCTAAGGTCTTGGACCTGCTGATAAGACCCATCCTTCTTTTTAACCCTATAACGCTTCAATTTTAATTTTGGGAAAAAATTATTTTCTTTTTGTTGTGGACTTTCATTGTAATATATATATTGATATATATATATATATATATATATATATTGATATATACATTTTTAAAAATGTTATGAAAACATCATGCTCCGTGTTATAGAGTTAAATGAAAATAATGGACTAGTACAGGTGGAGTCAAAAGTGACCAAAAGAGAGTAACTGCCTAAGTCATTTTGAATTTTCTTGGGTTCAATTGGAGTAAAGGCTTGTAAATTACCCGGGGTCCAAATTTCCATGGTGCCTCCTACAACGGGTAGAATGTTCAGGAATGTTTCAGGGCTGGGAGATTAGTAACACCTAAGTCCAGGATACCTTAGGGCAGGGTCCTAAAACTGTTTACCCAGGGGGCTAGTTCACTGTCCCTCAGGCCATTGGAGGGACAGACTATAGTTTAAAAAAAAAACAAAAATTACGAACAAATTCATGTGCACACTGCACATTTTGATTTGAAGTTCAAAAAAAAATAAATGGGGCACATACACCCGTCAGAAAGGATCAATGACCTCGGCTGTCTGCATGTGGCCCACAGGTTGTAGTTTGAGGACCCCTGCTCTAGGCATTCACCAAGAGGATGTGGTTTCAGCCCCAAAGCTTGGAGACTCTATAATTTGTTTAAAAGTGATGGGGCAGAAGGAGTCCCTGATTGACCCACGCAAGACTAGCTTTCCCATCCCCAATTACTAAGAGTTCATAGTTATGGTTATGGGGAACCAGGACATCCCGATGTGATCCCTTTAATTCAAGTGTGGGCTGACATTGCCACTAAGAAGCCTGCAAATATAAACGACTTACTCCCTCCCTCAAAGAAAGGGTCCTTGTTTCCAAGGTTTCAGGAAACATGGCAGGACCGGAAAAACAAACGATCCAAGTTCCCAAAACCACATAGGTGTAGGCCATCCCTCCCAGGCCCCCTCCCTCACCTCCTCCCTCTCCACCATTCCTTCCCCTCCCTCTCCCCCTCCCTTCCACTCCCCTCCCATCCGGACCTCTCCCCCTAATCGGCTTTATCCCATTTTGCAGGAGAAACCTGGGAGTGGGAGAGCTGGCTTCAGACCCTTTGGTGCCACCCCTGCCCTATAAGGTTTCTAGGGGCCAAAATAGAAAACTTCTAACAGGCCCTTATTGAGTCACTCCCATCCCCCCCCCCCGGCAACCCTACCTCACCCCCACCCCCAACCAGCAGCCGCCCATACACACTAGTACTGGTATGTCTTCCATACTCATCAGCCCACCTGGAATGATTGCCAGCAACTTCTCCAGGTGCTGTTCACAAAGGAGTAAGGTAGCCCTTCCAGACAGAGGCCCTGTAAGCAGTCAGTGAACCTGATGGTTAGCGAGCGGGCACTCCCCACTTGAGAGAAACTCTTTTGGCCACTACATGAACAATGTGGGATCTCAATTCCTAGCAAGGCCCAGGGGCTTTACCAGGTATCACCCGTTGCTCTTACACGACCCTCTGCGGAAGAGATAGGAAACCTATGAATTTATCTAAGGTCAATGAGAATTTTCAGTCTCTTATAAGAGAATGTCCGGCCGCCTTACTAGAGTGGCTGCTGGAAGCCTACGGCTTTATACCACTAACGGCCCGGAGGCCCCGAAAACAGGAGGGCAATAAGTATTGCCTTTATGACTCAGTCAGTCTGCCTCAGCCATGAAAAAGAAGTGGGAAGGGTTTGAAGGGAAAAATCTTAGTGATTTGGTACAAGTGGCTCATTCAGTGTATAACAACAGAGATGACCATAGCACGACAGAGACATAGAAACTAGCTATTATACTAGTCATTGCCATGAGAGACCCCAGAGACTCAGGAAAAGGAGATAATGGCCCACTCACAGAGAGACTAACCTGTGAGCACCGCCAAGCCATGCGGAAGGATCAATGTGCCTACTGCAGGAAAGAAGGACACTGGAAAAATCAGTGCCTTGAAAACCCCAGGAGAGGTGCACGACCCTCCACTAGAGTGGACGGGCCTCATCTGCACCTAGAAAGACCCAAGCAAGAGACAATAATGCTTGAAGAAGCTGAATGAAGGGGTCAGGGCTCTGTTTCACTTCGCCTCCAAAATCCCAGGCTAACTCTCCTTGTAGGAGGCCAGCCAGTAAATTTCTTGGTGGACACAGGGGCCACCATCTCAGGTTCAGAAAGGAATTGGGGCATGTTTTCAAAAAGAAAGATGTGAATTACTGTGAGCCTATGATTCCTTCCACAGATAACTCACACCAGAAGGTTTGCATGGAGGGTAGGTGAGCTTCCCAAGACAACAAATATCTATCTGCCCTTTGTCCCAGTTAGCCACCTGGTTATGATGGCACTGGCTCCTGGCTCAGCTGCTGAGCCAGTGAAGCAGTTATAGCAGGAGAAGACTAAGTGGCCGGTGGCCTTCAACGGAAGGACCAAATATCCACAGTGGGCTTCCTGTTTCAATATGGAGCCACGTATGTCAGCTGCGGGACACCATCTCTATCCTGAGCTCATAATTGCCACCCCAGGTCTAGAATGCAGCGCGCAGGTACACACTATATGAAACAGTCTCTGATTAACCCCTCTCGATAACTTGCTGACATGGGAGTCTGGATAATCCAGTACATTTACTTTCCAGATGAGAAAACTCACTCAAAAACAAACAGGAGTTGGCCCAGAGACACACAACTGGTTAACAACAAAGTCATATTCACAACCAGCGTCTGCACCAAGAGCCCGGTGCCCCACAGAACTGTGCCCATTGAGCAGTCAATATCTCCTGGACTCTCAAAAGATCTGAGCTGAAACCCACCCCCCCCCCACCTCCTTGCTGCCCCCAAAGATTGTATTTCACAGGATGGCACCGGAGCTGCAGCTTGCGGAGAGGGACTTATCTGATCAGAGAACACAGGGCAGAACAAGGGGGAGGAGGGGAGAATGGAGCACATCCTGGCCCAATACACCTTGAGGATGATGTTCCCAATCAGAGAAGCCAGTCCACAGAGAAGACCACACGGGCAGCCCCACGATGAGAAACATCCCTCAAAGACCCATAGCCCTAGAGGGGACAACACTGGAGACACAGTGTGGGAACTGCGCCCGAACTGTTCCTGCCACATCGAGGCATGACACTAAGAGAGTGCAGCGGAAGAGAAAGAAAACGGAGCATCAAAGTCCCCGTGAATGCCAAAGGTGGACTTTGTGGTCAGGGCTCGGTGCCCCAACACACTGGACTGGAAAACACTCCTATAGTTCACCACACAGTCCTTGTACTTTTCTTTCTTGGTTAGTGTTGTTTTCTTTTAGTGTCATTGGATTTTGGTTGGGTTTTGTTTTCATTTTTGTTTGTTTTTTTTTTCTTTTTGTTGCTTGGTTTTGCTCAGTTTTGTGTTGTGCATGTTATTACCTTCACAGGTCTGTCTACTTAAGAGAGGCTGGATGAAGAATCTGGAGGAGTAAACATGTGACCGGACCTTTCCATTGGGCATGGGAGTGAGGACGGTGGGGGTAAAGGAAGTAGTGTCAAGAAACCCAGAGACAAGGGAACAATAAGTGATGGAAATCGGTGGTGAGGGAGATTAGGAGGCCTGGAAGGGCGTGATCAAGGGTAATGTAACCAAGAGAAATTACTAAAACCCAAAGGAAGACTGAGCATGGCAGTGGGCACAAGAGGAAAATCAAAGGGTATCGAAGAGTGAGCTGGGAAGCAAGGGCCAGTTATAGACATCTAAATAAAGGCATGTACATATATTTACAAAGGGGCATGGAGAAATAGATCTATGTCCATATGTTTATAGATTTAGTATTAAGGTAGCAGATGGACATAGGGCCTGCGCTCAAGGACTCCCTCATTGCGAGAACACTGTTTTATTAAATTGGAATTTTACGATGCTCACTTTCCCTACACGATCACTGACCACAGAGCGGCTGCATAAGCAAATGTGGTGAAGAAATCCGATAGTGTCCAGCTACCAAATGATATAGCGTGTGGGGTCTTAAAGGTTTCAAGGTAAAGAAGCAGCCATCTGGCTCAGAAGCAACAGAGCCCACATGGAGGAAGGATACCAGCCTGTGTGATCACAAAGTTTCAAAGGGATAAGGCAACAGGCATCATGAGAACAAAAAAATCTTATTATGGAGAATGAGAGAGGACTGCCGGGTATAGACTCAAAACCTATTTACAGTGCACTGGACATCCCCTTACAGAAGGAGCTCAGAGAGGAGATTAAAGAATACAGGGTATGAGACAGCAAAGATGAAACACAACTTTCCTCTAGTTCTTAATGCTTCCTCTTGCCCCACTGTCATGATCCCAGTTCTACCATACTAATCTGGCCAAAGTAGAGAAGGTATTCTAGTACCGATAGGAATTTCAAACACGGGGAATCCAGGGTGGATGGGCCCTTTAGGACCAGTGTTATGAGAGGAGATACTGGGAAGGTGGAGGAAGGGCAGGATGGAAAGGGGGAACCGATTACAAGGATCTTCATTGACCTCAAAAGAAAGGTGGGTGAAGATATGACAAAAGAATTAGTACATTTAAGGATTGAGGAGGGATGGGTGGCGGGTATTGAGGGGGGAAAAATGAGGAGCTGAGGCCAGGGGCTTGGGTGGAGAATGGAGATTTTGAGAATAATGAGGGCAAATAATGTACAGATGTGCTTCAAACAGCTGATGTATATATGGATTGTGGTTAGTGTTGTAGGAGCCCCTAATGAAAAGATCATAAAAGAAACAAAAATAATCTGGGCAGAGGGCTCATGCAAGGATGATCTCAGGCTGGATTAGACCAGTCAGTCAAAACAGCTACTGGAGTCGCCTCACCCTGTGTCTATTCCTGAGTCAGGCATGAAGCTTAGGGCCCACAGCCCCAGCAGCTGGCCAGTGAGAGAGGTGGGTCTCTGAGGCCATTCTACAGGGGGAATTGTCCTCTGTCCTGCAGGGCCCAGCTTCCTTTGTAAGAGTGCTCTCTGGGGCACGGCTTTCATGGAGTCCACACCATGGGAGCTCTACTACTCATGGGGGATTGGCAGGAATCCTCCGCTCATGCGCACACACCACCAACTAGCTGGAGGATCTCTGTGAACAAAGCCTGAGGCAGACAACAAGCCCACTAACTGGTTTTGTAAGAGATACAATCAGCATCCAGAAACCTGCAACTGGGAGTAAGAGGCAGCATACCTTGGTCCCAGCCCATCCCACTCTAATCTACAAGGAGTGATATTGCAAAGCAGAGGGTTTTCATAAAGCACTGCCAGGACTGTGGAATGAGCAGCCTCATTTGTGGACATGGATACTCTGTGATCCAGAGGTACTACCTCCTCCCTTCCAGTCAGCTGAGACAAAAACCCTTGCAAGCAGAAAGCCATGCATCTGAACAGTACCCACCAGCCACTCATGTGCAGCCCTGCTGCCTACAAAGAGCCTTTCTGAGTGAGAGAGAAATCATGCAGAAGTCTGGTCTGTCACTCAAGTGAGTTTTATGAGCGTTAGGGAGGCGTGGTGGGCAAGTCTGGCCGACCCCAATGGCTGAATTGAATTTACATGGCCTAGGTTGGTCAATCCAGGTACAAGACCCACCCAGGTGTACCTCCCCTTCATGGCCAGAAACCTGGACCTCTGAGCATGCACAGGGTGCCTCTCCTAACTGGGCTCTTATCTTGGCCCTATGGGCATGCATAATGGATGCCCCAGTCCCTAGGATAGCTACCTAACATTTGCCCCCCTGAAGAGATATGGACCCAAATCTTTGGGGTACTGGGCGACGACATCTCTAGCTACTTCCTGCTGAGAGAAGGGGTGAAGTGGGGCTTTGGGTCCATACCCTTCCTACACTGCTGGGAGGGGTTGTCCATTGAGCGTAACTTTATCCAGGATGGATAAGGTTGAGGTGGTCCAGGAGATGGTAGTCGTGGACCTGGCACACTTGGTTCGGAAGCTTTAGTCACCCGATAACTTCTGGGAAAAACAAACGGTCTAAAAGGTAAACAGTTTGACTTCGACAAGGCTAAGCTTGTGAGTTGACAGTGGCCTTGAAATTAGGTGAGTGTCACAGCAAACAAAAAATATCTTAGGAATACCAGACATGTGTGTTTGTTCATTGGAAGTACAGGAAGAGGGATAAAAGCATTCACACTTTCCCCTAGGAGGGCACAGGTTTGGGCACTACTAGGTGCAGTCGGATAACTGATTCATTTATGATGCTAAGGTCTTGGACCCGCTGATAAGACCCATCCTTCTTTTTAACCCTATAACGCTTCAATTTTAATTTTGGGAAAAAATTATTTTCTTTTTGTTGTGGACTTTCATAGTTATAAATATATATATATGAATATATACATTTTTTAATGTTATGAAAACATCATGCTTCGCATTATAGAGTTAAATGGAAATAATGGGCTAGTACAGGAGGAGTCAAAAGTGACCATAATAGAGTAACTGCCTAAGTCATTTTGAATTTTCTTGGGATCAATTGGAGTAAAGGCTTGTAAATTACCCGGGGTCCAAATTCCCATGGTGCCTCCTACAACGGGTAGAATGTTCAGGGATGTTTCAGGGCTGGGAGATTAATAACCCCTAAGTCCAGGATACCCTAGGGCAGGGGTCGTTAAACTGTTTACCCAGGGGGCCAGTTCACTATCCCTCAGGCCTTTTGAAGGAAAGACTATAGTTTAAAAAAACAAATATTACGAACAAATTCATGTGCACACTGCACATATTGATTTGAAGTTCAAAAAAAAAATAAATTGGGCACATACACCCGGCAGAAAGGATCAACGTCCTCGGCTGTCTGCATGTGGCCCACAGGTTGTAGTTTGAGGACCCCTGCTCTCGGCATTCACCAAGAGGATGTGGTTTCAACCCAAAAGCTTGGAGACTCTTCAATTTGTTTAAAAGTGATGGGGCAGAAGGAGTCCCTGATTGACCCACGCAAGACTAGTTTTCCCATCCCCTATTACTAAGAGTTCATAGTTATGGTTAAAGGGAACCAGGATATCCCGATCTGATCCCGATACTTCAAGTGTGGGCTGACATTGCCACTAAGAAGCCTGCAAATATAAAATACTTACTCCCTCCCGCAAAGAAAGGGCCCTTGTTTTCAAGGTTTCAGGAAACATGGAAGGACCGGAAAAACAAACGGTCCAAGTTCCCAAAACCACATAAGTGGAGGCCATCTCTCCCCATCACCCTCCCCCTCCCCTCTCCCTCCCCTCCCCTCCCCTCTCCCTCCCCTCCCCTCCCCTCCCTTCCTCTCCCCTCCCCTCCCCTCCCCTCCCCTCCCCTCCCCTCACGATCTCTCTCCCCTAATCGTCTTTATCCCATTTTGCAGGAGAACTCTGAGAGTGGGAGAGCTGGCTTCAAACCCTTTCTTTCAACCCCCGCCCTATAAGGTTTCTAGGGTCCAGAAATAGAAAACTTCTAACAGGCCCTTATTGAGTCACTCCCTCCCCCACCGGCCCCCCAAGCTCACCCCCACCCCTAACAAGCAGCCCCCCACACACACTAGTACTGGTATGACTTCCATACTCATCAGCCCACCTGGAATGCTTGCCAACAACTTCTCCAGGTGCTGTTCACAACGGAGGAGGGTAGCCCTTCCAGACAGAGGCCCAGTAAGCAGTCAGTGAACCTGATGGTCAGCGAGCGGGCACTCCCCACTTGAGAGAAACTCTTTTGGCCACTACACCAACAATGTGGGATCTCAATTCCTAGCAAGGCCCAGAGGGCTTTACCAGGTATCACCCATTGCTCTTACATGACCCTCTGCGGAAGAGCTAGGAAACCTATGAATTTATCTAAGGTCAGTGAGAATTTTCAGGCTAAGAGAATGTCCGCCTGCCTTTCTAGAGTGGCTGATGGAAGCCTACAGGCTTTATACCCCTAACAGCCCGGAGCCCCGAGAACAGGAGGGCAATAATTATTGCCTTTATGACTCAGTCAGTCTGCCTCAGACATGAAAAAGAAGTGGGAAGTGTTTCAAGGGAAAAATCTTAGTGATTTGATACAAGTGGTTTATTGAGTATATAACAACCGAGATGACCCTAGCACGACAGAGACAAAGAAACTAGCTAAAATACTAGGAATTGCCATGAGAGACCCCAGAGACTCAGGAAAAGGAGAGCATGGCCCACTCACGGAGAGACTAACCTCTGGGCACCGCCAAGCCATGGGGAAGGATCAATGTGCCTACTGCAGGAAAGAAGGACACTGGAAAAATCAGTGCCTTGAAAACCCCAGGAGAGGTCCACGACCCTCCACAAGAGTGGACGGGCCTCATCTGCAATGAGAAAGACCCAAGCAAGAGACAATAAGGCTTGAAGAAGCTGAATGAAGGGGTCAGGGCTCTGTTTCAGTTCGCCGCCAAAACCCAGGCTAACACTCCATGTAGGAGGCCAGCCAGTAAATTTCTTGGTGGACACAGAAAAGAATGCGGTTCAGAAAGGAATGCGGGCACATTTTCAAAAAGAAAGATGTGTATTACTGTGAGCCTATGATTCCTTCCACAGATAACTCACACCAGAAGGTTTGCATGCAGGTTAGGTGGGCTTCCCAAGACAACAAGATAACAAATATCTATCTGCCCTTTGTCCCAGTTAGCCACCTGGTTATGATGGCACTGGCTCCTGGCTCAGCTGCTGAGCCAGTGAAGCAGTTATAGCAGGAGAAGACTAGGTGGCCGGTGGCCATCAACGGAAGGACCAAATCTCCACAGTGGGCTTCCTGTTTCAATATGGAGCCACGTCTGTCACCTACTGGACACCATCTCTATTCTGAGCTCACAATTGCCACCCCAGGTCTCGAATGCAGCACGCAGATACACACTATATGAAACAGTCTCTGATTAACCCCTCTCAATAACTTGCTGACATGGGCTTCTGGATAATCCAGTACATTAACTTTCCAGATGAGAAAACTCCCTCAAAACACACAGGAGTTGACCCAGAGAAACACAACTGGTTAACAACAAAGTCATATTCACAACCAGCGTCTGGACCAAGAGCACGGTACCCCACAGAACTGTGCCCATCGAGCAGTCAATATCTCCTGGACTCTCAAAAGATCTGAGCTGATGCCCCCCCTCCCACCTCCTTGCAGCCCCCAAAGATTGTATTTCACAGGATGGCACCGGAGCTGCAGCTCGCGGAGAGGGACATATCTGATCAGAGAACACAGAGCAGAACAAGGGGGAGGAGGGGAGAATGGAGCACATCCTGGCCCACTACACCTTGAGGATGATGTTCCCAATCAGAGAAGCAAGTCCACAGAAAAGACCACATTGGCAGCCCCACGATGAGAAACGTCCCTCAAAGACCCATTGCCCTAGAGGGGACAACACTGGAGACAAAGTGTGGGAACTGCGCCCGAACTGATCTTGCTACATCGAGGTATGACACTAAGGGAGTGCAGTGGAAGAGCTAGAAAACGGAGCATCAAAGTTCCCGGGGAATGCCAAAGGTGGACGTTGTGGTCAGGGCTCGGTGCCCCAACAGACTGGACTGGAAAACACTCCTAAAGTTCACCACACAGTCCTTGTACTAACTATGAGCTTTTCTTTCTTGGTTAGTTTTGTTTTCTTTTAGTGTCATTGGATTTTTGTTGTCTTGGTTTTTTTGGGTTGCTTGTCTTAGTTTTGTGCATGTTATTACCTTTTCTGGTCTGTCTAAATTAGATAGGCTGGATGTCCAATCTGGAGGACAAAACCCAGGACCAACACTTCTGGGGAGTTGGGCATGGGAAAGAGGGAGGTGGGCGTAAAGGAAGCGGTGTTAAGAAACCCAGAAACAAGAGAACAGGAAGTCATGCATATCCGTGGTGAGGTAGATGTAGGAGGCCTGGTAGGGCGGGATCAAGGGTAATGGAACCAAGAAGAATTACTGAAACCCAAAGGAAGACTGAGCATGGCAGTGGGCACAAGAGGAAAATGAAAGGGAAATAGAAGAGCAAGCGAGGAAGCAAGGGCCTGTTATAGAGGTCTTTTAAAAAAAATATGTCCATATGTAAATATATTCATATATGAGCATGGGGAAATAGACCTACGTCCATATATTTATAGGTTTCGTATTAAGGTAGCAGATGGACTCTGGGCCTCCACTCAAGTACTCCCTCATTGCAAGAATACTTTGTTCTATTAAACTGGCATTCCATGGTGCTCACCTTCCCCACAGGTACACTGAAGACAAAGCTGATGGTGCCCAGCTGTCAAAAGATATAGCGTCTGAGGTCTTAAAAGCTTGAATGTAAACAAGCGGCCACCTAGCTCAGAAGCAACAAAGCCCACATGGAATAATCACACCAGCCTATGAGATCACGAGGTTTCGAAGGGATCAGGTGTCAGGCATCATCAGAACAAAAACATCTTATTGGGAATGAGAAGAGTGCTTGGTAGAGACCCAAAGCCCATTTCCAGACCACTGGACAATACCTTACAGAAGGGTCTCAGAGAGGAGATGAGCCAAGACTAGGTACGAGATAGCAACGATGAAACACAACTTTCCTCTCGTTGCTAAATGCTTTCTCTCCCCCCATTATCATGACCCCAATTCTACCTTACAAATCTGGCTAGACCAGAGAATGTACACTGGTACAGATAGCAACTGGAAACACAGGGAATCCAGGGTGGATGAGTCCTTTAGGACCAGTATTATGAGTGAAGACACTGAGAGGGTAAGAGGGAGGGCAGTTTGGAAACGGGGAACTGATTACAAGGATGTACATTTTACTTCAACAGAAAAGTGGGTGAAGGGGGATATCAGATAGTGCAAGATATGACAAAAATTAGTAAATTACCAAGGATTGATGAGCGAGGGGTAGCGCACATGGGGGGTGGGGATGGGAATGAGGAGCTGAGGCCATGGGCTTGGGTGGAGAGTCGATATTTTGAGAATGAGGGAAATGAATGTACAAATGTGCTTTACACAACTGATGTATGCATAGAATGTGTTTAGTGTTGTACGAGCCCCTAATAAAATGTTAAAAAAAAAGATCTGGGCAGAGGACTCATTCAAGGGTTATCTCAGGCTGGATTAGACCCTTCTAAGTAGAAAGTCCTGCATCTGAACAGTATCCACCAGCCATTCATGTCCAGTTCTGCTGCCTCCAAAGAGCCTTCCTGGGTTTGTCAGATCTCTCTGGGGAGAGACAGACCTTGGTCCTCTGCTCTGCGTGAGAAAGAATGCATGTAGAAGCCTGATTGTCATCCAAGTGGGTTTTATGAGCATTAGGGAGGCATGGTGGGCAACCCTGGTCAACCCCAGCAGCTGAATTTAATTTACTTGGCCTTGGTGGGTCAATCAAGTTGCAGCACTCACCCAGGTGTACCTCCTCTTCCTGGCCTGAAACCTGAACCTCTGAGCACGCACAGTGTGCCACTCCTTCTTGGGCTGCTACCTTGGCCCTCTGGGCATGCATAATGGACACCCCAGTCCCTAGGATAGCTACCTAACATTTGCCCCCTGAAGAGGTATGGACCCAAATCTTTGGGGTACTGGGCGACGACATCTCTAAGTACTTCCTGCTGCAAAAGGGGCAAATGGGGCTCAGAAGGGATTGTCCACTCAGGTCCCAGGATGGATAAAGTTGTTCAGGAAATCGTGGTCCTGCAGCTGGCACACTGGGTTTGGAGGCCTTGGTAACCTGAGAACTTCTGGAAAAACAAACAAAAAGACAAAAGGTTGAAGAGTTTAAGTGAGACAAGTCTAAGATTCGGAGGAGGTAGTTCCCTTCAAGTTAGGTGAGTGTCACAAGAAATAAATATACTTAGGATTATCAGGCATGTGTTTGTTCACTCTAAGTACAGGAACGGGGATTAAAGCATTCACAATTTCCCTAGGAGGGCACAGGGTTTGGGCACTACTAGGTGCAGTGGGATCACTGCTTCATTTATGATCCTAAGGTCTCACACCTGCTGATAAGACCCATCCTTTTTAACCCTATAATGGCTCAATTTTCAATTTGGGGGAAATGTTTTTGTTTTTATTCTTTATTTTCAAAGTTATCTACCTATTTATCTGTCTGTTTATCTATCTATCTATTAATATATACATTTCTTTATATGTTATGGAAATATGCTCAGCGTTATAGAGTTAAATGGTAATATTGGGGTACTACAGGGGGAGTCAACAGTAATCAAAAGTAGAGTAACTGCCTAAGTCATTTTTAATTTTCTTGGCTTCAATTTGAATAAAAGGCTGGTAAATTACCCAGGGACCAAATTTCCCTGGTGCCTCTACTATGGGTAGAATGATCAGGGGTGTGTCAGGGCTGCGAGAATAGTAACCCCTAAGTCCAGGATCCCTTAGGGCAGGGGTCCTCAAACTGTTTACCTAGGGGGCCAGTTCTGTCCCTCAGATCATTGGAGGGTCAGACTATAGTTTTTTAAAAACCTATGAACAAGTTCCTATGCACACTGCACGAGTCGGCTGCTAAGCAGGACAGGCAGAGGCAGCAAAAACACCCTGAGGGTGGAATAAATGTCGTCAGGCCACATGTGCCCCACGGGCCACAGTTTGAGGACGCCTGCCTTAGGGGTTCCTGTGTGCACTGGGGATGAAGGTCTCTACTGCTCCTCAAAAGGAGAAATGCTCTAACTTCTGGCATCTCCGCCCATTTCCCATCACTCTACAGAACTGTTCCAGGTGAATCAGGGATGGAAGGAAAAGTGTGCCATTCTCTGGCCACCATTCTCCTTTCTCAAATAAAGTTGCATAGTGTATCAGCTTTTGTTTGTCTAGCCTCTGTGTCAACTCTATCCCAATTGGACAGGATTCATGCAAGGGGGCAATTCCTGAGTATGAAGCTGCTAAGTCACATCTGGAAAGCACAAAACAAGGCTATTTAGAGCTTGCTGCCTCAAGGTCAATAACCCCGCTTCAGAGCAGACCCCTGGTGTGCTATTAAACTGATGCCTCTGACAGGTGCCCCCACCATAGACAAAGGGTCAAAGAGCAGTCACTGTGGGCGACTTTAGGTCCAACCATTTTCTAGACAATAAGCTAGGAGGACCACTGCTTGGGATGGCCCCACAGCCTTCCAAGATGCCTGCTGGCAGGAGCAGACTCTCAAATCTCTGAAGGGAAGGGGCATCTGGCAGCTCAGGGAACCTTTAGGAAAATAGGAATTTCTGGCTGGAACATCATGGCAGCTGAGCTATATTAAGAGCTGTCCCCAAAAGTGCGTGAAGAAACACCACTGAAAGCCTAAAAGTAAGGGTTACCCAGGCTAGGCTTCCGAACGCCTTTGTCTTAAGACTGAGCAACGGAAAACCAGTCAGTAACAAGGAACAAACCTACACTGGTAGAACACTAACCCTAGAACACCTGAAGTTTTCAATGCAGGAAATAATATTTTTTTGTTTTTATTCTTTACTTTCATTGTTATCAATATATATGACAAACAAAGTATATTTTAAAAGTACAAATTTTCAAAAATATAACCAAATTGTCATATTTATAATATATAATTTTGGTGCCAGATACATTTTAATTAAATGTTACATAAAAGTCCTGCTCAGTGTTATAGGGCTCAAGCAGCTTGTTTTAAAAACCAGGAGAAAGGCAAAGGGAACGGAGGGTAAAAGGGAAACATTTGGCTGCCGGGACAAGGCAGGGCTATCTCCCAGGCCTAAATCAACCAGCTCCCGAGGCAGTGCCCTTCCACGTGTTTGGACTGGTGGGCACCATTTTGGCCAGGGTCATAGGCCCTGTTTCCCCATGGCGGCTATGTAGGTTCTCTGGGAAAACCATAAAGAGCCTTGATAATGGTGAAGCCATTCTGAACTGACAGAAGCCACCATGAAAGGTAAATAAAGTAGCTATGAACTGTCAATGAACTAGCTGATATTGGGGTGGTAGGCCGTGCAGACGTAGCCCAAGGGAATGTCCCAAAGGAAATGGATGTTCAGAAGGCTTTTGAGAACAAGAGCAGTTTTTGTTCAACTAAGAATGGCTAACCGCAACACCCCACTTCTCTACTCTGCCTGCTTGCACATCTGCACATTGCACAAGTATAAAAACCTTTGGAAAATTCAACTGGGGGCTGCTCAGTCTCCTCTCAAGAGGGCTGACAGACCCTGTGCAGAAAATAAAACTTTTTCTGTTGAACTTGCCGGTGGTCAGAGATGCTTTCTTTCTGGGAATGGACAGTAGCTACAACATTTCGAGGTGCACCGAGATCCGAGTGCCACTGTCGGAGCCTGCTTAGAAAGGGGAACCAGGACATCCTGATCTGATCCCTTAAATTCATGTGTGGATTGACATTGCCACTAAGAAGCCAACATATATAAAAGACTTACTTCCTCCCCCAACATAAAGAGTTCTTGTTTCCAAGATTTCAGTAAACATGGCAGGACCGGAAAAACAACCTGTCCAAGTTCCTAAAACCACCAAGGTGGAGGCTATCCCTGTCCCTCCCCCCTCCCTTCCCCCTTTCCCTACCTGTCTGATTTATCCCATTTTGCAAGAGGACTCTGGGAGCAGGAGAGCTGGCTTCCGACCCTTGGTGCCGCTGCCACCCTATCAGGTTCCCAAGGGGCCGGAGAGAGGAATACTCACAGCCTCTTTTTGAGCCCCCCCACCCCACAACAAATACACTAGGGCAGGCATGTCTTAACAACCCCCAGAGAAAGATCACTCAGCAGCAGCCATTCTCCCCTTAAGGCAAGCAGCCCCCAAACCTGGGAAGACTCCCGAATCCCTTTTTCAGTATATGTTCCCTTTTGTTCCAGGGGTTTGTATAATTGGAACCAACAAAACCCCTTTTTTCTGACAAACCATAAGGTCTGATTTCTTTGCTAGATATGGTTTTCCATACTCATCAGCCCACCTGAGGTGATTTCCTGCAACTTCTCCAGGTGCTGTTCATATCAGAGGAATGGGACCCCTTCCAGAGAGGCCCAGAAGGCAGTCAATGGACCTAATGGTCAGCCAGCGGGCACTCCCCACTTGAGAGAAATTTTTTTCCCCACTGCACAACCAATGTGGGATCCAAACTCCTAGCAAGGCCCAGAGGGCTTAAGCAGATATCACCAGTTGCTCTTGCAGGGCCTCCGCTTAACCACTAGGAAGCCTATAAATTTATCTAAGGTCAGTGAGAATTCTCAGGCTCCTACAAGAGAATGTCCGCCTGCCTTTTTAGAGTGGCTGATGGACGCCTACGGGCTTTATACCCCTATTGACCTGAAAGCCCCCTGAGAACAGGAGGGAAGTAAGTATTGCCTGTATTATTCAGTCAGTCTGCCTCAGACATGAAAAAGAAGTGGGAAGGGTTTGAAGGGAAAAATCCTAGTGATTTGGTAGAAGTGGCTCATTGAGTGTATAACAACAGAGACAAAGAAACTAGCTAAAATACTAGTAATTGCCATGAGAGACCCCAGAGGCTCAGGAAAAGGAGAGCATGGCCCACTCACGGAGAGACTAACCTGTGGGCACCACCAAGCCCCGAAGAAGGATCAATGTGCCTACTGCAGGAAAGAAGGACATTGGAAACATCAGTCCCTTGAAAACGCCAGGAGAGGTGCACGACCCTCCACTAGAGAGGACGGGCCTCATTCACACCTAGAAAGACCCAAGCAAGAGACAATAATGCTTGAAGAAGCTGAATGAAGGTGTCAGGGCTGTTTCACTTGGCCTCCAGGATCCCACGCTAACACTCCAAAAAGGGGGCCAGCCAGTAAATTTCTTGGTGGACACAGGGGCCACCTTCTTGGTTTTGGAAAAGACTACAGGTGCATTGTCAAAAGGAAAGATTTTAATTACAGGTGCCACATGGCAGACCCAAGCATACCCATGGACAATGGCCAGAATAACAGATTTAGCACAAGAGACAGTTCCACACTCCTTCCTGGTAATGCCTCAGGGCCCCTTTCCCCTAATTGGTCGGGATTTATTACGATAAATGGTGGCCATGATTACTTTCTCATCTGCTGCAACCACCTTAACCCTTGAACTTGAAAAGGCAAAGGTTTTGCTCACCGCTCCACTGCCAGAGGGATATGTGTTTTATCAAAGAGCAGAAGAAACCTCCTCAAAGGAACTTCTTGATAAATGGCTAAAAGATATTCCTTTTGTTTGGGCAGAGAACAACCTGCCAGACCTTGCTGAACATCAGGTGCCTGCGGTCGTACAACTTCTGAGCTCAGCCACACTGGTGAGTGTCAAGCAAAACCCTACTCCCTGGAAAGCACAGGTGGGTATTGCTGTTCACATATGCAGACTAAAGAGGACAGGCATTTTGGTGCCCTGCAAGTCCACATGGAACGCTCCCCTGCTGCCCATGCCGAAACCAGGAACTGAGGACTTCCAAATGGTGCAGGATCTCGGAGAGGTAAATGCGAGGGTAGAAACTGTCCACTCCACGGTACCAAACTCCGAGACCCTCCTGAGTACTATCCCATCAAACTGAATTTGTTATACTGTTTTGGACTTAAAGGATGCTTTGTTCTCCATACCCTTGTCCTCTGTACGTCAACCCAATGAAGACTTACAGGAATACAAGGAGGAACACCCCCAAACCCCCTTGCTCCAGTATGAAGATAACCTCCTCCTGGCCTCCGAAACCCTGGAGGAATGCCCAAGTGCTACCGAGGACCTGTTAATAGTCCTTGGCCAATTGGGGTCCAGGGAATCTGCAAGAGAGGCTCAACTGTGTGTCAATAAAGCTGTATACCTAGGCTACCAACTGGAGGAGGGAAAACAGACCTTGTCCCCCAGCCGCACTGAGGTGATCCTCAAAATCCCAGTCTCTGAGACTAAGAGGCAGGTGTGAGAGTTTCTAGGATTTGTGGGGTACTGTCCATTGTGGAATTTGGGATTTGAGGGATTAGTCAAACTCCTATATGCAAGTATTGGGGAAAGGAAAAAACTTCAATGGACTGAAGTAGAACAGCAAGCCTTTGAATCCTTAAAAACGTCGTTCATATGGGCACCCTCTCTTCCCCTTCCAGACATAGAAAATCCCTTCCAATTGTCTATGAGGCCAGGGGCACAGCAAAAGGAATGCTAACTCAGAACTTGCAGCCATGAAAGAGACCTGTGGCCGATCTTTCAATCACACTAGACTCTGTAACTGCAGGATGGCCAAGCTGCATGCGAGCTGAGGCTGCCACGGCCATCCTAGTTATAGAAGCTAGGAAGCTTACACTGGGGCAGGATATTGCTGGGGTAGGGGGACCTATGGTTGAGCCCCTCCTAACAAGTCCCCTGGACCGGTGGATCTCGAATGCCAGGATTATACCACAAATCCCCAAGGTAATGGCCATGACCATGCCATCCCAAGTGTTACTGCCACAACCTACATACTCGGAAAATGATCTAAAGGTAAGCCAAGAGCTGGGCTGCCAAAGAAACTCGGAGCATCCAGGTGGCTGCTCCATCCTGATGGAAGAAGATTCATGCCAGAAGCTCTGGGAGAGATCTGATTCAAGGACTACATGAAGGTATGCACTCAGGATCCTCTAAATGGTCTCAGTTGCTCCTCAGGTACTTTTACATACCCAGGCTTGGACACTGGGTGGCAGATGACACCACTGTTGCTTGCACTGTGCTCGCTCGGGGAAACATCCCTAGAAAAGAAAAGGAGCAACCCCAACCACAAGCTCGAGGTAGTACTCCTGGAGAATTCTGGGAGGTGGACTTTATGGATATCAAACTTAGAAAGTATGGCTACGGGTATTTGCTGGTGCTAGTGGACACCTATTTTGGATGGGTGGGAGCCTTCCCAACGAAGAAGGACACTTCTGCCACTGGGTGTAAATTATTAGTAACTAAAATTGTCCCTAGATTTGGCTTCCCACCACCTTGGGGTCCAACAATGGCCCAGTATTCATTGCTCAAATTACTAAAGTATTAGCAATGCTTCTAAATATTAACTGGAAGCTCTACTGGGCTTATAGGCCCCAAAGTTCAAGGCAAGTAGAAAGAATAAACAGAACCCTAAAGGAATTGTTAGTTAAGTTGCATTTAGAAACTGGCGAGAACTGGATTGATCCTTTCTTTACCTTTTGCCCTACTTCGAGCCCGATGCACTCCCTATGTGAAAAGCACGACCCCGTTTGAATTTAAGTTTGGCAGACCTTCCCCAATCCTCCCAAGACTGAAGGAAGTAGAAGTAATGGAAGTCACTACTTGTTCCTTCATGAAGTGCCTGCAGGCTGTCCAGCAGGTGAGACAAATCATCTGCTCCAACACCTTCATTTTGGGCCCAACCAAGGGAAAGGTGAAGAGGCAGCCCACAACTTGCAACCTGGAGACTGAACGTGGGTAAAGAAGCACTGACCCGAGACCTTAGAACCTAGGGGGACTGGCCCATACTAGGTGATACTTATAACACCAACTGCTATTAAAGTAGTGGGGAAGGGGCCGTGGATTCATCAGTCACAAGTCAAAAAAAGCCCTCCCTGAGCATATCCTGAAAAGATGAACACTCAGAAAGACAGAAAAACCCTCAAAATTAAGGCTTTACAGAACTTAATTGTTTTTGTCTGAGCATTGCTGACAGCACCCGCCATTTCGCCCAACCACAAACACATCTGTGGACTGCTACTCGAACCTCCAACAGTGAATATGTAACTTCTTACACTGGGTCTGACCCCCGTTTCCGCTTTGATTTGTTTGATTTGCTAGGAAAGAGCTGGCATTCCGGATCCTTTAAAGGTAAAGGGCACAATGGGGCCCATAACCGGAATCCCGTCCTATGGGTGCGGAATACCCTCTATAGAAAGAAGGCTCCAAACACACCATTTCTATAGATGCCCGGCTCATGGGCTCCCTAACTGCCAAGGGGAGGGACATTACCATTGTGCAGCTTAGGGTTGTGAAACTATCATCTTCAGGGTGGAAACTTGTTAAAGACGACCCTATTGTTTTTACAAGAATGGGACTCAAGTCGGAGGGGTTTGATCGCACCACGTGTATGGTTTCCAAATGTAACCCAATAAGAACTGGATTCAAGCGTTATTGGGTTCACTGGGAACACATGGGGAATTCAGTATTACGCAAATGATAGAGATCCCGGGACAACCTTTACTATGCAGCAAAGTAAAATATGGCAACTTCCTGTCCATAAATAGGCCCACACCTGGTGATAAATCCTGAAGAGCCACAGCTGGGTGTCATTAAGATTCCTTTGCCGCACCTTCCAGACTCTTCAGTAACTTTCCCGTTCACTGCCAGCCCAACTCAAAGGGCCCTTCCCATTCAGGAGCCACCTCAAGGTTCTGTGTTTGATACTCTGGATGCTGTATTCCAATTTATGAACTCAAATCCTAACCTCGCAACTGATTGTTGGCTTTGTCTGAACCCTGCTCCCCCTTACTCGGTAGGCACAGCTACAAATAGCACTATTGGTGCAGAGCGTAATCCAATTAGAAATGTTAGTAAGGATTACACGAAGCAGCAGTCTGTAGGTGAGGTTAGAGTGGACTCAACTCAAGCTCACTTTAAAAGATTACCAAGGGCGAAGACTGTTTTTATTCATCTAATTATCCCTTTAATATATCAAAATATCAAGATTTTTGCCTTCAAGCTGTTCCTATTGAACCAAATGGTGATCCTTATTTGTTATCTGCCCCAACGGGTACTTGCTTTACTTGTTCCACAGGACTAGCACCCTGTCTCCTTTCCCCAGTATTAGCAGCAGACCCGGGTATTTGTGTCCTAGTGCATGTTATTCCTCAAGTGTACCTGTGTTCTGGTGAAGGAGGTAGGGATAACTTTGGAATTTCTGGATGAGCTAAAAGAGCCCCAATGTCAGTCCCACTGTTAACGGGGCTTGGGATTATGGGATTAGCTGCAGTCGGGTCAGTTGCTTTAATACAAGGAAACTTAAACTATCAGACTCTTAGTCAGCAAATTGCTTTAGATTTACAGGGATAAAAATACCATGTTTCCCATTTAGAAAGATCCTTAGACTCCCTTGTAGAAGTGTGTTGCCAAACTGCCGAGGGCTTGACTTGCTCCTTTTGAAACAAGGAGTGTTGTGCATGGCATTAGGAGAAACTTGTTTTATGCAAACCATTCAGGAATCATTAAAGATAGTTTAGCCCTGGTTAGGAAAAGATTAGAGGAAACAGTCAAGAAAAGAAATGAAGAAACCAATTGGTTTGAAAAGCTACTTAATTGGGCAACCTGGCGAACCAGCCTAGTAACGCCCCTAGCCGGACCCCTAATCCTCCTCCTGCTAAACCTCACGTTTGGACCAATAATAACCAATAAGCTAGTGGCAGTCCTCACACAGAAAGTACAAACCATAAAACTCTTAGTGCTGAGCCCACCATACACTGGGCTGGCTACCGCAGATTCAATGATTTGAACTCGGCTAAGAAGAGGAGGGAATGTAGCAGCTCTGGGCAAAGCTTAAACAGCCTTGACAAGAGAAGTCATTTTGAGCTGATAGAAGCCATTATGAACAGTAAATAAACTAGCTATGAACTGTCAACGAACTAGCTGATATTGGGGAGGTAGGCTGTGCAGACATAGCCCAAGGGAACGTACAGAAGGAAAGACCAGAGCATGTAATGTTCAACTAAGAATGGCTAACTGCAACACCCTGCTTCTCTACTCTACCTGCTTGCACACCTGCACTTTGCAAAAGTATAAAAACCTTTGGAAAATTAGACTGGTGGCCACTCAGTCTCCTCTCAAGAGAGCTGACAGTCTCTGCGCAGAAAATAAAACTTGTTCTGTTGAACTTGCCCGCGGTCTGGGTGGCTTTCTTTCTGGGAAGAGACAGTAGCTACAACAGACACAGGTGGCGCCATTCTGCCTGGGAGTGGAGTCATGTGGCTGGGAAAATGGAAGCCGCAGATTGTGGCCTAGCCGAAAGCCAGCTGGAGCCAACCACCCAGCCAGAGACCTGCCCAAACCAACAGGGTAGATGTGGGCGCTCCCAGCCATCCTGCTTGGCGGAGCCGCAGCACACCACTGTGTCCCAGTCTTGGTGCAACAGACTCCATTTTGAGGCCTGCACCTCCATCTTAGCTCTCAAGACTGACCCCTAACCGACCTCCCCTCCCCTGCTCTACCCCAAATTCCTGGAATCAGCTCATCCCAAAGCCAGAATGTTTTCTGAATATATGGTCACTCCAACCCTCCCTCACATATAGATAAGATTAACGACCCCTCTGAAGCACCTATGTGCGCAGATCCTCCCCAGCCATGATCGAAATACTCTACGGACAACCTTTTCTTTTCTCGCCTCTTCCTGCAACTGATTGCCCTCTGCTAGCTTCGTACCTTCCATACTTGTCCTTGCTCCGCAACCTTCTTAGACAACACGAAAACTCCCCCATCCCTGAACCATCTCCGACCTCTGCTGATCACCAAAAACCAGTGCATCCTGGAAATGCTGTGTTAATTAAATCCCTAGCACCCAGACCCTTAGCACCCCGGTGGGAAGGCCCTTACACCGTAGTGCTCACCACTCCCTTGGCAGTCAAGGGTCTTGGAATAGATTCCTGGGTACATTTGTCCCGAGTCAAGGCAGCAGTGAACTCTGATCATGGCTCCCAGTGGTCTGGCTCAGTCTACTGGTCCTATGTCTCTCCGCCTCACTCGCCTCACCAAGCCAGCCAGCTAAACCTAATATAATTTCCCCTTTTGCTGGCGATTTTACTTGACTGAAAACTATACCAATTACGCCCGCACTAAGCGTTATGATTATTTGCTGGCCACCGCTGACTGCCCACCCACAGGGTGCAGAACACCCATATACTTAAATTTCACTGACTTTAAGCAGCATCAAGGAAAAGCTGATCCCATCATTTGCTACCTGTATGACCAGAACGCAACTACCCAATGTGCAAAAAGGTGAATACAGAAAAATGTAGGGTGTCCTTGGTCTTCCTGCCAGATACTTTACCTTTCCCTTTGTCCCCAGGGATGATTCTACTACCATAAATCTAAATACACTCTCACAATCCCAGACCCCTGGGATAGCCGCTGGACACCTCTGGTTCCAGGAGCGTGGTACGCCACTCACCGAGAGAAATTTCCAGACGCCAAACTCTATGTATGGAGGTCGCTACTCCAGGTCCAATCCACCATCCACTGTAATATTCAGATCCAAGACCTTCAACTCACTAAGCAAATTTCTAAACCTTCTGAGTCTCCCTTCTCCCAGCTTACCCTGCTACAGCAGGGACTGGCCATCGCCACTTTGCTGGACTAGCCAACCTCTCCACCTGCTGCATGTGTGCAGCCCTAGAACGCCCTCCTCTGGTAGCAGTACCAGGTCCTGCCCTGTCATTTTCATCCAACGTAAAGACCACAAAACCCATAACCATCCCCAATATTCCTCTGTACATCCAACCAGAAAACACTCAAGTGCCCTTTTGCTACTCCAATCCATCGACACAGACATGTAATGTCACCCAAATCCCCTCCAAACCACTAACAGCGCCAGAAAAAAATTTTTCTTTTGGTGCAACTATACACTAAGCATTTAAACATCAGTTCTACCTTACCCTTTTGTGCCTGCCCGTCACTCTGGTTCCGCAGCTCACTACATACACTCCGGCTGAGGTCCAGGACAAATACATCCAGGTATACAGTCGCCAAACTAAAAGAGCAGTTTTTCTTCCGATAGCACTGAGAATCTCCTTAGCCTCAGCAGCAGGTGCAGTAGGACTCAGCGGCGGGACCCTTAGACCCTCTATCACCACAGCAGACAAGTTATCCACACGCTTCCAGCTGGCAGTCGATGCCTCTGCCAAATCTCTAGCCTCCCTGCAGAAACAAACAACCTCTGTTGCCCAAGTTGCCTTGCAGAGCCGCTGCACTTTAGACCTCATCACTGCTGAAAAAGGAGGAACCTGCTAATTCCTCCAGGAGGAATGCCGTTATTACATCAATAAGCTGGGAATTGTGGAAACTAGAGTCCAGACCCTCAACAAGCTAAACCGTGAGCTGCAAAACAACAGATTCAGAACAGACGGATCCTCTTCCTGGTGGAACTCTTCTCTGTACTCCTTCCTAGCCCCCATACTAGAACCCATAATTTTAGTAGTAATTTTGCTCTTAATTGCTCCTTGTCTCATTCAGCTCCTGCAAAGTTGACTCCGCGAAATCACCCGTATAGCAGTCCACCAGCAACAACAACCTCTCCACCCTGTGCCAGGCCGCAACTCCCAGTACTCTGCCTGGAAAAGCCCCTCCCCTTGCTCTTCGCCCACTACCCACAGGAAGCAGTTACAGAAATGGACTAATGTTGTCCCTTTTCCCTATAGGGTCAGTCTAAAACGTCCTATCTCGGCACAACAGACTCCATTTTAGCTCTCAAGACTGACCCCTAACTGACCTCCCCTCCTCTGCTCAACCCCAAATTCCTGGAACCAGCTCCTCCCAAAGCCAGAAGGTTTTCTGAAGATATGGTCACTCCACGCGTCCCTGACATATATAGGTAAGATTAACGACCTTCTCCCTTCGGAAGCACCTGTGTGCGCAGATCCACCCCCCCGCCCAAGCTATGATTCTCCCCAGCTGTGCCTGCCAGCAGTGGGCATAAAAACGCCGCCAGGATTTTTTCCCTGGCGTGGCTTCAATAGATCAATACCCTGAGTTGCTGAACCCGCCACAAGTTCACAATAAAGCCTGCTTCTAAAACTTAATTAATTGGGTCTTTGATTCTGTTTTCGAGTCCAAATAAACTTTTACACTGAGCCTCGAGAAGGCTTTGGGAGTCAAAATCCTCCCAGCCTCCAGGCAGCAGCGTCCCAGCCCCCTCCCAAATGCAGCCCGGGAAGGCAGGCACAGAGAGGCACATCAGGTCCCGCACACCAGCAAGAAACGGCGCAAAGACCAACACCAGCAAGAAACGGCGCAAAGACCGACACCAGCAGGAAACGGCGCAAAGACCGACACCAGCAGGAAATGGCGCAAAGACCGACACCAGCAGGAAACGGTGCAAAGACTGACACCAGCAAGAAATGGCGCAAAGACCGACACAAAAGGCTGGGGCTGCGGCAATACGCTACAAGCATCCCCAGGGGCCTCCACCGTATTGGGTGGGGCGCCACTTGGATTGGCTCACCTAGGCCAGGTGAACTCAACCCAACAATTCTCCCAAGGGTGGTGAGGTGAAAGGAGCCCAGAGGGGCCCACAACCCGTGAGACCAGCATGGGAAGGCCCACTCCTGGGCCCGGCTTACCTCATAGCTTCCAGTCACACAGCACCGCTTCTGTTCGAACATCACCGCTTCTGTTGGACCTCACCTGGGGCAGGTGTGCCTCGGTCCTAGGCTGCACGCCAGAAACAGCTCACGCCGAGGCCTGGTTTGGGATCCTCTTGAGTTTTATGAGCGGTTAGGGAGGCGTGGTCGATGACGTAGTTCGACCTCATTGGCTGTATTGTTGAATTGAATTCACCTGGCCTAGGTGAGCCAATGTAGGTACAGCGCCCACCCAGGCGTAGCTCCCCCTGCTGGCTGGAAACCTGAACTTCTGAGCATGCAGTGAGCCTCTACTTCATGAGCCGGTAGCTCAGACCTCTGAGCTTGTGTAATGGGCCTGCCAGTCCCTATGCTAGCTCCCTAACAGGTTTTCCAGCCAAAGGTCTGCCTTCTGGGGCTGTTCTACAGAAAGCACTTGGTTCCTGACCCCTACGCATTCAGGGTGGTGGATGCCCTTGCTTCCATGCTTGCTTCTATGTAATTCTGGAATGGTCCTTGTTTCACACGGTCGGCGAGGTCAGGAATTCTGGGCTGGTTGGCTACCAGGCACAAAATAAATAGCCAACGGATTGAAATCTCAACCCCTATATTGGTTTATTATGGACCACACAGACTTGTCTTCTGGAACTTCCCTCCTCAATTTCTGAACCCTTGAACTCCTTGCCACCTCTACGTGGAAAACAAGGATTCCAAACTCCGATCACCACATCTGCCTGCCCCCCCAGTTCCTCTGTGGTCCCCCTTGTCTTCCAGAGGTGCATTGTCAACCAGCAAAGTCGGGCCTCTCCATTTCTCAGAAGCTGCAGATTGTTACGTGACATCACCCTGTGTTTAAATGTTAGTGATTATGCTATCTAAAAAACAAATCTGAGCCAACTGGGGACAAACAAAACTCATTTCAAACACCAGCTCTGTCTCCCATAAGGTCCCGTGTACAACTGCTACAACACAACAGTGGGTCCTGCTGGGTCTCCACTAGCATCTGGGAGGAAGGCTATTTATTACCGGGAATCCTACCTTGGTCCCTTGGTGTTAATTGCAGACTCACTGGGTGACGGATTGTATCTGACACGCACCATGTTTCCCGCAGCAAACACAACACTTTGTCAAACTCCGTTTGGTATTGCTCCATCCCTCCATCATTCTCCCTAATGACAAAAATAATTAACACATTCATATAAAAGCACAGGATGAGGAGAGCTTTAATTTATTCATCTAGTTCAGGGTCCTCCCTGTTATCAATATATAACAAGTTAATGTCATATATTAATTAAAAAGCAACAGTGAAGCAATTTAGGAAACTGAGGGATTGTCATGGGTCCTGGTTGTGACAGCATGTTTTGGGCATCATGGAAGATTACAGATTTGCCTTCTGTGGTATCTCATATCCATCATCCAAAAACTACCTGCTCTTAAGGGTAGAGAGAGCGAGCTTGTCTTTGAAAAAGGTGCCTAGGTCTCTTTTCCGGTTGCCGCAGCGCTAGGAACCATGAGTACCAAAGTCTCTCGCGACACCCTCTACGAGGCGGTGCGGGAAGTCCTGCACAGGAACCAGCGCAAGCGCCGGAAGTTTTTGGAGACGGTGGAGCTGCAGATCAGCCTGAAGAACTACGACCCTCAGAAGGACAAACGCTTCTCTGGCACCGTCAGGCTTAAGTCCACCCCGTGCCCCAAGTTCTCAGTGTGTGTCCTTGGGGACCAGCAGCACTGCGACAAGCGAAGGCCGTGGAGATCCCTCACATGGACATCGAGGCGCTCAAGAAGCTCAACAAGAATAAGAAGTTGGTCAAAAAGCTGGCCAAGAAGTATGATGCCTTTTTGGCCTCAGAGACCCTGATCAAGCAGATTCCTCGAATTCTGGGCCCGGGCCTGAACAAGGCCGGGAAATTCCCTTCCCTGCTGACCCACAATGAGAACATGGTGGCCAAGGTCGACGAGGTGAAGTCCACCGTCAAGTTCCAGATGAAGAAGGTGCTGTGTCTGGCAGTGGCAGTTGGCCATGTGAAGATGACAGATGATGAACTCGTGTACAACATCCACTTGGCTGTCAACTTTTTGGTTTCGCTGCTGAAGAAGAATTGGCAGAATATCCGTGCTTTGTACATTAAGAGCACCGTGGGGAAACCCCAGCGCCTGTACTAAGCTACGGTTCAATAAACTTTATTGTTCCTGTTTAAAAAAAAAAAAAAAGAAAGAAAAAAGTGCCTGGGTTTGGTAGCTGCTCACAGGATGGCAGGTGTAACGTATTATGAGAATTTAACAAGGCTCTGAGAAGACGGTTATTGGAAGTTCTGGCTGGAGGGCAAGGCCATGACTCCTGAAAGATTCTGGATCCAAAAGTCAAGTCAGAACTGGATGCCACAGACTTTCTCAATCCAGCCCTCTTTGCCCCTCCCCTAAGGCCAATACATTTCTTTTTTTTTTCTTTCATTATTTATTTATTTATTTTAATCGTTTTATTGGGGCTCATAAGGCTCTTATCACAATCTGTACATACATCAATTGAGCAAAGCACCCTTATACATTCGTTGCACTCATCACTCTCATAATTCACCTTCCACTTGGGTTCCTGGAATCAGCTCGGTTTCCTTTCCCCCCCCCATCCCCCTCCCTCCCCGATCCCACCCCTGGTCCCTTGATAATTTATAAATAATTATTATATCTTTCTTACACTCCCCGGCGTCTCCCCTCACCCGCCTCCCCCTTGCCAATCTCCCAGAGAGGAGGTTACACATAGATCTCTGAGATTGGTTCTCCCTTTCTACATGCCCTTCCCTCCTGGTGTCGCCACTCCCACAGCTGGTGTTGAGGGGTTCGTCTGTCCTAGATTCCCTGTGCCTCCAGATCCCCACTGCACCGCTGTACATCCTCTGGTATAACCAGGTCCGCAAGGCAAGGTAGGATTGGGGTCATGATGATTGGGAGGGGAGGAAGCGTTCAGGAACTAGAGGAAGGTTTTGAGTTTCATTGTTGCTACACTGAACCCTGAGTGGCCCATCTCCTCCTCACTACCCCTCTGGAAGGGGTGTCCAGCTGTCTACAGGTGGGCGTTGGGTCCCCATCATGCACTCCCCCTCTTTCACGGTGATGTGATTCTCACCACCACCCCACCTTTGATGTTGGAGACCTGGTCTCCTCTGTCCTTCATGATCACCTATGTTGGTGTGCTGCTTCCGTGTGGGCTCGGTTGCTTCTGGGCTAGATGGCCGCTTGTTTGCATTCAAGCCTTTAAGTCCCCAGACACTATATCTCTCAGTAGCCGGGCACCATCCGCCTTCTTCACCACACTTGCTAATGCACACTTTCGTCTTCAGCCATTATGTGAGAGAGGTGATCACACAATGATTGTTTTTGTTCCTTTGTATCTGCTACATGGTCCATTCAACACCTTGTATTCGCTTAGGCCGTGTGCTTCTTCTCTGTGGGCTTTGTTGCTTCTGAGCTAGATGGCCGCTTATTTGCCTTCAAGCCTTTAAGACCCCAGACGCTATATCTTTTTTTGATAAGCCGAGCACCATCAGCTTTCTTCACCACATTTGCTTACACACACGGCTGTCTTCAGTGATCATGTCGGGAAGATGGGTATCCTGCAATGGCTGCTTAGCAGGGCGAGGTGCTATTGTATTGGGGGATTATGCATGAGGAGGCCCAATGTCCATCTGCTACCCTACTACTGAACCTATAAATATATGCATATAAATCTATTGCCCCCATAATCATAAATATGTTTACATATGTACATGTCTGTATTTAGGCTTCTCTGTATGCACTTTGCCTCCTACTCCTTTCCTCTATTTCCTTTCGCTTTCCTCCTGACCCATTACCATGTTTAGCCTTCATTCTGGATTCAGTAGTTCCTCTCAGTTACCTTGCTCTTGGTCACTCCCTTCCAGTCCTCCCCTCCCCTCCCTCCTCTGGTTTTGAACCATTCGCTGTTCCCTTGTCCCTGTGTTGGGCGACACCTCCTCCCTTCCCCTACCTCCCACGCTCTCATGTCCCTCCAGGACCGTTGGTCCTGTTGTTTTCTTCTCTCATTATTTGTCCAGCCTATCTTGTCTAGGTGGACCTGCTGACATAGTAATACGTGCATACAAATGGATATGACTTTGACTGCGCCCAAGTGGCCCATAAGAACATGGCTTTGACAGAAGCAACATCGACACGCTGATAAGCAGAAAAGCCACTAACATACAAAATTTACTGGGTAAAAAAACAAAACAAACTTAAAAAGACTAAACAAAAAGATAGCAAATATTAAAAGAAAAAATTGCTAGTAGTTCAAGGTCCTTTCATTGGCCTTTAGGAGTGTTTTCTAGGTGTAGCTTGTGAGGCGCCACGTCCTGGCCCAGAAGACCATCCTTTCTACTCCCTCGGGCTCCCTTTGCTCTGCTTCCTCCGCTGCTCCATTGCATGTCCCCAGTGTTTTCCTCAGTGTGGCGGGGTCAGCTCAGTTGCCCATCCCCCATTGTGTCTCAGGTGCTGTCCCGTGTAGGGCCATGTGTTGGTGCAGGATGTCATATCTCGTAGTGTGGTCAGCTGAATGGTCCTCTCTGTATGATGGGCTCTTCTAGCTGGTCTATCGACTTTGGGCTTGGTGGACCCAGGTGTACTCCACTATGTCCTTTCTCCTTCTTTTGTTTCAGCTTCCTTCTGGATGTGGTGTGGTGGGTCAGTTCCTTTCCCACTCCAGACAATCTATTTTTGTTTTCTTTGGTATTCCCTTCGAGTGTGGGGGTCGGCCTAATTCTGGTTTGGGCCGGCTTGTCGTCCAGCCTCTTTGTGTAGACCTCTGTACTTTGCGTTGTCTTCCTTGTTTGGTGTGTCGTGTTGGGGTCCGTATGCATGTTCCAAATCTGTGGGGACATAACCGATACTCTCCCCCGGGTGGGTTAGTACCCTGCCCCCCCCATACCATCCATTCGGATTCTCCCCCTCCCGGTTCTCCCTCTCCCTACCCCACTACCCCTTCTTTATGCTGGGCTCTTATGTACCTCCCTAGGTGTGGCCTGTCCTCCCTCCAACTATCTATGCTTCCTCCCGTTTATTGTGGGATGGATGTTTATTCTTCTATTTCTGTCATGCTGATTGTACTTACCTCAGGGGACTCATGTTGTACCTGTCCCTTTGGGTCTGGCTTACTTCGCTTAACATAATTCCTTCCAGCTCTTCCCATGAAATAACGTGTTTCATGTGCTCATCGGTGCTTTTCAGTGCTGCATAATACTCCATTGTGTGTATGTGCCAAAGTTTGCTAATCCACTCGTCTGTCGATGGAAACTTAGGCTGTTTCAAAGTCTTTGCCATTGTGAATTGTGCCGCAATAAACATTGGAGCGCATATGACTGGTCGTGTTTTATTTGCTGCTTCAACCGGGTATATGCCCAGTAGAGGGATGGCTGGGTCATGAGGTAGATCAATTTCCATTTTCTTTAGGTATCGCCAGATTGCTTTCCACAGTGGCTGTACAAATGTACACGACCACCAGCAGTGGAGGAGGGTTCCTACTTCACCACAGCCCCTCCAACACTTGTTGCTCTCTGATTTACTGATCTGGGCTAGCCTCAGGGGTGTTAGGTGGTATCTCATGGTTGTTTTGATTTGCATTTCTCTTATGGCAAGGGACTTTGAGCACTTTCTCATATGTTTATTGGCCATATTGATCTCCTCTCTAGTGAAAGTTCTTCTCATTTCTTTTGCCCACTTCCTTAGGGGGTTAACTGTTTTCCTCTTTTTGCAGGTCACGATGGTGTTGTAGATTTTAGTAATGAGCCCTTTGTCTGATGTGTCATTACTAAAAATCTTCTCCCAGTCTGTGGGTTGCCTTGTCACCCTCTTGGCAAAGTCTTTCGAGGTGCACATGCATTTTATTCTTATTAGATCCCATTTGTCGATTTCCAATTCACCTGTGTGTGTCCCCTTCCCTGTTGCAGTGAGCCTATGTGCTCCCTGGGCCAGTACGCTGAGATTAGTCCCGATTCCCTCCTTAATGGTCCTGATGGTTTGGGGTTTGACTTCTAGATCTGTGATCCACCTTGAGTGTATTCTTGTGCATGGGGTGAGGTAGACGTCTTATTTCAACTTTCTACATGTGGATATCCATTGTTTCCAGCACCACTTATTAAAGAGGGCATCTGCTTCCCACTTGACATTTTTGGGACCCTTGTCGAAGATCAGTTGTCTATATGCTGATGATTTTACTCCTGGGCTTTCTATTCTTTTCCACTGGTCTGAGTGTCTATCATTGTGCCAGTACCATGCTGTTTTGACCACTGTAGCTGTGTAGTAGGCATTGAAATCAGGTAGGGCGAGTCCTCCAATTGTGTCCTTCTTCTTGAGGAGTTCTCTGCTAATTCTGGGTTTCTTCCCTCTCCATATGAAGTTGGTGGTCAGTTTTTCCAATTCTTTGAAGAAGGTTGAGGGTAATTGGATTGGTATAGCAGGCCAATACATTTCTAAGGGTTATGGATTCTACTTCAGAATCGTTCTCAATCTCAATCCCAGGGCCCTCTTCACCATTGCTGGCTAGACCTGTTCACCTCTTGCCATATATGTGTGTGTGTGTGTGTGTGTGTGTGTGTGTGTATATCACACACACACACACACACACATATGGGTTTATTGTAAGTCTGGGTCTGTAGGTTTCTCGGGTGGGAAATGTCTCGGTCCTTGGCTACACACTAGAAAGAAATTCACACCAAAGCCTGGTTGGTGATCCGAGTGGGTTTATATACAGGAGAGAAGAAGGTTCCGGCGTTACAGTTAACTGAACACGGGCACCCTCATGACACTGCACACCCAGCCCTGCTGAGCGGAAGGCAGAGAAGCAGCTGAAGGGAAGGTTCCAGCCTTTTAAGGGCTTTCAGCTGTGAGGCGTCAATTAAGCTCTCCTGGCTTGGCCTTGAGTTGGTGCATGCCCTTTAGCCTGCATTGGCTTCCAACCTCCTGTAGGGGGCCCCCTAAGCATGGAGAGGAACAACCCCTTGTCTTGCTACCTAACAGGTCTACATTCCTGTATGGTTACATTGAGATGGAAGTAGCCCCTTTAGACAGCCTGTGAGGTTCACCAGGAGCCACAGGCCCCAGCGTTCCCTGTTACCACCTTAAACCTTAAACTACTGTTGGAGTTTATATTATCTGTGCGGGTCTGTGGACATGGAATGTTTCCATGCCAGACCCTGAAGTTGCACAAATAGGCATCCAGAACAGAACTCATACAGGTTCTAATAAGATGCTCAGATGCTTCTTGCTAGGATGAGAATTCATCGAAGTTTGTGAGCAGTTCAGATCTTGTAAGGGAGAACAGGTCAGTAGTGTATCCAGAGAAGAGAGCAAAGGTCAGGGGAAAGGGAGGAGGCCCACAGACATCTGTGCTCTGTGTTTGGCCACAAGACAAGAAACCAGGTCTCCCTGAAAAAGAAAGCAGAACAGCAAGTCCCTCGGAACTAGGACATCTTTAAACCTGACCTATACAACACTCGGCTCAGGGAGGCGCCTTGGAAAACCGTAAAAGCCCGAAAAGAGGGACAAGGAGGAAGCCCAAGTCTTTGGTTTTCCCTGCTGTGCTTTCAGTGTTGAAATGTCTGTGCACGGAGCCTTTGAAATTTCAGAATCAGAGAGTGGATTCATAAGCCAAGCTCCTGCTTTATTCTTCAATGCATTTTAGCCCAACTCCTCCTTGGTGACACATGTAACAGAAATTCTGGACTTAGGAGCCACTTGGTCCTTGGACACTAGGAGATTACAGTGGAATCTGAAACAGGGCTCTAACCACCTACTGGCCTAGGAAGCCCAAGTATTCAGTCTCCCAAACACCAACCTCCCGTTGCTCTTCATCTGCCTCCACCTTGTTCAGCTTTAGTTGTCCGTGGAAGCGTTTGGCACCCATCTGATGCTTCAGAACCCAGAAAGGAGGAAAGGTAAAACTGGGATTCAAATGAAACAAGATGTGCCCGGGGCTCCTCGTGGCATTTGTCACCTTCAGTTCCCTCTTCGGACGCAGATGTGGCAAGGTTCACAAACAAGCTTTACCAGAAAGAACAGCCTGCTTCCAAGTGAGAAAAAGCCCTTTACACATGAGTTCCTGAGGTCAGCCCAGCCCTGTGCGCCCCCCACCCCTCCCAGAGTCCCCTGCTCTCCGGCGAAGCATTAAAGCAAGTGGAAGCAGAGATTTGCTCAGAATAAAAAATCATTTTTCACAATAGCATTCCACATTCTGGATGGCAATCACGGCTGCACAAACCATATCCATCCCCAGTCATAATGTTGCCGCCTCAGTGACCACACACACACATTGTGTGGTGAGACTCAGAGTCTATTCCATTTGTGATCAATTGTTTCCTCCCTCTCCACACTTTGCACTTAGGAGACATGCTCTCTGGAGGCGGTTGAGGCTTGTCTTGTGGCCAATAATCATCTCCTACGCCTTCCTTTCCAGTCACTAATTTGATGTCTTCACTCAAAGAAATGCCCATAAGTTGAGGTTTCAGAGGAGAGCTCCTTGAGCTCCTCAGACAACAAGGGGGCCGAGTGTCACCGTCATTATCCTGAGCTGGGAGGGAACACTAGTGTTCCGGAGGCTGGGAATCCGTCACTGCCTGCCCATCGCACAGACAGAGCAGGTGCTGGTTATAATTGCTTCTAGACGTCCTGCCATGCTCAGTTGAACGTCAAAGCCATAAACGCTGCCCGACTACAATAATACTGGAGTACGCAGACATTTCTGCATCATTGCCGAGTGAAAATACACTGAGTGGAGTTGGATGAGATGGCAGCAAGCGCTTAAGGAGGGGGTGCTGTGGGAATACCAACAAGATGACTGCCAGTCTCCGTTTCCTCCTCTCGTCTGCTTTGTGTTTTCTTTCAGGACCAGAAGAAATGATGCATATGTAAGGATAAAAATTTTTTCCATTTCCAGAGGAGTTTTCCACCCCCCAATCTACCCGCAGCCTCCTTTGAGCAAGCCAGTAAAAGCTTTTTTTTTTTTTTTTTAACCTGCCTTCTCACTATGACAATTTCTGGAGCTGCTATGTGGCTGTGTTTAAAAGTCCCCCTCGGGATCCAGAGTGCAATCCATATCACAAAGGCATCCTCCCAGTCCCAAATAGCAATGCGACCTCAATTCAGAAGGTTGTTCTTGTTTCCATAGACCCAGAATGGAGTTTAAGCTGTTGATCTTGACTGTGGTTGTTGCGTCAGCCTCTCATGGGCACCTCATGGGCAGTGGAGCAAACTGTGCCTATCTGTGCTACCACCAGGACTGGGAGAGGAAGCCAACAGTGGTGGGCCATAGGTCAATGTGTGGATGGGGATGATAAGGTCTTTCTTCATTATTCTGTTTCAGTCTGGAAACACCACTGAAGCCTGCTCAGTGTCATAGCAACACACAAACCTTCACTGACAGTCTGGGGCACATTGGCTGCAAATCAAACCCGGGTCTTCCCGGTGAAAGACGATGAGAGGTCTGCCACTGAAGCACCGTGGCCCTCACCTCAAACCAGGGCAGTCATTTCCGGAGTTCAAACCAGACCACAATGCAGGATGACTGAGATTGCCACCAGAATCTGATACTGATGCAGCAAAAAACCTAACTACCATTTTATTGACTCCCAATAGGACAAAGATCTGCCCCTTTGGGGTTTTGAGACTTTAAATCCTTACAGCAGGGGTCGCAACCTGTGGGTCGCGACCCCTTTGGGGATCAAATAACCCTTTAACAGGGGTCATCCAATTCATAACGATAGCAAAATTACAGTTATAAAGTAGCAATGAAAATAATTTTATGGTTGCAGGTGACCACAACATGAACTGTATTAAAGGGTGGCGGCATTCAGAAGGTTGAGAACCATTGCCTTACAGAAATAGACAACCTCATATTTCACCCACGGACGGGCTAGTCAGTTCAAACCCCTGACCTTGTGATTAGCAGGTTAATGCATAGTCCACTACACCACCAGGGCTCCTAATGATATAATAAGAGATACTATTGTTAGATCTCTCGTGGGAGAAATATACCTCAGTCCTTGGCTTCGCGAGAGAAAGAATTCACTCCGCAGCCTGGATTGTGATCCAAGTGAGTTTTTTGAGAGAAGAAGTTTCAGGTTTACACAGGCACCTCAGGGCCCCTCACCCCTGCACAGCTTGCCTAGAAGCTGCTGGAGAGAAAGTCACTACGTGGGCTCCAGGATCCTGCCTTTTCTTTCTTTTCTTTTTTTTTTAAATTGTTTTATTAGGGGCTCATACAATTCTTATCACAATCCATACATACATCAACTGTGTAAAGCACATTGTACACTCACTGCCCTCATTATTCTCAAAACATTTGCCTCCACTTAAGCCCCTGGCATCAATCGAGTCCTCATTTTTACCCCTTCCTCCCCACTCCCCCATCCCTCAAGAAACCTTGATAATTTGTGAGTGGTGATAGTGGGAGGGTAGAGGGAGGGTGGATTGGAAAGAGGAAACCGATTACAAGTATCTACATGTGACCTCCTCTCTGGGGGTCGGACAACAGAAAAGTGGGGGAAGGGAGACATCGGAGAGGTCAAGATCCTGCCTTTTCAATTCCTCCATAGGGAGGCATGGTTGATGGTGCTGGTCAACCCCATTGGCTGGATTGAATTCACCTGGCCCAGATGGGCCAATCCAGGTGTAACAACCACCTAGGTGTACCACCCCTTCCTGGCCGGAAGTTTGAACCTGAGCATATGTAATGGATGACCCAGTCCCTATGCTAAGCTACCTAACAGTATTTGCAAGATGCCGAGCAATGTTCTAAGCTTTTTGTATATAATAATTCAATTATTTCACTTAACAAGCCTATGTGTGGACTCTATTCTTGCCTCATTTTACAGATGAAAAATCAGTGGCACAGGATGATAAAGTCATGAGCCTATGACCACACAGTGAGGAAGTGGAAAGGAGAGATTTGAACCCAGGCTGCAGAGTCCATGCCTTGGGTGCCTACAGCGCCACATAGGACACAGGAAAGCATGGAGCAGACTCAGCGTAAGACCTAGCATGTATGTGCTAGGACTGCATGAGAGTAGCTGCTACTCAGATCCAGAAGAGAATACAAGGCTATTGCAAAAATTATTTTTTCCAAGAGAGGGTGGAATTCTGCATCTTGTGCGAAATCCCCCAACCTGCACATGGCACAGCTACTTCAGAAGGTTCCCAACAATGTGTGCTGTGTGGCAAACCAAACTGAGCTCAGGGGGAGCTGGTCTGTGGGTTATGTTACCCAGAAGGTGAGCAGTTTGAACTCACCAGCCACCACTCCAAGGGAGAGAGAGAAGGCTTTCTGCTGCCATGGACTTACAGTCTTTGAAGTGGCAGGGAGCATTTCCATGCAGCCTATGATTAGGATCTAGGAGGGTGAGGGTGGATGGAGTTGGTTGAGACCTGGCTTCAGGGCATTTCCCAGAAGGGCTTCCTGGAGTGACTCTGCCTTCAGGAATGTCTGGTGACCCTGAGGGCAGCAAAATCCTAAGCACACTCAGGCAGTGGTTCTCAACCTTCCTAATACAGGTCCTTTTGTTGTGGTGACCCCCCGACCATTAAATGATTTTCTTGCTACTTCATCACTGTAATTTTGCTACAGTTATGAATTGGACGAGCCCTGTGAAAGGGTCATATGACTCCCAAAGGGGTCGCAACCCACAGGGTGAGAACCACTGCACTAAGGGTTCCCCTTCCGGGCAGCTCTACCAGTGTCTGATGTGCATAGTTCTGTGAGGTGAGAGAAATGAACTTAGTGTCTGCTTCTGGTGACAGTTGATGTGGGTGGGCTTTCTCCCTATGTCAAATCCCTCTCAAGCCATTTGTCACCACAACAGAGGGAGCCACACACATAAAGCAAGAAGAGGAGGCAGCATAGCAGGACGGTAAGCAGAATAAAGATTGAATAAGCACAATTCACTTCAATCATGAATCGGGTGCCCTTGAGATGTGAGGAAGACCCCAGTCTAGTGACATTAGATAAGGTTTAGGGATTGAGTGAAGGGACCCTCTTGGCTCCCCTCAGCCCCTATCTTGCTTTCCCATTGACCCTGCCCCTTACATCGTGATTGGTCCTTATTCCAGCATGATGGTTGGTTTCATAATCACGACATGTGGGAATGTGTTAGTCGATAGGTTATACAGGCACAGTCTCTGGAATGGGTAAGTGAGGAGGTGTGACTGGTGACATGACTGGTGGAATGGATCATGTGAAGTGATTTGAGATCGTTGTTCAGACCTGATAGGTCATCCAGGCCTCTAGTTGATCTTGGCAGTACTCTAGTTTAAGGAAACAGAATGTTAGGCATTCAAGTCATATTTGAGCTTAAATTTTGAGCAATAGGCTGTGGCTCACAGTGAGAGTCTATGTGGAGACCCTAAATCCATTTTGAGGGGCCACACATTCAGCCACCATTGAGTTCTTTCCTACTGCTGACTGGCAGTAGAAAGCTTGTCCATCAGGCAGTGTGCTTGTGTCCACTCCCCGGGCCAGACTCAGAGATATACGGTCGTGTGCACATCCCAATGAAGGTCCCGCTCATGCTCTCACAGGCCCTCCCGCAACTCCATGAATTGATCCGTCTTCAGGGACAGTTTTGTGACAAAGGTGTTTGTTTTCCATGTCTCATTTAAGCTTTCAGGAGCTCAGGTGGTGATGCTGGATAGTGTTGGACTATTAACAGCAAGGTCGCTGGTTCAAAGCCACTAGTCATTCCACAGGAGAAAGATGAGGTTATTGCTTCCTGTAAAGGTAGCAACTTCAGGATCCCTACACAGAGTCACTATGAGTCAGAGTCAGCAGGACAGAATGGGTGTCATTTTATTTAAGTAACTGTGGCTGTGGGTCCTTCCGACACCATTGGGGCCTCATGCGGATGCTCTCCTTCATCCAGAACAGCGGTTTGTGCCTTTTTCTTGTGTAAAACATAGCAAAGGAGTTCCTAATAAAATATAGTTGAATTGGGAGTCTTTTTTCCCTCAAACAAAGTAAATCCATAAATAGAAATGAGACTATGGTGCTAATAACCAGTTGGAGAGTTGAGAGAGCTGAACTCTCAATCCTGGTAGAAACCCATTGTGACTTTAAAAACTTGCTCAAGGTCATCCATAGCCTATGAGGTTGAGTTGAGCAGACACAAAACAGATGTGTTGGGGAGTAATTGTGTACATTAAGTAAACAATTTATCTTTCTAAAGATTCTGTCTAAAACTTACTTTAAATAGTAAGTTTTTCCCTGGGCTAGGGAAAGGTCAGGGAGCTTAACCCCCTAGTATCCACCCCCTCTCAGCATTCATCATGTTAGGCCAGAGGAGCCAAATCACACCCACCACCCAGGGAGCACTGCTTCCAAAAGCCCATTGCCTGTGCCGGGGCAGAGGGCAGGTACCCGGACCAGAAATGCTGACGGAGTGGAACCAGCGGGCTCAGCCCCCAGCTTCCTGAGAGAGCAGCTGTGATGGTTCACTTTTGGACAAATGTCAATGCATGACTTGGGCAGCACGAAAAGCAGATGTGCAGAGGTTGTTCGCTGTATTCCAGAAGTTCACACACTCCCCGCAGGCTCTTTGGCTCAATGGCAGGAAGCCGTTCGTGGCTTCCACCTTCAATCCCAAAAGGCCACTGCCGTCCAGTGGATTCCAACCACAGTGACCCTATATGGAGTTTTCAAGACTGTAAATCTTCATGGGAGCCAGCAGTCTCATTGTCCCCCTTGGGACAGGGAGCTAGCAGCCCGTTTCACCTCCAGGACCCCTTCCTCTCTAATTCTGGATCCAGTCCCTCCAAATATCCTGCCCTGCCCTTATCTAGGCTTCTTAAATGCGTTCCATGCTGCTTATGTTAGTCTGGGTGCCTTAGCGAAACAAATCCACAGAAACGCGTATGTATAAGAGAGAGTTTTATGTAAAGGGTGAGTGCACATCAGGAAAACATGCCCGCATTTGCTTATGCACCCGCTTTGTCTTCAGCGATCATGTCGAGATAGGCTGGTGGCTTCTTCCATGTGGGCTTTGTTGTTTCTTAGCTAGATGGCCCCTTGTTTATCTTCCAGTCTTTAAGACCCTGGACACTATATCTTTTGATAGCCGGGCCCAGGGTGCTTAACCACTACACCACAAGGGTTCATTAGCATGTGACTTATCTCCTGCCATTCACATTAGATGCTCAAAATAGCAGGAATCCAGGTTTCTCCTTTGTGGCCACACCAGGTACTGACAGAACCAAGAACAGAGAAATGCTTAGTTATATATCTTGACTATCATTAGCATATTATATGCCTGGCAATATGTAAGCCTTCGCTCCCCTGACCTCTCACAGCCTCGGTAAAATGAAGCTAATAAAAGTAGTGCTCTCACAAGCTTGGTAGGAGATTAAACAACTCACATAAGGGTACACAGCCTATCAACGAGGAGGCGAGATGAGGCAGTGTGTGGCTGCTGAACCCACACCCTTCACAACCCCTGCATTAAAATGACTGAGGGCTATGAGGAACCAGACAGAAGCAGGTTCACACCCCAGATTGAGTCAATTTAACTGCCTATTGTGCCTGACCCTTCTATCTCTGATCTTAGAAATGGGGTTAACAACAACAACAAAACACTGTAGAAGAAATGTCCAGCAGATGACAGGCACGCGATTAAACAACAAAAAATAAATCACTTAAGTTGAAATTCGAACTCCTGGAAACCCCTCACATACGTGCAGAAAAGGATTGAGCCCATACGGTGTTTCCAGTGCCCCCGTCCTTCCCCACTAAAATGAGCATTTGATAAGGTAATGCCTGAATTGTTCCAAGCCCAAGACTGTGGAGAAATAAAGGAAAACCCAGCATTATGAATCTTTGAGCACAGCCCTGCTGGGAAACCGCCCTGCAGTCACTTGTTGATGACTGGAGGAGGGACAAGAGTAGGGAGAAGAACGAGGACTGAATGTGACACATAAGCAGGGATGGCCTACATTCCATAAAGGAAAAAACTCAAGGTCTGCTTTTCTGGTGCCTGAAAGTTAGAACCCATCTGGTGCAGTTGAAAAGGTGTGTGTGTGTAGTGGGGGGGTGGGGGGGTGTTAGGGAGGAGGGGCGATGAGTCCAAAGGATGAACTCCATCTGCAATTGTGTCCTCAACTGCTTTCCCCTGCTAGCCACACGATATTTGTGGCTGGCCTGCCCTGCTTTTGTTATCAAGCCCAGAGAGGGCAAGAGACTAGCTCGAAGTCACACTGCAAGTTGGCAGCAGAATCAGGCCGAGAACTCTGGATGCTTAGAAAGCTTCACACAGACCTGAGAAAGTACCAAGGGAAGACCTGTTCGCTAACTGGGCAGCACTCACTGCATGCCAGCGCTGTTCCAGTGCCCCAGCCAGGGCATTGCTCCCTGTGTCCGTGTGTCTTCAGTGATGCACACAGGTGACGGATTGGCTTTTAATAGCATGCTTGGAAGGTTGAGGCCACCCAGCGGCACGTAGAAAGAAGGGCCTGCAAATCTACTTCAGACCAAGCAGCCTTTCAAGACCCTGGGGAGCACAGTTCTTCTTGGACACACAAGGAGGCCAGGAGTTGAAGTTGATTCCATGCTGTAGTTGATTCCATGGTTACCGGTTGTAGCTATACCTAGAGTCACATCCACATTCATGTTTATATCTCTTCACTCCATGGGGTGTTCATGGCTCCAACTCTTCTGAAGCAGACCACCAGGATTTTGTTTAAGAGGCCTCTGGATAGGTTTGAACTGCCAACCTTTTAGTTTGTAGCTGAGTGCTAAACAACTTGTGCCATGCAGGGTGCTAAGCTCAGAAACTCAGTCGGTGCTTCATGATCTCAGTTGGAATTATAGAGAGGGTCAGTGATGACCCATTGACTGCTGGGTAATTGTTGATGTAGTCTCCCTGTGCAGACATGTAAAGTACCTGAAAACTTAAAATCCAACTCATTGAGTGCATCATCCTGCCGTGCGCCAGCCCAGCAGCATGCTCTGCTGGGGACATTTGGCCATGCCTGGAGACATTCTGAAGAAGGGAGTCCCACTGCCATCTAGTGGGCTGAGACCAGGGATGCTCGCTTAGCATCCTGTTGCAGGGAGCAACACAGCCCCACAAAAATGATGTTGACCAAAATGTCAGCAGAGCTGCCACTGGGAAAATGGTCTAGTCCAAGCGCTGACCTTCATAGAGGAAGAAAGCCAATCCAGAGCAGCTAAATGACCTGCTGTGGGTTGCACAGCCTGATTCCAAGCCCAGTACTATACCCAAAGCTGTTACCACGTCCAAAATTAAACAGCAATAGCTGCCCAAAGGCCTCTTAGTGTGAGGACCAAGTAAGACAGTAAATGAGAAAGCCCTTTGACAAATGTGGCATGCTGCACAAACATGAGATGTTATTACCCAAGTACTTTTGATATATGTAAATAGATCTTGTACCAGGTCAGTTAATTTTCCAACTGCTCTATCTGAGCTTTCAGATGGCAGCACCTCTGTCCAACCCAGGAAAGGACTCATGTGCAGGCTGAGCAGCCCTGGAAAGCCTCATGCCTGGCTTCTCCCACCCCTCAGCTAATCTCCAAGTGATTAATAAGGGCTCTCACTATGTTGTGCCTCCCAGCTGACAGATACTAGGCTATCAATGCATTCGTATCACCTCCTTGATGCCTGAGGAGGAATATAGTTTCATGTGTGAGAGTGCCCCAACCCGCGGGACTCAGTTATTCGAGGGGTTCCAAGGAGGACCCAGCCTGAAAGAGAAACGGGCGAGAGAGAGGAGCGAGACCAAGCAGATTCTTGTCAAGGTCTGAGTTTATTGCTACACAAGCCTCTCTATAAAGGGTGAGGCAAACAAGGGAGTTCAAAGGGGAGATAAAAAAAAGGAAGGGCGGGGGTGTAGAGCACACAGGGCAGGCGGCCGCAAGTCTGCAGTTAGAATGTCCGGTGCTGGAGCAGACAAGGGTGGGCCATCTGGTGTGTGTCAGGGTAAGATAAGGTTGAGGTGACGTGGCTTTAGCCCTGCTGGGCAGGCAATATGGCCTTGGTTTTGTCAGGCTGATTATGTCCGGTTCCCAACATGAGAGAAGCCAGGAATATCTCCTCTCACAACTGTGCAGCAAACGAGATCAGATCTCCCAATCTGATTTTCAGCCCTCCTGTCTTTCCAAGTGAAGTGGATGGTCCATTTCACATTGTCTCAAGTCTTTGCACATTGCATGCCAACATTGCGACACAGGGTGCGGCTGTGGGTCTTAGTAGACAAAGCCCCCACCCAGAACCCTGCCCCCAGAGCTCCTTGGTCACCCTGCACAACGCAGGTCCAGGCCGGGCTCCACACTGCAAGGCGATCAACCCTGCCCCTCCAGTGTGGCCGTCCTCACACGCTCCCACATCCACCTAGAAGGACTGGAGATGAGAGATTCCGGAAGCTCCCTGCCTCATCTGCCTCCCTCCCCAGAGCGACAGAGCAACTGTAACTGATTAGGCAGGATGCAGCCTCGTTCCCAGTCCCCACCCTCTCTGGGAAAGCAGGGATGTCTGGCATCTCATCCAAGGCCTTTCCCCTGTGATCTCATTACTAAGGAGCTGCTCCTCTACCGCCCAGTTCCATCACCTCATCTACATATGGGGGAGATGAGTATGTCTTCTTTGCTGCTCCTTCCCTGAGTCCACCCCAGGAGCTCCCTGAACAGATCATCGATCACTTCTCATTACACCTGCAGCAGCCATCAGATACTGCTGAACAGAGACAGGCGCCTCCCCTGCTGCTGCCAGGCTCCAGTGCACATGTGCACACACACGTGCACACACATTGTACAGGCACACTCACATGGACACACAAGCATGCACACCCATGTGCACAAACTTTGTTCCGAGGTGGGGATTCTGCCCATTTTAGCCTCTAATATTGCAATCAGAGAGTGATAGAACAATGAAAGATGAAGGTGGATGAAGGAAGATCTATTTATTCCCTTACTTGTTACATAACCATTCAGGGCTCTTTTTTTATCCGTACAAACACACCAGCACACCATCAACAATCATCAAGTAGCTGTCATGTATGCAGTGCTGCCCTATTCAAGGCGGTGCTGAGTATGTGAGGAGGATTCTCTCTAAAGCACAGCTCTGAGGAAGTCTGTCTCCTTCGCACTTTTACACACACAGGGTGAGGAGCCTGCAGGAGGCTCCGTGCGTTGGGTGAAGCCACACGATGAGTGAGGAGACCGAGTGTGTAGCCAGGGGAGTGAGAGCGCAGAGTTCACCACTTCACCACCATGCTGGTGTGCACAATCGATGAAAGGGTGGCAGCCAGCAGCAGGACAGAAAAAAAGTAAAGCATGTAACTTGTGGTTTTAGCTCTGGCTTACTTCCAAAAGGAATTGTTTTTGTTGTTCTAAAAAGCTTTATACCGAGAAAAAAAAAGAAAGAAAGAAAGCTTTATACCTCTATAAAAACAAAAGGCTACTGCTGTCAAGCACCTTCAGACTCAAGCCAGAGGAGAGCTCTCCCCGTGGGCTTCCAAGCTGAAAATCTTCACAGAAACACAGTACCTCCTGTGGAGTAGCTGGTTGGTTCAAGCCAGCAACCTGGCAGTTAACAAGTACGTCTCTTGTACCTGTAATACCTGTATAAAGTGTATTAAATATGAACTACTCCTGGTGTGTAATTTTAAATTGAATTATTGTGCCTGGAACTTTTTTTTTAATAGCTAAGAATGGTGAAATGAGACTCCTTTAGATGTTATGATAAGAATACACACTACACAGGGCTTGGACCCAACCCAGCTTAATTCAAAGGAAGGCAGATTTATTTTCTTCTGCTTCCCAGAAGGTTCCCCAGCAGAACGTGTGTTAAACAAAATTGTTTAGCTATGGAAAAGAGCAATCTCCTCTTGGGAAGATCCTGGTAGAAAGGGGCTTTGGTTACATATCCAGCTCAACCCAGCCCCAGAGGCCTCGTCATGTTATATTTTGTTTTGCCCTTGACACTGATTGTCTTGGGAACTGTGGCCCCCGAGCAATGGCCAGGAAGTCAGGTCTTCTTGATGTAAATCCTCTAATATCCCCTACAATGATTTTCAGTGCCAATGGTAAGGCCCGCCCAGTGGCTGCCACATGCCCCTGAGCAAACACGTCAGAGCAGATGAGAGCATGAGACAGCATTTAAGAGAACGGTAGGCTGGCCTTGACTTAGCTGTTTGGCCTCTCCTCAGAAGTCATTTGTGACACTGACTGTCATGGGTTTCATTAAGAACAAGTCTATCTCTACCAAAGAAAACTGCAAGGTAAGAGGACTTTCAGCTCCAGCTACATATGTCTCCAAACTTACTTACATATTGTCCTGTTTTCAGAAGAAAAAAAATTTACTCAGTGCCTCCCGGGCAAATAAAAACTTTGGTACTACAACCTACAATCCCAGATAAAGTGTAGGTATCTGCTTTGGCAGCTCCCCTGGATCGAGCTGCTCCAGTAGCTCTCCACAAAAACCCTGTGAAGAGATGATCAGGCAGGATAGCCTAGTCTGTTCTGCAGAAAGAAGCTACCCCTGGAACTTCAGTGGCTTAAAATCTAGAAGTTTATTCTTGTTCATGCAAATTCTGACACTGGAAGGGCAATTCTACAGGGTGTTTGTCCTGCACACCGTCCGTCAGTGATTCGGGCTGCTTCACAAATATGGTGCCACCAGATCAAAAGGTGGATTCCAGGTCATCACAGAAGAGGAAGAGAGAAGTGGGGGTTGTGGATCAGTCTTTACATGCTTTGACACTTTAGTTGACATAGATCGCTGGATAGGGCTGCTTATATAAAGGTTATCAGTTCAAACCCACCTAGCTGTACCACAAAAGGAAGGAGTCATCTGTTTTCATAAAGGGTACAGCCTAGCCAACCTCATGCAACAATTGTACTCTGTACCACAAGGGGTGAGCATGAGTCAGAACTGACTTGAAGGCAACAGGATTTGGGGTTTTTTTGTTTGTTTGGTTGGTTGGTTGGTTGGTTGGTTGATTGGTTTGGTTTGGTGAGTGGGAGGTGGTTCTACCTACAGCATATTAATCTGAAGTAGTCACTTTAGGTTTTTTTGTTTGTTTTTTGAGAGATGTGGAAAAGCTCATTGGCTTTAATGGGGAGTTAACTCTGCCGCAGACGGCCTCCTCAAAATTTCCCTCCCGCTTCATAAACTAGCAGAGATTTTCAATGAAGGAGCCTGCTGGCACCCGCTGGACATCTTCTTGCAAGGTCAGTCCTTTGGAGCCATTGGGAGGGAGAAAAAAGAGACTTTTATTCCTGTAAAGAATTCCAGACCCAGAAATCCTGAGGGGGAAATTCTGCCCTGTCCTCTCGGGTCGCTATGAGTCCGAATTGAATTTATGGCTATGAGTTGAGTTGTAATTCCATTCACTTACTGCTATTGACAGGTTGCTAGATTAGGGCTTGTCTTCCCAAATGCCAGCATTAAACGAAATTGAGCTGTCCAGGCCACAACAAAGGGGTTGGAAATACATCAGGCACACTCATTAGACACCTATGGCAAAATTCAGAACTGAGCATGCTCTGACCCAAGTCATGTAGACCCAGGTGGAAGGTCCACCTGGTCATACAGAATAGGACTTCACAAAAGTGCACCGAAATCAACCAATACGATCGACCAATGTCCTCCAGTGGTGTTGGGAGGTGATAGAAGTAGGCCTGGGCTCCTTGTCGCCCTCCCTTGTTCACGTGCTCTGCAAGTGGAGGGTGAGGCCCTTGGGGGTTCCTGCCGTGGCTCCTCAGCTGGTTCTGCACTCCTGCTCAGGAATTCCTCCCATAAAACCGACATATTCAGCTGCAAACATTCCCCACCCCTGCCATGCAGCCTGGCGTGCTTTCCGGAGATACTGGGGACCTTTGGGGACTGCGATACCTGAAACTTTCTTCCATAACATTCACTTGGATTTACAAAACTGCTTCTGCCATATGAATTCTTTCAGCGTTGCTAAGCAAGAACTGAGGTCAACCACCCCAGAAACCTAACACTATCAAGTCGATTCTGACTTATATCAATCTAGGTGGTCCTCAAACTATGGCCTGCGGGCCGCATGGCCCTCAGAGGACATTTATTCAGCGCGCCGGGTGTTTTTGCCCCGTTTTTTTTAACTTCAAATTAGGTATGTGCAGTGCGCATAGGCATTTGTGCATAGTTTTATTTTTAAACTATCATCCGGCCCTCCAGCGGGTTTGAGGGACAATGAACTGGCCTCCTGTTTAAAAAGTTTGAGGACCCCTGAAAGGACAACGTAGAACTATGCCTGTGGGTTCCCGAAGTTCTAAATCTTTACAGGAGCTGAGAACCGCATCTTTCTCTGTGAGCCACTAGCGGATTCCAACTGGCCGGCCTCATGGTCACACACATTCCACCAGGCTCCTTGAGCCTTAACTTGATAATTTAATGAAATGATACTTCTCCAAGTCACACTGTATCATGGTCTATAATCTTGCTATTCTAATATCAAATTTAAAATAAGGAATATAGTTAAGCTCCAAATCCATAAGCAATAAGATCATTGAATCTCTTTGGACACTATTACTTAAAAAAAGAAAAAACTCTGTTCAATTATTTTCAGCACAGAAAAGCTTCCAGCGTTTACAGCTTAGTATTTAATTGCTTTTTCTCTTCTTCTTTTGCATTGGTGAATCATTTTGAGCTTATAATAATGTCAAAATAAATAGTTTCCAGAGCCTCCAGGCATTCACTGTGTAATGATCATTTAAAAGATTTCTTGGTTAGAGGGTCCTCAAAAGAATAAAAAGCGTGTCCGCATCCCTGGTCATTTCTATATTCAAAAGAAGAAATTCCTCATCAAATGCTACAAGCCAATTTCTTTCTTCAGCCAAACTGCCCATTTTAGCATCACTGAATTAAGCAAATGGTTCTACATTTCAAAGTCAACAATGATACTCTTTTCCCTTTAACACGAGCATCTTAAACAGCTCAAAAAGTAGTCGTGCTCTTTATTATGGCTTTTCCTGAGAAAGCTGTTTCGTTGTTTATTTTATTTATTCATCTAGACTTTCATTTTAAGATTTGTGTATTTTAAGTTCTGCTAGTCAGGACATTTTAAACGGAGCCAGATTTTTTTTTATACTTTGTCTTTTAAAATATAATGAGACTGAGCAGTACATCCCTTAATAAAATATAAAGTCTTCCTATTTCTGTTTGTTTGTAATTTCCCTAGGGATAACTCTTAAAGTAGTAAAACCAAAACCCCCCATAATGAATTACATTGGGTCTACTGGGGGTTGTGGCCAACCTTTAGATAGAAAAATCCAGAGACTCCCTTCTGCATCTCCTTTCCCAACCAAACCCCGTTGGCTGGAGGCTGGAAGGAAGAAAGAGGCTGGGCTGCTGGGGCAGGGTGGGGAAGGGGTAACCTTGCAGATTATTTCAAATTCTACTCTGAAGGAGGAAAGTTATCCAAATGAGATAGCTAGAGATTCACTTCCTTAGAAAAAGATTGAAATTAATGTGTCCCTTAGAAAAGCCAAAGGAAAAAAGTCGTTATTAATTTAGGCAATTGAAGAACTTTGAAAGCCATGTCTAGTACATAAAAACACCTGTCCCTAGAGCCCATCGGCCTAGGAAACTGAATTTTTATACCATGTAAAATAAAGGAAGGTCATTTCTTAGACTTGCTCAACAGAAGATTTTCATTTTAAACCGGTTACTGTAATGAGAAGCTGGGTTTTCGTAAAAAGGACTGAATGCTTGAGTCAGTGTGAAATGAAATTAGAGATGCATGTTCTGCGCATGGCAGCATTTCTGGAGGAGTCTGTGTTCCCGTGACTGCTCTCAATCTGTGTCGTGCCTTCTGGGAAACTCACAGCGTGGTGCCCACAGCTAGTCTCTCGGACTTTCTTGCCAGCTTTGGAAAGTTGTTGAGTCTGTTGGATCTGCTGCACAGAGACAGCATGCAAGTGGACCCTTCCCACATTCCTCAGAGAGCAGCCCCCCAGTGTAAAGCTGTGGATGAGGTTTGATGACCTTTGCCCCTTCATCATCCCGCATTCTTTGAGGGACCCAAGCGCTCCCCCGAGGCATTACCGGAGAAGCAGCTACCCCATAGTTTCCAGATGGTGGGTATAAGCCTGTGTGCTCATTGGGATCGCCAGAGAGCTGTCCAAAAGACATCTTTGTCCCATCTCCACTGAGTCCGATTTTATTGGCCTGGAATGCAGCCTAGGTGCTTGCATGTTTTTCTCTCTCATAAGTTTTTATTGTGAATTGGGTGAAGGTTTACCAAGATCATCAGTTTTTTATTCAACAATTCATACACATTGTGTTTTATGCCACTTATTGCAATCTCCACAATATAATATGACTTATTCCACTCCCTACTTATGTCTTCTGTTTCCCTTCCTCCTCTCTTCCTACCCTTCTGAACTTGGGCCTTGGATTAATACTGCCCTTTTGAGATCAAATGGTTTGCTGTTTTCAGGTTTGTGTGCCTCACTTGAGTAATTGCTCCCATTATAGACCAATCTATTATTTGGCTGAATATTGAACCACAGGTAGGAGTTCATTTTCAAACTTAGTGAATAAGGACCATCATTTCAGAGGTTCTGTTAGTCCCTATCCAGCCAATAAGCCTGGTCTCTTTTATGACTGTGAATTTTGCTTCACTATCTAGGACCTTTTGATGTGATCCCTTTCAAAGAAGTTGGAATTGATAGTTGGAGATCATCTAGTTATTCTGTGCTCAGAGTCATGAAGTCTAATGTTCATGTGGTCCACTCACCACTCTTTCCTCCAGAGTGAGGGTGACAATACTTGCCACCTAGATGGCCACTTGTGAGCTTCTGAGATCCAGCTGCTACTCACCAGCGTGGATGTCGACCATAGTCTTTACAGTCTAGGTAATGACAATTGTTCTTGGTGTCCTTCACAAGTATAATCCCCAGCCCCCAAGCCCAATAAAGCACTCCCTCCAGTTGTTCGGTTATGCCTAAGGAGTTTTGATAACTTCATCTTCTGTGTGCTCCGGAATATTCAATTCCCTGGATGATCAGAATGGTCAGTCAGGGCTCAGAATCTTGGTGTTAAGGCTTCTGGTGAGATCCTGGCACATCAGACACAGAGGTTGTGAGGCTAGAGGAGGGGCAGAAGGGGATCATACTGAGTCTAACAAGGAAAGAAAAGGAAATGAAGGATATAAGCAATTAAAAGCAAGCGCATAAATAGATACAAATACACAGATGGCCCTTGCAACATTATTCCCAATCTCGCAAACGTGTCAACGGTCTAAATACCCATCAATAGGTGAATAGATAAGTCAAACATGTTGCCTACGGTATATACAATGGACTACTACTCAGCCATAAAGAGAAATGAACTCTTGACACAGGCTACAAGAGGAATGAACCTCATAAGCATTATGCTGAGTGAAATAAATCAGCTTCAAAAAGGACACATTTTGCTTAATTCCACTTACAAGAAATATCTAGGCTAGGAAAATGAATAGAGACAAACATCTCCCAATTGTTTCCAGGGATAGGTAGGAAGGTAAGTATGGTTGTTACATAATGCCATGTCAATTGGACAAATAAGTGAGGTGGAGTCTTTCTTATACCTATATGAGTGTCCTTGGATTTATTTCTCTAGTCAACCCAGCCTAACCCAGTAGGGCCTGGAGGGGAAGTGCCATCCCTGAGACGATACTGAGCTTCCATAAGGGTGATGACATAATTTTGGAATGGGTAAGGATGATAATATGAACAACATGCAGAATGCCACTTAGTTATAATCTTGTAGAGCGTGGAAGTGACGAATGTTTTGATGCATATATATTTAGTACGATTTTTAAAGAGTGTACGCAAAAGAGCAATATGGCAAGTCTGTGTTGCCATTTGCTGTTGCTCAGCTAAAAGCGATTCGGGCCTGTGTAGTCCAAAGGGAACCACAGAGGCTCAGGAGGAAAGCTGGTACCATCTCCAACTAAGACTTGTCTGACCAAATGCAGAGTCTCCCTTCAAGTAACTGACAGGTCAGAGGCAGCTCATCTCTGCTGCAGAAGCAATGATTTGTCTCAATTCCCAGACCACTGTCACAACCATGTCTTGTTGCCCTCGGTGCCCCCCTTCCCCACCACAATAAGTCACTAGAAAGCCATGCTTCATTTAAAAACAAACAAATAAAACCCTTCTGCCTCCATCCTGGCACTGTTTCAGCTTATTTAGCATCATAACATATGTCATCTGTTTCCCTAAACAATCTAACATGGACATGGCACGATGGGACTGATGAGTTAGGCAAATGAGAACCAGCCTGCCCTCTGAACACACACGATGGCATTTGACTTGCTGTCAGTAGATGCTGTCACGTTTCTTCTCCTCTTTCATGGAAAATAAATACAGAAAAGAAAGAGGACATGAAAAGGGCTGCAAGATGTTTAGCTCTGGTCTTTCTAGAAAGTGTAGAAAAAAAGTATGTGACCCCTGCCTGCCTTTAGATGCCCCACTCCTCTGGCTAACAAGGATTGCGCACTGACCATGGACAAGACATCTGGATCTGGGGGGAGGATATAACAATTGCCCCCACCAGCAAAGAGTTTCCAGATTTACGGGACTGCACAGGCCAGGGAGCAGCTCATAAAAAGAACAAGAAGAATCGCAAAGGAGGGTGTGCTCCAGCACCACTTCGTCCAGCTGCAGACACATGAAGGCAAAGTTTCCTTTGCTTTCAGTCAAGTTTATGATTTCCGCGGCATCCCTTACCAACACCTTCACAAAGATCTAGGTTCTTGGGTTGTTTCGTTCCAGGGCGGACATCTCCTTGGTAAAGCCACACTTTATGGACAGCTCATGGTCCAAGAATTCCACCTATATGTTTTGAAAGGGGCCACGTTAAAACCCCTGGCTCAGACTTTCAGGACTGGGCACAATACAGCAAACCCACCATGGGGACAGCAGGATTTGGTAACACTCTCATCTCCATCACAACCTGGACCTGGCAAAGCTATTTTCTTCCACTCACCATCTTTCAATCAATATTTACTCAGCTATTAGTTTCTCCCCAGGCTCAGCATCAGAAAAGTGTTCAAACGTTACCGAATTGTCCATCTAATGGTAGAGGTCTGTGCAAGGGATATGAGAGCAAGAGGCTCAGAGATGATCAGTGGGTAACGAGAGAGGGATTCACCTTTATCATTTGTAGAAAGCCCCTGAGGCTTAGTCACATTGGCAGACTTTCCCTGGAGCAAGCAAATAAAGCTGCTCCCGGCTCAGCTCCATTCCTGATCTGGTCTTGCCATGAGACTATCCAGGCTTTGTCCCAACCCCACATTCTGGAAACCACGAGTGGAAGGAGGTGGATCTTGGGGATACCATGGAAAAGAATGGGCATTGCACAACACTTCATTGTACTCATATGGAGCTTATACAAAGGCCAAGAGATAGAACCAGGTGAGACTGTGAACAGGACAAGGTGATACTGCATGGTTTAAAATCAGAAAAGGTGTGCATCAGGGTTGTATCCTTTCACTGTTCTTATTCCATCTGTATGCTGAGCAATTTATACAAGAAGCTGGTCTATGTGAAAAAGAACATGGCATCAGGATTAGAGGAAGACCCAAGTAATGTCATTAGGAACATTTTCTCACTAAAAATTTTAGATCATGGCATCAAAAAAGTGTCATTTTAACCTAAATGGGTTTTTAGACCAGTGAAATAACAGCGAGAGTGAGTCAGCATTGTGCACAGAATTGAGCAATACTGGTTCTTTGGGAAATTCATAATCCAACACTGACACTGCTGAGATAAAGGATGACAGTGAGGAAGATTCTACACCTGAGCTCTGTGATGGGCCAACGTGGTGCTCTACTCTCTTCAGGAATGGATGAGCCAGCTCCACCAAGATTCCCCTTTACTGGAGCACCTGCTATGTATGTAGACGTTGAACACAAGAACGCTTTGGCGTTCCTACAATGATTTCTGACCGATGAGGTCATCTAAAAATTGATTATGATAGCCCGGAGGTTTACTTTCAGGTTTTAACCCCTCTTCAGTTAATTTCTGTGCATGGGGGAAGGTTTGGGGCTTGCTTCATTTTTCTACATACGGTATCTCAGTTTGTCCAACACCATTTGTTGAGCAAGCAGAATTTGTCCCTTTGGATATTTCTGTGTCCTTTTTCGAAGGCTTGTTTCCTGTTGACTGGTGAATATATGTGTAGCTTTTCTGTTCGAATCCATTGATCTATATACCTCTCAGTGTACCAATACACTGCTCTCCCTTAGGGAAAAACAACAACAAAAGTTGTATGAGCCCCTATATAATGATTTTTTTTAATGGACGATGAACTATTTTCCAGGCCAGCACTATCATATATTTGAGCACATTGCTGCAGCCACTGTGTCAATCCATCATGCCTTATAGCCTGCGGTACTCATGTTCAGGTATAGTGTTCTGCCATTCACAAGGTTCACACTGGCCAGTTCTTTCAGAAGTGGAAGACCAGGTCCTCCTCCCTCGTCTCTCTGTCTGGAAACTGCTGAAGTCTACCTGCAGTGAGTGACCCAGCAGGCATTTGAACTACTGGCTGCAAAATTTCCACCATTACAGCCAAATGCAGGCCACCACAGTACAACAGACAGTAACAGCATCTTAACACCACACAAAGGCTCCTCCCTGGGGAGACCACGTGTTCAGGCAATTGCTGCTGTTACACATGTAAGTGGGGGCTACATGAAGTCGCACCATCTCCTGTGGCCCTTCCAGGAACAGGCCATTCTGCTGTTGTTTCTACTGGACTTAGGCTCAGCTGCCAACCTGCCCTCTGCACGCATTCTTCTCCTTACCCTTCCATGTCACCTTCTCTTTGCCCAAGTCAATACTGCTGGTCAGTCACCTACTGGTGGATGCTTGCTTCTGAAGTTTCTGAACCACATTTCCCCATGGTTATGAGACATTGCTGCTATCACTGAGAAAGAAAGGAAGTGCAGATTGGGGACCCAAAGCCCATCTGTAGGGAACTGGACATCCCCTTACGGAAGGGTCACAGGGAGGAGATGAGCCAGTCAGGGTGCAGTGTAGCAACAATGAAACATACAACTTTCCTCTATTTCCTAAATGCTCCCCCCCTACCCCCCACCATCATGCATGATCCCAATTCTGCCTTACAAATCTGGCTAGACCAGAGGATGTACACTGGTACAGATAGGAACTGGAAACACAGGGAATCCAGGACAGATGATCCCTTCAGCACCAGTGGTGAAAGTGGCGATACCAAGAGGGTAGAGGGAAGGTGGGGTAGAAAGGAGGAACCCATTACAGGAATCTACATATAATCTCCTCCTTGGGGGATGGACAACAGAAAAGTGGGTGAAGGGAGACGTCGGACAGTGTAAGATATGACAAAATAATTATAAATTATCAAGGGTTCATGGGCGGTGTGGGAATGGGGAGCTGATGCCAGGGGCTTATGTGGAGAGCAAATGTTTTGAGAATGATCAGGGTAATGAATGTACAAATATGCTTTATACAATTGATGTATGATGGATTGTGATAAGAGTTATATGAGACCCCAGTAAAATGATTTTTTTAAAAAGGTGAAATGTTGAATGATGACAAACCTCATTCTGGACATCCATCAACTCTTAGTGCATTTGGAGTTTGTTCCACCAAATCAGACTGGTAATCAAGCTTTCTAATTAGAGCTTCTGAAAAAACTGCATAACAGTGTGTGACAAAAAAGGCCTGATTTGTGGCAGACGGGTGAATGGTTTTGCCACCATGACTGTACCTGCTCACGCAGCCACCTCAGTGTGCCAGTTTTTGGCAATCAACAGCATGCCTTTCTTGGACCACATACCTTATTCACCTGACCTCGCACCTTGCAACTTCTTTTTGTTCCTGAGAATGAAGAGGGACATGAAAGGACAGCGATTTGATGACATAGAAAGGTGAAAGAAAATCGAGGGAGGACCCATCACCCATCCATGTGGATGAGTTTGAAAAATATTTCCAAGAATGCAATTGCAGATTTGACAAATGTATTCAGTATAATGGAGAGTACTTTGAAGGTGAGAAGGTTGAAAAATTTTGATACATAGTTTTGAAAAAATAATCCCGGGTAGGTTTTTTTGTACCCCTTGTACATATTAAATAATTTTTAAAAGAAAGAAAATCCTGTGTTGTGTGGTTTATTTTTTCCAATATGTCATGTTTAGTAAAATTTGTGTAAAATGATTTG